>NC_134533.1:60876271-61182180 GCF_050624435.1 Tenrec ecaudatus
TTCATCTGCTCCCGTGTGCTCAGATTAGATATGTCCCTCTCCGGGAGCTGCATGTCCAGTGCTGTCCTTTGAAATAAATTCTTCTGGGGGGAGGGGCAGGTGTAGTTGGGGTTGGGGCCGGCCCTTCAGAACTCTCCACTGGTTCCACGCCGCAGCCCACTGTTTAAGAACAACACTCCCACTGCTGGATCTTTAGGCTCAGCTTCATAATGGCAGTTACCTAATTAATCAAATGCTACCTCAAAAAGATGCCCTATTTATAGCAACAGCTGTAAGCTTTCTGCTCATCTGCTTCTCCAGTCCTCACAGCCGAAGGTGGTCTGAGCTTTCATTGAGTTGCACTTGTCAAAGGTCCAGATGAAGCCTGCTGCCTGTTAGCCGTGTGTTCTTCAATCTTTCAGTAGTGAATCCTGAATGTACCCATATTTGTGGGGCTGCAAATTTCCCTTTAGTTGCTTGGAAGCCACATTATTTCTTTTTTTTTTTTTTCACATTATTTCTTTAAGGAGTAATTGGCAACATCATTTTTAAAAGGTAGCCTTTAATTTTCGTCCTACGTGCAATGTAAACATTAAGAACTCTGGCTATTTTTAGTATTTGGATTTTTTTCTCTTCCTTAACTTTATAGGTCAAATACAGATATTTTCTATGTTTAGATTTTCTAGATTATTTCTTTTAGCAAATAGGGAACAGGGACTCAAATTTCTTCAAGTTGCTAAGAAATCCTTAGAATACATTTGGATTTTTATTCTTAGGATATGTGAGCAGCTTTCTAACATAAAATTAACTATTAATGGTACTTCTCACTCATTACAAGCAAGTTGAAATGATTTCTCAGTTATTAAGTCCTGAAGGACTGAGTAGTTTCAGAATTCTGATCAATTCAGTGGCTTGTAGTCCACAACTGAGACATCTTGCCTTGTTTAGATTGTTTCTTCCTTGAAAGTGATGTTGCCCTGTTTCTGACACTTGGACAATCTAACATTTTCCCTGACATTATATTCACCACGTTACAAATCCTGATAGTAAATACTTCTGTGTCCTAAATTGTAAAAAAGCATTTGCTTTTCTATGTGGAATAAAGTAAAATAGCAAGTAGTACTATGTAGAAAAAAATGTTCATTTTTCCATCCTCTGTTCCAAAAAAGTTTGCTTTAGCCTCTGTCCTAGGGATTTGTCTGTGTTCTACAATAGGGCAGAACCATGCTCACTGCCATGGAGCCAACGGCAACTCGCAGCTATGCCACAGGGCAGGGTGGAAGAACTGCTCCTGTGAGCTTCTGAGACCGTAACTTTTTGTTTTTTAATGGGGGCTCTTACAGCTCTTTTTTTCCCCTTACAGCTCTTGTAGCAGCTCATACATCCATTGTGTCAAGCATATTTGTACATAAGTCACCATCATTCTTTTTAAATCATTTTTTAAATTTCATGTTTATTTTTATTTTTTAATCATTTTATTGGGGACTCTTACAGCTCTTAGAACAATCCATACATCAGTGATATTGATCAAATTTGTGCATATGTTGCTATCATCATTTCAAGCATTTTCTTTCTGCTTGAGCCCTTGGTATCAGTTCCTTATTTTTCCCTCCCTTCCCACCCTCATGAACCCTTGATAAATCATAAATAATTGTTATTTTCATATCTTATATCATCTGCTGTGTCCCTTCACCCACATTTCTGTTGTTTTTCCCCTCGGGGACGTTATGATTGGTTTTCATCATTATGATCTGTTACTTCTGTCTCCACATAAAGTTGAGAAATTCATTTTTCAATAGAGTGGATATGACTACTCTTTTGAGGGGTCAATACCTTTGGGGGTTGAACATTCATTGCCTTCTACAACTGTGTTTTTCAGAGATGACTGGGTAATTCCAAATGAGAAATGTTTACACAAGTCATAGTACCAAATAGACTCATGCTAGACGAGACTGGCTTTAGAGTAACTGGCCCTCCCTGGGCCATGACTTGTGAAAATCTCTTCCCTTTTTCCTTCAGGGCAACACTTAGGTAAACCCATAAGCACTCCCACCTCCTAAGCCTCAGAAGTGTTTTTGAAATATGCCAAGGTTATATGTACATTCTTTCTCTTTTGACTTGTCCTCCAATTTTCTAGAACCTGTGTCTTTGGCGTCTGTACAGCTTAGAGCCTCTTGCACCAAACCAAGCCCATAGAGTCAACCCTATTCGGACTCATAGTAACCCTGTGGATAGAGTAGAACTGCTCCATCGGGTTTCCAAGGCTGGAGAGCTTTACTCGCGTAAGCAGACTGCCACATCTTTCTCCCACAGAGCAGCTTCTGGGTTCAAACCACCAACCTGCCAGCACCCCAACGCTCACCCCACCCCACCCACCACCAGAGCTTCTTTTGGGATTCCTGCTCCTCTCCTTTCAGGCCCATTTCCCAGCTTCCGCTCTCCTTCACACCTCACTATTCATGCTGGAAGGACAAGGGAAGACCACCACACTGTGCCACGCTCTATGCCTGACTTGTTAGGGCCTGCTCTTTCATCTGGGGAGTGGGGAAATTACACTGGAATAACCTAGCTAAGGTCTCTGCGCTCTGAATTTAAACCCAACTCACAAAAGCATGAATAAGTGGTGTCTGAGGAATTTGCATGTGGGTGACAATACCTACACTGACTAATGTAGCAAGGAGGGAGGAGGTGTCCCAGCCTGGGACTGTAACCTTAGACCTTGCGTTCTAGAGAAAAGGTCCCTTGCAGCTTTTGCTCCCTTCCTTTAGGGATGCCTTGGCCTCACTGTGACGCACTGAGTGCCCCTCCCGCACCCCCACCCCCCCAGGAAGAACTGTGAAGAGAACAACCAGAACTGTTCATAAGACTGTAGCCAAATATCCAGAAGCAATGTTGTGTTTGTATAGGGACAAAGCACCATCAGCATTTACACTTTGCATCTAGTTGGTATATCCTTTTATTTAGTGTTTCTTAATCTGAACTCTTGCCTTTTTTTTTTCCATGACTGATTTTCTGTAGATTATCCCACATTGTTTTCTCAGGATAAGATTAAGGTGAGCTATTCTGAGGAAGACTATTCCGTAAGCAGTGATACCTTTATCTTTCACCTGTCAAAGACATCATGTCGGGCGTCTTGCTGTTGCTGATGCTGTGCTAGCCCCTTGGTTAAAGATGGTAACCGCCAGACCTCTCTGTAAAGATAGTTTTCCCATTGCAGTCTACTGATGATGCTGTGAGGTTTTTCTGCCTGGCCCATTCTTGATGCTCCACCCAGTGGTTTTCAGATCAGTGATCTTTCTTGCTTAAGTAAAGCCACCATCAGCCACAAGATACCCTTTCATGTGCCACTAGGGAAGGAAAAACACTGCCAGTCATAACTGGAAAATGCTATACATTATACAGTGCTTCCCAATTTTAGAGATGTTAAAATATATCTTACACAAGGAAATAGCGTTGTTATACTAAAACCTCCTTCACAGAAACGTATGTACACAACTTTCCGCCGAGGCTTTGGAGACCCGGAAAAGAAAGGTGGCTGTTCACCACGAGTGCACGGAAGATCTGTTCCCATGTAACTTTACCTGATTTCTTAAGGAATGTGCTCCCAGGGCACGGCTCTTTGCTTCAGACGTACCTAGACCTTAGGGGCCATTTGCATTCCAAGTACAAGTCTCCCAGGAAAGTCCCATAATGAGCATCAGTTTGATTCCCATGTATTTATGCATTTGGAGAAACGTCCCAACAATGCTCATTTGTCTTTGTTTTGTTTAAGGATTGTTCAAGTTTAGAAGAATATAACATTGCTGCAGCCTTGCTCCCCCTGACCAGTGCTTTCTACAGGGTAAGTTTTATTGGTTTACATGGAAACTCATGATGATTTATATCTGTGCACCTAGTTTGGTTCATCAGGGAACCACATAAATCTGTGCCCTCAGCATACTTACGACGTGATCTGTGGCTGTGTTTTCTATATCATCTGTTGCTTGTGATGTGTAAGAAATGTAACACAGAACACCAAATCATTTTTCACAGCCACACACCCTCACCCATTTCTTCCCTGCTTTATTTTCATTTATGGAACATGAAATCATATTACATATAGATTAGTTCACATGTTTGCCTGTGTCCTTCTTCACTCAAAAAGTAAATTCCATGTAGCTGAGCACATCACTGTCTTACCTGCTGCTGTCTCCCAGGGCCATTCAATAAATGTTTGTTGAATGAAAGCATGGACTCAACAGGGACTGATTAGATATATTTGTACGAGTTTCATTTCATTGGCAGTTTCTGAAACTCTTCTGAGAATTCTCTGGAATGTGTAAAAAAATTTTTTCATCCTGTCACTTATTATAGTTCTCCTGTCCATGCCTTTTCATACAATAGAGTAGCTCCTTTGGCAAAAGAATCTAGCAAGTTCTCCTTATTCTTGCATTTCCTGTGAGATCCATAGAAGGAATGTGATAACCACACTCTGAACAAAGCATTTACTATGCCCTTCTGAAATGTGCAACAGGAAGCAAACCTGGGGCAGGCGGGCTCACTCGCTGTTGAGCAACCTGCCCCGTCAGCTTCAGGAGGCCCAGGACTTCAAGGAAATGGTTATAAAGGGGTCCTGGCTTTAGCTACGACATAACTGCGTTCATTCTGAGTCAGGACAGCTTAGTCATCATTCCCAGATCTGTTGTAGTAGAGAACTGGGTCCAGGATGATGTGCCTAGGCATAAAGTAGCCATGCCTTTGGAAGCTGACAATATTCTTTCATGCTTTTGCTCTAATAGGTACCCAATAAATATTACTTACAAGTTGTTCTTTGGGGGGAAAAAAGTCTACTTTAAATAATCCGTCCACAGTCTGGGTTGAAAATGAGACCCAAAGTTTCTCTACAATCAAGAGCTCTTTCCCTGCTGCTAGGTCACTGCGTAGTTATTCCTGTTTCTTGCTACTTTCCATCTCTTGGTTTTCTAACACAGAAAGTGGATTTTAGGAAGTTCATACCTCTCAGAATTGGCATGTCATACCAAGCATGCTTCAGGAAACAAGGGAAAATCCAAAGTAATGCTGAAAATTGAATTTTGGGCTTGGACATGAGAGACAACTGAGTGGACCTTGGCCATCATCTTGTGGCTTTTCCTCCCTAGCTTACGCCCAGCTCCAGCCCTCTCCAGGTTTCCTTCATCCCACACATACTAGTCTTGTTCTCACGACTCCGGAGTTTTTGCCTCATCCCCCTGGCAGCTTGGGGAGTCTTGTCACAATAATAGATTCAGCCTCTGCCAGATCCTAAGCTACCTAGGCTACTTGTCTGTGTGTCTCAGCACTGTCAGAAAACCAGGTTCTTCACATGGTTGTTTGTTCAATAAAATGGCATTTAACTTTTTTCTCACTTTAGGCACCTAAGTTATTTATAGTTAGAAATCACGTGGTAATAAGAACACTGAAGGAAACGAGAAATGACAGTTGAAACTCAATTGCTCAAGTCACTCACGATTGACTGAATGAATCATTGTCCATCGTTTGTCAATGAGGCTTTGATCACAATAGCAGGACCACCGTGTGAAATAAGTGCTTTATCTCAGGGACCAGACCTGACAGGGCTGGGAAATCAGAAGCAGTCTGGAAATCTGGGGATCTACCTGGTGGGTTCCACTGGAGTTCCTCAAGTTGCCACCACCCAGGTGCCACTGAAATGGAAAGCACTGAGTGTGCCGCACCTTCCCCATGAGCAGGCACATGCCACATGAGCAAGGAGGAAGACACGCACATACGAGAGACAGGAGAGAAGCTACTTCCTCCTGCAGCATCCCCTCAATACCCTCACTAACCAAGCTGGAAGTTGTGCCAGTGGAAGAGGAGCAGTGTTACTAAGGCCAAGCTCCATGATCACAAAGCAAAGCAAAGAAGGATGGGTTTAGAGCAGAGAAGCAGTGGACTGATCAGTGATGCTCAAGGTCAGGGAGAGCGACTCACACTGACTCGGACACTTCTAGATCTCTGTCTGGTGGGGAAGTGTTTGTGGTGCCGAGCAGTTCTCTTAATGCAGGAGAAGTCTGTAGTTTAAATTGCATTATTCTAGCCACAAATTGCAGCTAAGCTTTTTTCATATTCTTTAAACCCACTGCCCTCAAGTTGATTCCAACTCATAGTGACCTTATATCAAGTTCCCAGGCCATTCATCTCAGGGAAGCAGATAGCCTTGTCCTTCTCCTGAGGAGCAATCCAAACCCTTGGACCTTGCTCAGCAGTGCTTCAGAGAGTGGACTCAGCTGTTTGGCTTGTTTATAGTTACTTTTAAAATATTTTAATAACATTTATTGACCTTTTTTTCCCCAATGCTGCAAAAGTTTATTGAGTAAGTAAACATACACAGGGTAACATACTAGGCAACATCATTGGCAGCAAAAGGAATCAAACATTGACTACCCCCCAACACCCTAAGAGCTTAACAGTCTTTTTCGTATTGCACATTAAATTTTCTTAGTTTTATTATACATTAAGAAAATCCGACTGGCTACAATTCCAACTAGATGGACAATTTAAAAATAACACATATACATAGAACCTTTAGAAAATATCCCCCGGACCAAACTCACTGCCATCAATTTGATTCACACTCATAGTGACTCTCTAGCAGTGGTTCTCAACCTGTGGGTCATGACCCCTTTGTGGGTTGAAGGACCCTTTCACAGTGGTCACCCGGTTCAGAATAGTAGCAAAATGACAGTGATGAAGTAGCAACAAAATTAATTTTATGGTTGTGGGGATCAGTGTCACCACAACATAAGGAACTGTATTAAAGAGCTGATTTCCAAGACTGAAAATCTTGACAGGAGAAGACAGCCTCACCTTTCTCTTGCATTGCTGCCGGTGGGTTTGAACCACCAACCTTGAAGTTAGCAGACCAGCATACCTAACCCGCAGTTCTAACAGGACTCCTTCAGGATAGCATAGTAAGGTTTAAAAAAATGCAATGTGGAAGTCCCTGTTGCCACCTCCATCTCCTTTCCTCTGAGCTGTTGGTTTCTTTCCTACTGGAGGAAAAAATATCATAAGCTTCACATTTTTTAAACAAAAGATAGCAGACCATTCACAGATCTTCCCACCCCACTCTTCGTATTTACTAGTACTTCTCAGAAATCCTTCCGTAACAGCACATGAGAGTGAGTCAGAAAAGTATTGCTACATAAGCGTGTACTGTCGGTGCTGTCCCAGACACTAAGGATTTCCTCTCTTTCATCGACCCTCTCCCTACTCGCATGGGGGCTAGGTCGTTACCCTCAGGAAGCATGCTGTGTCTGGACATATGTATTTGGGAATCAATTCCTCGCCTGTTGCCAGCAGAGGAATCATTCAAAGCTGACAAGTAACCTTGGACAATTCTTTGTTTACTGTCTTAGGGCCTTTTTGTTCAGTGATGTTGTTAAGAGCCATAATTTAGGTAGGGGGTCTTATCTAGGTATTATTCTTTTGGATGAAATACTATGAAATAGTCAAATGAAAGTCCATTGTCAAAGCAGAAGTAGAACCAAAACAGGATATCCCAACAATCTCCACGAGCAATCAGGGAGCCACTATTGGTGTCTCCTCAGTCATCTGTGTATCAGAGGGCCGCCATGTTGTTAATAACCCAGGTGATCCGGTAAGTGTCCTGGGAGCCATCCAAATATGATGGATTCCTCTTCAGTGACGCACAGCTGTTGGTTCACCAATCCTGACGATTGCTCTCAGGAGAACTGGCACTTTCCTTTAGCACCCATTCTAGTTCATGTTTACTTAGGGGAGAAATATGTACCTGTCTACCTTAAGTTCAAGCACCCTGAAGCAAAACCTTTCCATATCCCAAAGATCTCCCACATGCAGTCAATACTTACAGGATGTCTTCTTGATCAAGATTGGTCTTTTATTCAGCCTAAGAGCATTGCTCACAATCACATTCTCAGTAAAAAAAAAAAAATGCATTTCTTCTTCAAACTTCTCATTTCATTCAGCATAGAAAAGCTCCTTTAGAAAAGAACTCAGCCAGGCAGGTTTATTTTTCAGCTGCTTTATTGAGGCATCATTTATGAACCATAAAATGCACCCACTTTCAATGTACAATGCAGAGGTTTTCATGTAGTTACAGAGTTGGACTGCTGTCACAGTCTACTTCCAGGACATGTCCATCACGCCTGGAAGAAACCTCCTACCCACGTACAACCACTGGCCTTCCTGTCTCAGTAGCCGGAATGGTTCCGGGTGTTTCATATAAATGGAATCATCCAAAATGTGCCAGGCTTCTTTCACTAGGTACATTGTGAAGGTTCGTTGATGTCACTAGATTTCTGTATGAATGCTATTAATAAGGAATTGTCTAAGGTCCAGAATGCGTAGGTCACCTGTATATTCTAATATACATACATTACCGTATATACGCGTGTATAAGCTGAGTTTTTCAGCACAAAAAAATGTGCTGAAAAACTGGGTTTCGGCTTATACATGGGTCAGTGGTACCCCAGCGAGGTGTAACATCTCGCTGGGCCCCCCCTCAAGGTAACGGGAAGAGCGTCCGTTATCTCGCGGGTGATTGCCGTTTCTTAGCTGTTCATTCAAAGCCCTGCTGACACTGCAGGCCTTTGAATGTCTGTTTACTCACATCTAACCAATCAGAGCTGTCCTAGGATGTGTGTCTTTGAATAAGCCTTTTAAAGACCGTGTGTGAAGGATGTGGCATGAATGGATGTCACCTGGCCAAGCCTGACTAACAAAAGGAGGAACCCTCATGAAGCCTGACATAGAGTTAATAGCAAAGTGGGTTCGACATGCATGGGCAGACATTCCAGAAGACATGGTGCAATGTACCTTCCAGAAATGTAGTTTTGGTAATGCCATGGATGGCAGTGAAGACTGCGCTTTGTATGAAAATGACAGCAGTGATGGTGATGACGGCGATCTCAGTGAGGACAGCGTCTATGATGACCTCACACCAGCTGAAGCTCTGCATTGGGATACAGATGATGATGAGGAATTCAGTTTTGAAGGATTTTAACTCTACATTTTAGCTTGGTTGCTGATTGAGCTCAGGGAATAGTACTCTTAAGGTATCATTGTTGATACCTCATTGTTTTTGTTGAACCTATTTTCCACTTACTGTGCTGGTTCACTAATGTTAAATGACTTGTTGTCCTTTTATTTATGTTTTTTATTTAAAATAAATATTTAAATACATTACCCCACTGATGTCTCAGTGTTTAGTAATTTTCATTTGTTTTGATTATTAAAACTCACCAATAGATTCTGCATTTCCCACCCTAGGCTTATACTCAAGTCAATCAGTTTTTCTGGTTTCCCAGGTAATATTTAAGTGCCTCGGCTTATACTCGGGTCGGCTTATATTCGAGTATATACAGTATATCTGATTCAGTAAATGCTATACCATTGAGTCTTTTTAAATACACACAGTAGGAAACTATGTAAAGCATTTTTTCAATTTGAATAGATAAATTTACTTTTCCCTCTGATTTTACCATTCGTTATATTGCTAAACGTCAACTACAGGGTTGCTATGAGCTAGAATTGACTAGATGACAGTGAGTGTGGTTTTGGGGGAAGCTTCAGCTAGGAGACTTTGGTGGCACAATGGGCTAAGCATAGGCAACTAACTGCAGGGGCAGCAGTTCAAACCCACCAGCTGCTCCACAGGAGAGAGATGAGGCTGTCTGCTCCAGGGAAGAATCACTGTCACAGCCATCCCTGTGAGCAGCTCTGCTCTGTTCCACAGAGTCACTCTGAGTCAGAATCAACTCAGCAGCAGTGGAGCAGTGAACGTAAGCTTTGGCTTATAAATTCCCAGTGAACACCTACTACCTTCTCCCAACTATAAACAAAATTGGAGACCTAGCCATTATCCAATTTCAAAATAGAAAAGCCCAAGGCAAGTAAATTCAAGGTGATGTGATAGGAAAATCTGTTGGACACTATCTGAAAACAGTCACTGTATAAACCTAATCAACCGATCAGAGAAGCAGGAAGTGAACAAAAAGAATGGAGACTCACAGACTCTCCTGAGCTGTGGTCTTCCTGCCACAGTTCTACCCCAATGCCTTCTTCCCCCAAACGAGTAAATTAAAATTTAATGTCTAGGTCTTCCTTTCGTGTCTGAGCTCGATGTTTCTTTTACAAAATGAAATACTAAATAGAGCGCGGTAAGGAACATGTCCAGAGGAAGGCTACCAGGGCGGGTAATAGTGATCTGACGGTCCGTGGTTCTAGCCAGTTCGCAGAAGAGATCCAGTCGTCTATACCTGGAAAAGTTAAACCTAAAACCCTAAGAGAACAGTCTACTCTGTTCTATAGGGTCATTTTGAGTCAGAATAAACTCAGTAATGGTAGCTACAAGTTCTTGAGGCCTTACTACACACAAGAGGCTGTTTGACTCGCAGTACCTAATCCAAGTCAATGAAGTAATCTTCCATTTTAAGGTAAAGCAAATACGGCTTACAGAGTATCCATTACCACTTGCTCTCAAGAGCCAGAGCCATGGCTCCAACTCAATTCTCTCTATCCAGAGTTCATGTTCTTTAACTATATTGTTGTTATGTTGAGTTGATTCAAACTTATAGCAATTGGGTCAGACGGAGTAGAGCTGTCTCCTAGGGTCTCCTAGGCTGTAATCTTTATGGGAGCAGATATCCTGGTCTTCTCTCCGGTGGAGTAGGCAGCATGTTCTGTCTGTCGATCTTTCTTTTAGCAGCCAAGTGCTTAACCACTGCACCACAAAGACTCCTTCCTGTAACTGTAATAAGGTCCTGCAAATGAGACTCGGTTTGTGTAGAACACCTCCGGAAACTTATTTTCTTTCTGCTTAGAAATAGTGAGCTGACACCACTCCTTCTCTGGTTCTCCAACCATTTTCACCCATTTATCAAGCAAGAATCCTTCATTAATCAGAATCAAATTCAGATTAAGTGGCTGTGATGGTAAATAGTTTTTGTATGTGATTTCTAAATCCCCAATGTCTAAAAAATGCCTAACACTGTGCAGTGAAATCTGTGAGCACCAGCATGAGATATACGGACTGCCTTGTTTCTGGGTCGCTCACATTTCCTGGAGTTCAGACACCACTGTTCCCTCCCTCTGTTTAGTGAGAAATGTGTTTCTCCTCTGGCAGGTTTTCTACCTTATACAGGTTCCAGCTTTTGTAAACGTTACTGTATAAAACTTTCTAATTTCAAAAAGCCACATCAAATATACTTGTAGATTTCTTTGAAGCTCCAGAAGTTACTTGAATAACTAACTGGCTTTCTCATTGTAGATCCTAGTTGTCTTACTGTAGATAGGACCATAATGCTGATGGAATATAATTAAACCCACGTTAATTGTATGAAGATAGCTGCTAGGAGGGAAATCTTATGGAACTATGAAAAAATTTAATTTCTTCTGATCTCATTTTTATTAATTGGTAAAGGACAAGAGGCATTCTGGAAAATCTACAAAATTAGAAAAGAATGTTGTTTTTCTCGGGCTTCACGATCTGGATGCAGTGCATTTCCTACAGCAGGTCTCAAAGGATTGCATTTTTGGCACACAAAAACCAAGTGGAGGGGGTGATGATGGATTTTTTTTCCTGCTGTTAAAAGAAGTATTAATCTTAAGAATAAGTCCGTTCAGCAGAAAAACGTTTCTGAGAGTGACGACAGGCCTAAAGCATCAATGCTGGGCAGGATCCAAAGTTGGCCTGGAAGAGATAGGGGCATGTTTATTAGAGTTGATGCCTCCAGCCCAGCGGAATTTTAGGATGGCCAGAGAATTTGTGTCTTGCTTTGGTTTCCTCCCTTCATTTTCTTTTGGTCCTTTAGGATGGTGTAGCATTCCTTCCTTCTCCTCCCTCTCGGCAACCTCCTGCTTCTCGCAGTTCACTCAGAAGTTTGGAAGAACTACTCATTTTTCCTAGCTCACTTGGAGAAACCTCTGCTTCTGGGAACAGTGAATTGCTGTATATTTAGATCAACTGTGCTTGTTTTTATATTCTACCCACCATTTAAACTAATACTAAATGGTAAGTCAAGGGTAATGTACTCAAAGGCTCTAGAATAGATAATAGTGTATATTTCAATTAGCAACTTAATAATAACTTTATGGAATTTTTTACTTCTTGCTTATGATGTTTAAAAGTTTGGGGCCCTTTAATTCAAACCCTAGAAAATGAGGCAGCCTGCTAAAAATCTGGCTCTTGTTCTATTCCAAAATAAATGTGGTATGGTTCGGTTCAGTAGACGTTGAACTAGTACCTTGTCCAAGCATTGGAGATATCAGGGTGAAGAAATCAGGATCTCTGTCACTGAGTTCACACAGTACTTACAGAAAAGACCCCATTGCCCTCGGAGTTGACTCTGAGTCAGAGTGGCCCTCGGAGTTGACACCCAGGAGAAATAGGGTTTCCTACGCTCTCCTTTTTAAGGACGTCAGGTGGTCACCTCTTCCTCCTACCACGCAGCTAGACCGGCAATTCAAATCCAGTCTCTTGTCCACCGAAGAGCCCCGATGATCTGCTTTCATAAAGATTGCAAGCCATTAAGCACTCTCGGCAGTTCCCACTGTTATCCCATAAGCAAGGTTTTTAAAAAAAGGAGATAAGGGTGTGTGTAGCAAGACCTCACCTTAGACCATTTTTATGTGATTGGGTTCTAATGATAAATACTTAGAGATGGGGCAGCTGTACGTCTTCCCGTGGACACACTGTCATGCGTGACTCATTGTCTGTAGATCCCTTCAGCAGTCATTTAGATCTCAGATGCTGCAAGAAGGGTGGATGTAGGAACCTCCCCCAACAGCCTTTAATCTCTGCTAGCAGTTAGCCCCCCTTCTTCTCTTCCCTCTCCCAGCTCTCCCAACAAGACCAAGATGACTCCAAACCCCACCTGGCCAATTAGCAAGACATGTGCACTATCTTGTAAGACCTTGAACTAGCACCTGCAGCTGTGCTGTTCCCCCCACCCCGCCCCGTTACCCTGCCAACCTGATAAGAATGTAATAACCCTAGAATAACCCTTCCCTTGAGTCAGCCCCTATCTTGAACTATAAAAAGTTTGGAATTTCTTTGTTCTGGATTAAGGGGTTTTCCAGGTGCTAGCCTACTCTTGGTCCAGTTGCTTAATAAAGGCTTTAATTATTAATACAGTGCCGTGGTTGATCTCGCCCATTTACAACAGTGGAGATGATAGTAACCTCGACTTGAGCATTTCTTATTGTGACAAACACTGGCTAAAGCACTTTATACACCTTGGATTATAATCTTCACAACAATTTTATAATTTAGGTATTGTGGTCTCCATTTTTCAATTGTGTAAACTGAAGCTTAGATAAATTTAAGTGGCTTTCCATAGGCAGATAACTATTAAGTAGAAAGAGGTAGAATTCAAACCACAGGGATTTCCAATGTGGCAGTATGGCAATGTGGCGTCTACACTGCAACATTACAACAACAAAAAATCCTCACCACTGGACCAATAAACAACATCATGTTAAATGGAGAAAATATGAAGTTGTCTAGGATTTCATTGTACTTGGAACTATAATCCATGCTCATGAAAGCAGCAGTCAGAAATGTGCTTGACACAATGGATGGATGAATTGTGATGAATTGTACAAGCCCCCAATAAAATGATTTTTTTTAAAAGAAAGCAGTCAGTAAATCAAAGGACATTGAGTAGGATAAATCTGTTGTAGACGTCCTCTTTGACGTGTGAAAGAAGCAAAGATGTCACTCGAAGACTAAGACTTGCCCATTCCAAGCCAGGGTTTTTCATCTGCCTTAAATCAGTGTAAAACCTGGGCAATGAATAAGGAAGCCTGGAGCATACCATTGACTCTCCGAAGAACAGAGAAATCTGCCTCGGAGAAAGTACAGCCAGAGTGCCCCTAAGATGGGAGGAAAAAGTGACTTTGTCTCACATACTTTGGGCATGTTAGCAGAAGGGACCAATGTTTATGAGGATAAACCGGGACCAGATACTGTTTGGTTCTGTTGTGCACAGTCTCTGCAACTCAGAACCAACTTGATGCCACCTACCAATGACAGCAAGATGGCATAGTGAAACGCCACTTCTCTCAATTATCACTGCTACCGCTAATCAGACACTGAAAATGTAGGATTAAATGCAAATGTCCCTTTAAATGTGTAACTAACAAGGAAGTAAGGGAGATTTGCAAGGTTAAAAAGGAAACCTTGGAAGCAGGAGTCCAAAATAGCATTTTAGTGCTAGCTAAAATTTGTAACCAGATTGTAGAAACAATTTCTAAGCTATCTCTTACCTGCATGATTTCTTCCTTCCTGGTCTTCCTGCTTTCATCCCCGCCCCCTGACATTCCTGTCTGTAAGAATTGTGACTGCCTTCAGCCCATGAAGGGAGGACTCCCAGAGTTGTTCTAAGCCCTGTGCCTCACAGCTATCGCCGCAGCTGCCAGTTAGAGTTAGAAAACATAAGTCAAATGGTGGCATTCTTCTACTTAGAAACAATCTCTCCCTTCACCACACCACCCCACCACACGACTTCTCACCTCACCCAGAGGCACTGACCTTCCCTAAGCAAATTGTGCAATTTTGTCCGCAGAGTCTTCATGTCTTTTGTTTGAGATTTCTCAGGGAGCCCTATCCCAATTACCCCCCTTAAAATTTTGCCCATCCTTTGCCTACAGTTTTGCTCCCCTTTACTTGGTTGGTTTTGTTTGTGCTTGATGTTTTGCTTTACATACATCACCTTATAATACTGATTTTCTGTATCCTATCACAATGATGTGGATTCCACAAAGGTGTGATTGTTGTTGTTGTCATCGTTCATGAGAGTGTCTTTTTTACCCCGATTGTGCCTGGTATATAATTGGTGCTTAACAGTGGTAAATAAAGACAATTCATTAAATGAGAAAACAAAATACAGTACAGAGGGTCAACAAAGCCAAGGGATGATTTTTTTTTTGCCAGGGGTGATTTTTGAAAAAGAATAACTGGAATCCACACCTCAATTTTCTGTAACTCTAAAACCTATACCTTGAACCACTACACAGCATACAGCTTCAGAAACTTAACTTCCTCCTGCCCTCATGAGGTTTGCCATCTAGTAAATGAACACTAGAGTCATATTGCCTAGGACTTAATACCTGTGAGAGCCCTTGGTCGTGCTATTTTTCTTCCCATTGTCTTGCCTTATCTTTAATAATGATGATTGAACATAATAAAATAAACACTCATTGCTATCAGGTTGATGCTGACTCGGTGATCCCTCAGGATGGAACAGAACTGCCCCATAACGTAGCCAAGGCTATAATCTTTATGGAGGAGGCTGACCATTTTCCTGATGGAAAAACATCTGATGGGCTCAACCAGTTAACCTCTAGATTAGCAGCCAGGTGCTTAGCCACTCCTGAAAACCAAACCCAACTGCCATCAAAATGATTCCGACTCATAGTGACCCTGTAAGATAGGGTAGAACGGCCCCTATGAGTTTCCAAGACTAACTCTTTACAGGAGTAGAAAGCCTTGTCTTTCTCCCATGGAGCATCTGGTGGGTGTGGACCTCTGACCTTGTGGTTAGCAACCCAACATGTAACCACTAGGCCACCAGGGGTCCTCCTTAACCACTAAGGCTCCTAAATGATCATAGAATTTACCCTATAAGATTGTAAGAAGTTTGAAGAAGATAGCATATGTGAAGAACTTACTTTCCAACACATAAGCCATCAGTAAATACAGTGTCTGTTGTTGCTTTGATACTTTGGACATATCATCAAGAAGGGCAGGCCCTGAGAAGGGCACCATGCTTGCTGAAGGAGAAGGCTAACCCAAACAGAGAGATCATCCACGAGATGAATTGATCAGTGGCCACAACAACGGGCTCATCAGATGTCACGCTGACTATGAGTTGACTGGCAGTGTCTCCTTCTAGTAGACACAAACCACTGCCAACTCAGGGGCACCCACAACAGCAGGACACTGCCACCGACTCTTTCCCTCCCGTCCTTATCTTTATCCTCTCTCTCCGACCCCACACCTCAAACCCAGCTCAGCTCCCACGGAACTGCTTGAATGATCAAAGCAAGATTCCTCGATCCCCTAGGACTCAGGCGTCCTCAGACTGTGTCCTGCGGGCCACATGCGGCCCGCCCAGGACATGTATCCAGCCCACCCGGTGTTTTTGCCCCCTTTGGTTTTTTGCTTCAAAATAAGATATGTGCAGTGTGCATAGGAATTTGTTCATCATTTTTTGTTTCTTTTAAACTATAGTCCGGCCCTCCAATGGGTCTGAGGGACAGTGAACTGGCCCCCAGTTTAAAAACTTTGAGGACCTCTGCGGGCCCAGGTAGATGAACTAGCTGCCTGGCACGAGAATGAACACTCAAACGGATCTTCTAATTAATTCCCCTCAGTTCCATGCTGAGTCTTTAGGATGATGGCATGTCAATATTGAGGGGTGGGAATTGTAGGAGAATAGAGGACATGCCGTGTTAAGCCCCTAGATCTATAGAATGTTGGTATCACAATTTAGTTTCCATGAGAGCCTTTCCCCCACTACGCCCTCGCGCACGCGCGCACACACACATACTGGTCCTCCAAATGCTGGTGATTTAAAGCGAAAACAAAAGAAATATCTGACTCCCCAGTGATCTTAAGGCAAGTATATGGGTTTAGAAATTGACTTCCACTAAATATGTGACATTTTGGGATATCACATATTTAGTCAAGCCTCTATCTGTTCTTCCTGTCTTTTGCAGCAGCATTGCAAATTCACATGCTTAAGGAACAAAGATAAGCAATTAATATAATTAAAGAAGAAATTGGTGAACTAGAAAATACCTGCTGTGTGAAAGGTGAAACTGTTTTTTATAGTTCTAGGCCTTTGCTGTCAAACAAAAAAAAAACCTGGAAATGGTGTTATCAGCTCCTTTTGCCTTCAAAGAAACCTAAAATCTACTTTTTAAAAGCTTTTCCTAGTCAATTAATAGTGAAAACAAAAATCTACAGGCTGCCAGTTTGCAGGACCGGTACATGGTCTCAGTTGATGTTCTCTGCATAACCTCTCTGGGTTCTAATATCCCTTGCGATGACTGTGCAGAATCACAGACAGAAGCCATGCTTAAAGGGCTTAGTAAAGAAGTTAACACGCTGCAGTGCCCATGAGAAAAGCCCGGAGCTGAGTTGTTTGTCAGGACGTGTGACCAAGTTCTGTCAGATTCACTGATAGATGTCCAAAGGACATACACTTTTGTTGTCAACTTCAGGGGCTAGCCCGGAAGTATGCAGCTCTACTTCCCTGGGTCTGACTCCAACTTCCCCAGTTAAATGCCCAGAGGCATCCCACTCTGTAGCCACTCCTGAACAAAAGCACTCCACCTTACTGGCTCCGTGGGTTGGGAAGCGCATCACTCTGTTCCATGCTCTGGCTCCTGGTTATGTATGCTGCTGCTCCTCTGACAGTATAGCTGTCCTCTGGATCCAGGAGGTTCACCTACACAGGGGTCTCCAGTCCAAAGGATATGCTCCACTCTTGGCTCTTGCTGGTAAGGAGATCCTGCTTCCTGCTTCTCATTGTACACACAGCCAGATGCCACTCCAGGGAGTCCTGCTGGAGATTACTCAGTCTCCATCAGTTATCTTCCCCCCACCTTCTTGCCAGACCCATGGAGGGGAAGGTCGTTTGGTGGGAGCTAGAGACCTTGCCTAGAAAAGCCACATTAAATAATTCACTGCCCCTGCTGTCAGTACAGACGACCATGGGAATTGTAGAATTTTAATTTGAAAGCATAAAACGCACCAAGGAGCAAGAAAATCCAGTTGACACTAAGTCACTTCTGACTTCTGGCAACCTCTGTATGTCAGAGTAGAACTGTGCTCCGTCAGGTTGTCATCGGCATTTTCTGGCATTTTCTTGGAATCCCTGGCCTTTGCTTCGGAAGCATCACTGAGTAGACTCAAAGCTCCACCCTTTCCGTCACAGCTGAGCACCTTATCTAATCGCACTGCGTCTTGAAAGAACAGATCCACCTAAGCACCAATTTTTGATAAGTTTCCACAAAGAGGCAATTACTAAGCCCTGCTGGAAGGAGAGAGATGAGAAAAGAATGAAGTTCAGAACCTCGGAGGGAAATCTCTGCAATGAGGAAAAGAAGAAATGCCAAAGACTGAGACGGCACAAAAGGGTCACATGCCGGGGATCAGGTGAAGTCATATAATGTCTGCATTGGGGCAGAAGCGTAAAGAGAGGTGTTCATTTGAGCAGACTTTCAGTAGGCTAAGTAGAGTCCTCAACAATCGACTGGTCATGTATTTTCACAAAGAAACAATGGGAAAGGAAATAGAGCTAGGGGCTGCGGTCAGGCCCTCGTGGTGTCGGGTGTATTCCGTTGGCCCTGCCAAGTACATTTCCTTTTTTTAGAAAATAATGTCATTTCCGATAGACGAGTGAATGCACTGTGCTTCGGACTGAAGGAACAATGCCCTCTTTTCCCTGATTCACAGACACAGGATGTGAGGGAAAAAGCAGTGTTAAAGGAAAGAGGCCTCCAATCCCCTGGCCAGCCGCACAGCATGAGAGGGTTGATTACAGGCCTGCCCTCAGGCCGATTCCAGTTATGCCTCAGACTTTGTACACATGGTCTCTAGGATCCTGCCTCGGGAGGATTCCGAAGCAGTCACATTATTCCAGAAGCATATTCAAAAATAAAATCTGAACATTAGCAGGAAAGAGAGAGATACTTATGATGATATGTAAAGGCCTAGATAAGACTGGGTTTTATTCACGGGCAAAGGAGAATTTAGAAAAATTAGATTTGAAAGTATTTAATATTTTTGAATGAAATCATTTAAAGGATAAGCCGTAAAAGGATGAGCAATTTCAGCGCTGAGATAGACGCATACAGACAGTTGTTCATGTGAGCAGACTTTCAGTAGGCTAAGTAAGGTCATTAACATCAGGTGTAGAAGCAGGAAGCCATCACACTATTTGAATAACTCCCCCACCCAAAAAGCTATGATGCATGGATTTACTGCCTCAGGGGTCTCCATGAAATGTTCAGAATGTGTTTACACGATTAAATATGTACTCTATTTTTGGTACATTTCTCTTTTCCCTGAGTATTACTTAGACTGATTGAGGAAAGTAGCTCATTCTTGACTTCCTTCAGAAAACACATCTGAGAATCTAAGTGGGAAATTGGCAAGTGAGCACATCTGGGGTCCCTCCCACAGGACTTACCCAGATGGGAAACTCTTCTGGACAGGGCCCTTGTGAGCACAGACATTCTGTGCACCCACAGCTCTGCCACAGAGACTGGATCTCATTTCCACTGTGCTACAGGAAAGGGGACATCTGCAGCCACGAGGTCAGATCAAGGGCACCACCACGACTACGGGAGGCAAGTTCAGGCTTTGAGAGAGTCCACTTCCAACTGAGAAGAGCAATGGGGCGGCCCAGGCAACATAGCAGAAATTCCTAATCATCCAAATATGCTCCACGTTGCTGTCTTTCACATCCGGGACTTGCAAATAAGACTTTATTTGACGAAAGGCTAAAAGCTACATTAAAAAGGCTGCAAATCATTTCATCTTTTAAAAAGTCAAAAACAGATTTGTTGGTTCTTCATTCTTTGTATTTTTGCTGTCCAAGAAGCTCTGAGAGGAGCCCTGATGGTGTAGTGGATGGATACTCGGGCCACTAACCACCAGGTCAGCAGTTTGAAACCACTAGCCTGTTCCTCGGAGAAAGACGAGGCCTTCTACTTCCCTACGAGTCACAGTCTTGGAAACCCACAAGGGCAGTTCTGTCCTGTCCTACAGGGTCCCATGAATTGGATTTGATTCCATGACAGTGAGGTTAGAAGTGAGCTGAGCTGCTAACCAGGTCAGTGAGTCGCACCCACCAGTTGTTCTAATAAAGATCTAAAGGCTGGGAACCCCACTGGGTAGTTCCACTCTTTCCGTTGAGTTGAAATCGACTTGATGGCAGTGATTTTGTTTCTAGTTTGAGGATTTGCTTTTTTTTTTTTTTTGTTTGGGGGCATGTTTTAGTTCAGAGTATGTCACAAAAATGTTTATTGAATTGACTTATAAGAAGCATATCTAAGGAGCAGCATCAGAGCCCAAGTCTCCTAATTCTAGATCATAAATTTCTGTAATTGTTTGGCCTGGTCCATGATTTCCCAACCCTGATGCACACTAGAGTTTAGTGCTGCTAAATACCCACTATTTCCATGCAAGGCCAGTTAAAACCAAAATCGCTCGAGCCGAGACTTGAGCATCAGTCCCTTACAAGTTCAACAGCTGTTGGACTCCGAAGCCTCTAAGGTTCCGACATTCCTAGGCTATGTCGTTCATTGTTGGTAAATGCTCGTCGCGCCTAATGTAGCTTACGGGGCACACTTCTCCAGGAGACACTGGTTGTAAAGGCAGGCTCTCCAGATTTCGAGTGAGAGGGGGACTTTGACACTTACAGGCCTGAAAAAATAACCTCAGTCTTTAAGTTCAAAAATCCTAAAAGGCAGGTTTGTGAAAAATGAGGAAAGCCTATTTTAATGTCTTCTACCTATTTTTTTATTTTTGGTGGTAGGAACTTTGGTAGGCTAAATAAAGGACCTGAACATGAAAGATCCAGCCCTCGCCTTTGAAGAACTTGTGATTTATTATACTGGAGTTAGGAAAGAAGAACCCATAAACTGCAATAACATAATAGAGCTGACATTGATGGACCATTTTCAGCGTGCCAGACGTTGTATAAAGCATTATACATATATCAAGGGTCTTCACCCTCACCATCACAACCTTGCGAGGTCACGAAAGAGGAAATTCTACTTTTATCTTCATTTAACAGATGAAGGATCGAAAACGCAGCAAGATTAAGTCACTTGCCCAAGGGGCTTAAACTCAGGCAATCTGAGTCAGATACTCAGAGCGTCAGGAGGAGCCTTGGTGATGCAGGGGCTAAGCACTCATCTGCTCACCATAAAAACCAGCAGAGTGGACCTGCTGGCCATCAGTGGGAGAAAGATGGGCGGTGCTGCTGTGTCTCTAGGATCACTAGAGGAGCCAGCTTGACTGCAGTGGGGTTGGTCTTGAGTTCAGAACCAATTCTCCTAAACATCAGTGAATCCATAGAGAAGTGAGAGAGAACAAGGTGGTTGTTTTAAGCAGTACATTTGGGGGTGAGTTTTGGGGCAGCAGCAGGTAACAGAAAGGTCAGTATGGAGTGCTATGGAAGTGTCTGCTGATACCATCATGATAGATCTTTGTGAACTCTGGGGCTATTGCAGGTTCTCAGTGGAAGGGCCTGGCATGAATGAATATCTTATCAACTTGGCAATGGAATATGTTTGAAAAGAATTACTGATCCATGTAAGAGAAGATCATTTCAAGGACTGTTTTAGAAATCTCAGGAGCCTGGATGACCCAAAAAGTTTGTGATCAGAAGCTAGCCTAAAGGTTGGTGGTTCAAACCCACCTAAGTCCTGTCAAACTATTTCCATAAAGATTAACAGCCAAGAAAACTGTGGTATTACAAGTTTACTTATAATACCATGCGCTGCCATGGGTTCAAACCAATTTGAGGTGTTGTCCTTAGCGTTTGTTTGAGTTTTTTTGTTTTTGTTTTCCAGAAGTATCACAAAAATAAAACACCATCTATAGAAGCACCCATCAGTGTTTCCATGTTAAGTTGCATCCTATCTTACAAATATCTGATTCACGATGTTATTTTACCATGAACAATTCCTGTTCTTCCTCCCGTGGTGATCAGAATTTCACTAGCTTCATGCCAATACCTGTGACTTTTGTAAGGGTTTTTTTTTTTTTTCTATAAAATAGGAGTGAAAGTACTGCTCAAAATTCTGAGAGGTGAATAAACAATCAGAGGTTGGTTTTGCCTCATGCAGACCCTAGAATGCTTCTTCTGAACTGCTCCCTGGCTGCCGCTTCCATCCTTGCTGTGCCCCGGGTTGAGACATTTGTACTGGACTGGAATTTTTGTCCATAACTGTCATTGGTTTCCCAATTGCATGTTTGATGGCTGGGTTCGGTATATTATAAAGCTCTGTGGTGTTACAAGGGAAGCGATGTAACAGCCATGAAAATAGTTTTGCTCGTTTGAGGGCTCCGGTCGGGAGGACCTGAGGGTAGTTGCAGAAACGCTACTTGGCCAAAGCCAAACTCTGTTATCTTTTCCATCAAAGGAAGTTGATTGCAGCTGACATGGCTTCTGGGAAATGCACTGCAGCTGACATCTGGGCATGGCCCATGCGTGCCAAAGTGTTATCTTGAAAAATCCATTCACTCAGATTGGAATTTGAGTCCTCTAGAAAGATTGGGGGTGGGGGCAGGATAATCTGGACTATATCATTTTACTGTTTATTAATATACCATATAAACGTTGCAACATAAAATGGAACGCTACGTCACAATCAGCAGTTACTTACTCTTCCTTAAGGAGCCCTGGTGGCACTGCCAGTCAGCTGCGGGCTGATAATCTCGATGTCAGCAGTTCAAACCCGCCCACCAGCCTTTGTTTCCCATGAGGCACCCTTGCCAAAGGCTTCTGCCAGCAGCAGGAGAGTGGACACTTGCTTCTTTGTTGAATGGCCACCTGCAGAGGGTAGATGTAAACAGATGGTAAATAACTCCTATTTTTGCTCATGCTTAATTTGAAAAGCATACTTCTTGCAGTGCAGGTTATTGATTAAGACGGCAAAGAGAGCAGAACTTCCTAACACTTCCTTTGAGCATAGAATCAAACTCCTGAGTCCATAAATGCGAACTCAAGTCACAGAAGGCCCAGCCTGTTAGGCTCAGGAGTCTGGCCTGAGATGATTCTCTAAGCACTAAGGAGTCTCACATGGCTGTGTTTCAAAGGTTTAGAGCCGAGTGGGAACAGAGGTCATGCAGCAGGTTGGCATGGCGTCCCAGTGACGTGAAGGTGCTTCACAGGAGAGCCACATGGAGTGTTCTCTGTGGCATGGTTGGCTTTTAGCAAGGTTTGCAAACCAGATGCTTCCAAAGGCAAACCAATAGCACAAGTGGGTTAGGCAGGCCACCCAGAGGGGACATGTCCAGCACGCTCACACTGCCCTGCTCCAGGCCTTGTCCAAGGCAGATCATTGTCGCCATCCTTTCCGTTTTATGAGAGGAGCTGGGAACTTCGATTGTACATAATACAAGTAGGACCCTGTTACTTGACCACATCAGCACTCTGATTTCAACACACAATGTCGAGAAACGCTTGCATCGGAGCTCTCGCGAAACATCGAAATCCAACCCAATGCTCGTGATTTTTGTAAACAAAAACACTTCCCGTTTCGGTCACTCGGCGTTAGTTGGCGTTGTTAGTATGCGTTGTTTAAACCTTTTGTGGCTGTGTTACAAGCGTTTTGCTCTAACTTTCGTAGTTTTTGTGACTTTTGGTACTGCTTTTAGGTAAAAAATCATGGGTCCTAAGAAAGATTTTTGAAAAGAATCATCATGGTAAGAACTGGTTAACCGTGTTATCGATATTGTTGTTGATAATTTAGTAAACCCTTTTAGAAAACAGTTAAGGAGACGCCAATAGAGACCACATTACACGGGGTAGTTTTTAGAGAAAGCCAGCCAGGTCCTAGTGGAAAAAGGCAAAGAAGGGAAACAGCTCCTGAAAAGCAGCTCCCAGTTGATTTCTGGAAGCGGGTTCTCCTTCCAAACAATGACTCTCTCTCCATCCCTCCTCTCCACCTCCGTGTCCACAGATCCAGATCCATCTCAAGGTATGGGCCAGACTGTAGTTGTTAAAAACTTCTTTCATGTTGTGTTTCTTATTTAAATTATATTGTTTAACTCTGAACTTGTTTACTTTGAAATTTCTGTGTCATGTTTTGTATAAAAATGCAAGGTTAGGGTAAAAGCTTGGTGGTCGAGAATGGATTAATCCGTTTTCAGTTATTTCTTATGGGAAAAATTGATTCAGAACTCGACTGCAGGATCGCATCTTGACGCTCCTTCTAGAACGGATTAGCATCAAGGTCCAGGGTTCTACTGTATTGCTTCAATTTTAAACGTTAGCTCGAGTTTCTTACACCCCTGACCGCTAAAACAAAACACACTGCAGCCAGACACTGCTAATAATAGAATGACAGCTTTGCAGCTTCTAGAAGCTGTTAGCTTCTTCTGACTTTGAATTCTTTTTCAAGAGTATAATAGGAAGTAGGGAAAATATGAGGCTGTCTACTCTCATAAAGGTTTAAAAGCCTCAGAAACCCACAGGGGCAGTTCTGCCCTGCCTTATAGGGTCTCCATGAGTCAGAATTGGCCCAATGGCGGTTGAGTTGTTGTTGTTTATAGTGCAAAAATAGACCTAATCTTTGGAACCCCAAAGTTCCAGCATTGAATATTGGTTCATCCAGCGTTATCTTAAACAGCTACTTAAGCCTGGTGCCTGTTGAGTTTTCTTGATAGAGAGCAAGCCTGGGGACAAATGGGGTGATAAGGAGCACCTAGCCTCACTGCCCGCGCAGTACAGCAGCGGGCTCAATGACAGTGCAGGACCAGGCAATGTACATTGAATAGCTTTGAGTCAGGAGTCACTCAATGGTACCTAACAATAGTAGCAACACAGTGCCTGAGACATAGTGAGTGCACAATGAATATTTGTGACATGAATTCAATACTAATTGAATACGTGTTTCATCCATCACTGGCTATGCACTGAAGACCAAAAGAGACATAGTTGCTTTGCTTGTAGTGACAGGACCAGGGTTTCTACCCACAGCAGCATTATCAACTGCTATCCTCTACTGTCCATCATCCACGCTCCATCGGGATTGCATCCCAAGGAAAGCTAAAGCAAAAGTTTTCCATTCGGGACTTCTCACTCGAGGGAATGGGTAAGCAGAGCCCCAACATGTGTGTTTTCTGCTTCTTGTGATCTGTGTTCAGTGGTGGTTTACATACTAACAGAACGCATGCGATAGCCAGCAGCAAAGGTCCAGCCCTTCTCGGTGACATTTTGGCCCACATAGCAGTGAGCGCCCCTCCGCCTCGGCTCGGCTCCTTGAGGGTGCTGCTCTGCTGCTTGGGGAGTCACAGGGCACACTTGATTATGTTGGTTTTCAATAAGCCGTACTGTTTTCATTCAGGGCAAGAACTCTCTGGCCTCAGTATGAGAGTTAGAAAAACGGTTAGTGAGGTACAGCTTGGTCACATAACTGAGAAAACGTAAAACTCATGACTCTGTGTGGGTAGCCAAAGCAAAGGCTTTGTTAACAACGTGTCCCTAAAGAGCACTTTATAAATAGGTTACCCTTCCAGTTGAATTGGCTTAGGTAGCACTGTTTGTCCCCGGTTAGTCAGCATTGTTAGCATTTTTGAGAAGTCATAGATTTGATGGGGATTTGTGGAGGAGCCGCTGAATTACAGAATTATTACAGCAAAAATAAATTATGTGGTACTATAAATACTTGACTCAGTGACTCAGCAAATTCCCCGTAGGTCCAAAGTGCAAACATTTTGTACCTAACCCATGAGGTCTGTTTTTAATTTCCGCAGCTTTGCAACTCCCCCCATTGGTCACAGATAGATTTTCACGTGATGTGAGTGGCAGAGCGGCAGAGCGCCCTTTCAGAGGGAGGCTCGCTGTTGGGGAAGTGCAGGCGGCACGAGCCTGCTGCGAGAGGAGTGAGTCAGTGTCAATGGAAGGGGATTGCCCCGAGAACCCCTTGCGGGGACTGTGAGAAATTAGCTGGGTGTTTTTACACTCTCAGGTGAGGCTTCCTGCTAATAAAATTATCATTAGAATTGTAATCTTAGAAACCAGCCTCTGGAAGAAAATATATAATCAATCATCTGAAATTCAGCAAGCACTTAATGCACCTCCGCTCTGTTTGAGAATTTGAACGAGGCAGTCGGGTCCAGGCCAAGCATGCCAGACCTGGGCTCCACCTGCACACACAAAGGATTTGTAGTTACTTGATGAATAGTTTAATGCATAGTTTGGGGAACAAAAATGAATTAATGGCATTGTATCAAGTGTTTATTATCGTCTCTTAGTGAGTATACAAAAAATAAGGAACGACCTAGGAATTGATGGCATACAACATATTTTCTTAAAAAGTTCTTTTTGCCTTGATCGTTTTTTAAATTACACATACTAATACTCTTTATTGTTAGTACCTTTTACTTCATTGGCTACTAAAATATTTTTTAAATTTATTTTAATTTTTTTGTTTTTTTAAGATCATTTTATTGGGGGCTCTTACAGCTCTTATAACAACCCATACATCAATTGTATCAGGCATATTTTTACATATGTAGCCATCATTATTTTCTAAACATTTTCTTTATATTTGAGCCCTTGGTATCAGTTCCTCTTCCCCCCCCCCCCGCTTATTTTCATATCTTACACCAACTGCTGCCTCCCTTCACCCACATTTCTGTTGTTCATCCCCCTCAGTAAGGGTAGGGTGGGGTTAATGTGTTGATCATTGCAATTGGTTCCCCCTTCCTCCCCTCCATTCCCCACCTTCCTCCTACTATAATCTTTTTAAGACAAGGTTTAACAATGCTAACCCATCTTGTAGAATTCTGAGGGAGATTTTTTTTTAATATTAACAATTTATTAGGGGCTCATACAATTCTTATCACAGTTCATACATATACATACATCAATTGTATAAAGCACATCTGTACAGTCTTTGCCCTAATCATTTTTTTCTCCTCTTTTCTTTTTTTACATTTTATTAGGGACCCATACAACTCTTATCACCATCCATACATATACATACATCAATTGTATAAAGCACATCCGTACATTCCCTGCCCCAATCATTCTCAAGGCATTTGCTCTCCACTTAAGCCCCTTGCATCAGGTCCTCTTTTTTTTTCCCCTCCCTCCCCTTTCCCCCCTCCCTCATGTGCCCTTGGTAATTTATACCTCGTTATTTTGTCATATCTTGCCCTATCCGGAGTCTCCCTTCCCCCCTTCTCTGCTGTCCCTCTCCCAGGGAAGAGGTCACATGTGGATCCTTGTAATCAGTTCCCCCTTTCCAACCCACTCACCCACCATTCTCCCAGCATCGTCCCTCACACCCTTGGTCCTGAAGGTATCATCCACCCTGGATTCCCTGTACCTCCAGCCCTCATATGTACCAGTGTACAGCCTCTGTCCTATCCAGCCCTGCAAGGTAGAATTCAGATCATGGTAGTTGGGGGGAGGAAGCATCCAGGATCTGGGGGAAAGCTGTGTTCTTCATTGGTACTACCTCGCACCCTAATTAACCCATCTCCTCTCATAAACGCCTCTATGAGGGGATCTCTGAGGGAGATTTTGACATGACATTTCAACACATTCTTGGGTAAAAATGGTCTTATATGTAATAGAAAATAGAATGAAATCACTGTAAGAGAAGTATAGACGAAGTTCTCCCTAAGATGGGAAATCATTAAGGAAGGCATTTTGAAAGAGGTAGTCCATGGGCCCTTGGGGAAGGGATAGTTTTAGCCATTAGTGGGGACTGGAAAGAAGGATGGAGGCCAAATGAAGGAAGCAGCTTAGCCCAGTCATGTCCATGATCAGCACCCAGAGCATGTAGCCCTTTCACCAACAGAAATAACATCCCCAGGAGGAAATGTTTTTCAGAAAGTAAAGAGAGGCAGGTGTGACTTGATAAAAGATGTTTCAGTACTGTTTGACTAGTTGTGTGACCTTGATTGTGTTCATTACATTCTCTGTCCCAGCACCCTCTTGTGAAAATGAAAAATAAAAAAGGAAGAAACTGCACCCGCAGTTCAGAGCCAGTGAGTGATGTGAATGTAGCATGTTCCGTGTGTTGGTGTGTGCCTGCATACGTTCACGCCTGTGCACTCGTACGAGCACATGCACAGCTTCTGCCCCTCAGGCAGCCCAGTTTGGATGCCCTCCACGAGTCAGGAGCCCTCCCAGGCAGGGCTGACCAAGTGAAGCGGGAAGCACCTGGCTTCTCCCACCTTGTTCAACACCCTATGCCAGCTTCACGGGTCCTCTTTTCTTCTGAGTTAACCTTCCAGTTCCCTCCTGGCCTCTCTTTCCACTTTGTTCTGGAAACCCGATCTGAAAGCCTTCTTTCCTGTGTAGTTGTAGACAGCTGGGTAAAGGTACTCAGGACCGTGCAGGGATGAGCACTTCAGGAAGAACTAGACCGGAAGTCGTAAGAATGAAATACCAGTAGTAAAATTGTGAGCATTAATAACGACACAGGACTGTTGGGGGGAGAAGAAAACTAGGGGAGTGAATTTTGTGATGTTCTGGGAGACATGGAAGTGGGGTGTGATTCACTGGAGCTTGAGAACTAACCGTTCAATGTATCTTTAGAGTTATTTATTCTTAGCATTAGCTATGTCTTGACTGTTCTTAGCCAGCTGACTAATCACCACCACTTACTGATTTCTTAGACTCCTAGTGTAGTTGTTGGCTCACCCATGCCAGCGTTTTTGATGAGGTAGACTCAGTCCATGTGGACTCAGGAACGTCGATGGTGAGGATGATACAGGACTGGGCATTGTTCGCTTCTCTGTGCACAGGGTCGTCGTGATTCACAACACCCTGAACCACGTCCTTTGCCTGGGAATGGACTACTAAGTTAAGAGGCTGTTCCTCAACCTCGAGGGTCAGTTACAATGAATCTTTCAAAAATAAATACGGAGCATCTGAGCTAAAGTTGAAAAAGAGCTGCCCCTCAAAAACAGGAGCTCAAGAAATAAATGTGCTTCTCCCACTGTATACAGTCAGTTTATGCCACTAAGTTTCCTTCTCAAAAATAGAGCGCTCTACCACCGTCAGATTGTACATCAAGTCAAGAAAGTGTTATCTTCCGAGTGAACTTAAGCTAAGAGATTAGGTGACTTATCTGTGAATATTCTGTAAATCAGAAACCATTCAAGGTGCAATCACAGAATTTACTTCTCTGGGACCCCCACTTTGCGTGGGCTACCACCTCAGTGAATCACACTGGCTCTCCCTCCCTTCTTCGCGGAAGGCCACCGTTTCTAAATAAAGCCTTGAGAACTGGGCGGGCCCGACATTGACGGTTGCAGTTTAAATGCCCCTAATGTTGATTGTACCATGTCTACAACCGACAGCTGAAGTCTTTATGTGGTCGTTGAGAAGACCCTTATGTTTTTAGGTTAAAAACTTTGGGGAAATTTGGAAATTGGAGCCCCAAGATGTTTACTTGTTGTTGTTGATAAGAAATGTTTTCAAGGTTAACTTTGCTTTTCATAACTCTACTAACAAAACAAAGCTCCCTGTCCCCCATTCTGGAAAAATGGAGCAACTAAGCAAAGAAAGAAAGATGTACAACAAAATTGTAACTTAATAGTACTGTGGTGTTTGCCTTCATCTCTTAAGAAGTGGAAAATTGTATAGAGGTAAAATTTGTTTTTCTTAGATTTGGATGCTTTTGAGATGGTTTTGACTCAAACGACCGTTTGTACAATAGAAGCTAGCAATAATGCCTAGTCCTGTGCCAGCCTATTATTGTTATGTTTGCACCCACTTCTCCAGGTCCCTCCTGATTACATGTCCAAGGTGTCTGAGACAGGCCCTGTCCATCCCCACTTCTAAAGAGCATTCTGCATATGCTTCGTCCAACACATGTCTGTTTGGTCTTCGGGCAGTCTGTAGTATATTCATTATTCTTCACCAATGCCATCATTCAGAGGTATCAGTTCTTCAGTCTTTTGTAGTCATTATCCAGCTTCCACAGGCATATTAGGCCATTGAAAAACGCCTTGGTTTGGTTCAAGTCCACTCTGGTACTCAAGATGACTTTGCTTGTTAGCATTTTAAAGAGATCTTGTACACCAGATTTGCTCAATGTAATCTGTTTGAGTTCTCCCATGACTGATGATTGCGGATCCCAGAAAGTGAAATCCTTGACAACTAAGTCTTTTCTCCATTTGTCAGGATGTCGTTTATTGGTCTAGATGTAAGGATCTTTGTTTTCTCTGTGTTGAGGTCAATGCTGTAGTCATTGATCTTCATCAGAGCCTCTTCACTCTCGGCAGAGCTTGGGTCTTGTTCATGAGCCTTCCTTCCTTCCATCCTGACGGACGCCACGCTCCTCTTCATAGAAGCCCAACTTCCTGTGTTACTTGCTCAGCGCACACATCGAACATACATGGTGAAAGGCTACAACCCTGACATAGACTTTTCCTGATTTTAAACCGTGCCATAGCCCCTGTTTGGTTCAAACGGCTGCCTCCCAGTCTGTGCACCGATTGCACGTGAGCACAGATAAGTGTGCTGTAATTCCCTTTCTTCACAGTGGCATTCATAAATTGTTATGATCCAGCATTATCTAGTTGGTAATAAAACGTTAAGTTACAAAACAAATCTCTCTTGAGAGACGTACAGCCAGAATGGTCCATCCAGGCAAGCCTGGTGAGACGTTGTCTCATGTACTTTGGGCATGCTGTCAGAATAGACCAGTCCCTGGAGGAGGACATTATGGTGGGTAAAGTAGAGAGAGGGACAGTGAAAAAGAAGAAGGCCCTCAACCAAGTGAATTGACCCAGTGGCTGAAACCTGGGCTCAACCATCAGAACAACTGGAAAGATAGCTCAGGGCTACCCCTGGACTTCACCAAGTATGGCGTCCTTCTCCAGGGACTGGTCTCTCGTGAAAGCATGTCCAAAGCACGTGAGACAGTCTCACCATCCTTGCCTTTAAGGTGCAGTCTGGCTGTACTTCTCCCAGGACAGGGTTGTTTGTTCTTTCGGCAGTCCATGGAACTTACACTAATCTTCACCAAAGCCATAGTTAAAATGCATTGGTTTTTCTTCAGTCTTCCTTACTCAGTGTCCAGTTTTCACATGCAAATGAGGCGATTGGACACACCCTGGCTTGGGTCAGGTGCACATTAGTCCTCAAAGTGACATCCTCGCCTTTCAACCCTTTAAAGAGGTCCTGAGCAGCAGGGTTACTCAGTGCAGTGTGTCATTTGATCTCTCGACTGCTGTTTCCATGAGCACTGACGCGGAACGTCCATCTTTTCCTAGCGGACCATGTTTCCATGCTGTCTGTAGGGTTTTCAGTGACTAATTCCTCTGACGTGAGCAACCTGTTCCTTCTTCACAGTCTGTTCTTGGTCGGAAAGCTCTGCTAAAACCTGTTCACTTGGGTGACCCTGCCGGTACTTGAAATCCCAGTGACATCGGGCTCAGCCTCACAGCCACACACAGCACAGCACGCTGACAGACAAGTAGCCAGTGAAAGCCCGGTGAATCATAATGGTCAATCCACAGGCCGTCACGGGGATGGTGCAGGAGAGCGCAGCGGTTCATCCCATTGCACATGGGCCACCGTGAGCTAGTGGCTCACTCCGTGATAGCCAACAATTCATCCTTCAATCGCTCGCATTAGTACTCATTTCCCCCCAAAATTGTGGTCATTATATAATTCTAGTACTTTTGCATACAGAGATTTTGTAATTGGGGTTGCAATTAGAGTTTATATTTTATTCTTTTGAAGTACAATTTTCTTTTTTTGGTAAAATTTTCTTATAATGAAATGTAAAAAACTAACATGTATATTTTCTATGTTTTAAAAATAGTTTAATTGATGTATAATTGGAATACAGTGACTATATTAGACAGGGTTCTCTAGAGAGATAAAACCAGGTTGCTGATAATTTTATATATATTTATAAAGGTAGATATATAACATAAGAAAGGAACTGTTAAATTGTATACAGATAGATAGATATATATAGTATAAGAAATGAACAGTTAAATTATAAACAGGTAGATATAGATATAATACAAGAAATAAACAGTTAAATTATAAAGCAGTACAAATGGCTCAGTGCAACTCACTTCTGTGAGAGAGTTGTGAGACACTAACAGTCCTTCAAGTCTTGAGAGCCACCAGCTAGTCCTCTGTAGAGGCAGCAAACAGTAAGCACAGGCAGCAAACAGCACAGGCAGCAAACAGTAAGGCAGGTCACCAACTGTCAGCCAGGTCACCAACTGTCAGTCCTCAACTCCGGAGAAGTAAATTTCATTCCTGTGGTCTTAAAGGGACCTCAACTTACAGCAACACAGTCTACAGGCTAGGCAGGCATCCCACAGGTAGTGTGCCCTTTAAATTGAGACTCAGAACAAGCAAGGCAGCTACACACTGAGCCATTGATTAAAGAGCAAGAGACAAGAAAGGCAAGGCTCACCGAGCCACTTATTTCTCTGCCCTTCAATTAATCCCACTTGTGTTTATCAGCCAAGCTGTCACAACAAACTATCTCAGGCATCATCAAAACAATATATCATATCATTGTGAATGATGGGGGGAGTACGGAGTGGAGAACCAAAGTCCATTTGCAGGCCACTGGACATCCCCTTACAGAAGGGTCTCGGGGAGGAGACGAGCCAGTCAGGGTGTGATGTATCAACAATGAAACATACAACTTTCCTCTAGTTCTTAAATGCTTTCCCCCGTGGCCCCCCACTATGATGATTCCAATTCTACCTTACAAATCTGGCTAGACCACAGGATGTACACTGATACAGATAGAAACTGGAAACAGGGAATCCAGGGCGGATGATCCCTTCAGAACCAGTGGTGCGAGTGGCGATACTGAGAGGATAGGGTGGAAAGAGGGAACCGATGACAAGGATCTACATATAGCCTCCTCCCTGGGGGATGAACAACAGAAAAGTGGGTGAAGGGAGACTTTGGACAGTGCAAGATATGACAAAATAATAATTTATAAATTATCAAGGGTTCATGAGTAGTGGGGGAGGGGGAAAGGAGGGAAAAAACTGAGGAGCTGATGCCAGGGGCTTAAGTGGAGAGCAAATGTTTTGAGAATGATGAGGGCAATGAATGTACAAATGTGCGTTACACAGTTGATGTACGTATGGATTGTGATCAGAGTTGTAAGAGCCCCTAATGAAATGATTTTTTTTGAAAAGAGGAAAAAGAAACTAAAACTTAAAAAAAGAAAGAAAAATAGTTGCCCCTTGGACAGCGTGGCCCCGCACTATGCCAGCCCACTCACACAGATTTCTTTCCCTGTTGCTCTATGGTGAGTACACAGCTAGCAGCAGCTACTCGCCACACTCGAGCTCACCGCAACAGCCGCAAGGGAAAGTGGCACATACGTGGCCCGCCCTGCTGAGACCCTACTGTTCAAGGGTCAGATGGACATTACCTATTGCAACTGTGCAGGAGGACAGTACCACAACCCCAACATTGTTCCAACATCGATTGTACTCTGAAATTTATTCTGAAAGCAACTTAATAGATGGAGTTGGTCAGTCCAGTAAGTTATTACTGTTGAGTTGATTCCAGCTCACGACCACCTTATGTATAATGGAATGAAGTGCTGCCGGTTCTGCACCATCTCCGGATGTCGTTGGTGTGTTTGCCTCCATGGTTGTAGACTTTGTATTAATTCATTTCATCAAGGGTTCCCTTTGTTTTCAGTGGGTCTGTCCTTTACCAAAGTAAGCCCTGGTGACACACACAATTAAGAATCCAGCTGCTAACTGAAAGGTTGGTCGATGGTTCTGACCCAGAAATTTTGTGGGAGAAAAAACTGGCAGCCTCCTTCTGTAAAGATTACAGCCAAGAAAACTCTCAGGGCAGCTCTGCTCTGTGGTGTCACATGGCCTCACTAGTCGTTGACATCTCCTTACTGGGACCCAGGACCTTGAGGGTACCCAACAATCAGTCATATCCTCTCTAGGGATCGGTCTTTTCTGATATTTCCAAAATAAGTGAGTCAAATCCCCTTCATTCATGTTCTAAAGAACATTTTAGTTGTATTCTTCTGAGAAATGTTTCTTGTATTTCTTCATTCAGACCAGTGTAGAATTGTAACAGGGCTTGCTGGTGTCAGCAAAGTGTACAATGAGATACACTTGTATTTCAGGGGTTATCTCTGGATAGGAAATCCTCCCAACAATTTAGACAGAGAGTCTTTGAATCTTACATTATTTGTGAGAGATGTTTTTGGGGTCAGACCTGCCAGCCAGCTTCCTCTCCAAAATTCCAGTTTCCCTCCAAGCTTCCTAATTGGAGTCATGGACCTCAAGTGCAAACATGCCTAACCAGACAGGCCTGAGACAGGCCCCACATACTGACATCATAACCGCTCCTTTGGCCAGATCTTCTCTTAGTTGATTTGTATCCATTTATTTGTTTCTAGTCTCACCTGCTGGTTGGTGAGCCTACGGTTACATTCTTCAGACCCTGTCCCATGCTGGGTTTCCTTTAAAAGCTTTGCAGGGAAATGAATGATAATGCTTAATTGTACTTCCAGGGATATGCTTTCCAGATAAGGAAGGAAATAAAAACACAGTCTTAGACATCTTATAAAATTCCATTGCAAAAGATCGCTTGTTTCTCTAGGATTATTATGAAATGTAAGTACTGTTGCCAGAGTTGAGGGGACTGAGAGAGGGAAAGATACCATATAAAAACAGCATCCCCACGGCCACCCCCTCTCGCACTCAGAGTGGGTTGATGCTATTGTGGCAATAGTGAAATATGCTGATTAAAATCCTGAAAAGCCCTATTACCCCTTTCTCTGACAGCTGTAGACTGGTGAACTGAGTTTGTGTTTTATAGGAGTGATATAGAAAAATGGAAAACTTTGTATCCGTTCCCTTCTCTTCTACCCAGCTGTGTGACTGGCAGAAGTCTGTTTTCTTTTCATTGCTGGGTGCTACTGCGTTATTTTTAATGAATGGCAACACTACACACAGCAGAGCAAACCATGCCATCTCCTACTACCCTCACCATCATTGGTCTGTGGGAACCCACTCCATCAGTCCATCGCACTGAGGGTCTTTCTCCTTTTCCAACCCATTATCAAGCATGTTATCCTTCTCTGGGGATTGATTGGTCCCTCCGTTAACAAGCCCAACATGCATGAGACAGAGTCTTGCCATCCTTACTTCTACGGCTGACACCTTCAGGCTTTGCTTTTTTCAAGACGCTTCTATCCCTTCCTCTGGCAGTTTATGACATCTCCATTGCACTCCACTAGCTCCAGAGTTCAGACACATCACTTCTTGGTCTTCCTTTTGCATTGCCCGGCTTTCACATGGAAAGACCCTGGCTGGCTTTCACATGGAAAGACTCACCTTTGTCATCAACGTGACATTGTCGTTTTCTAACCCTGAACACAAGGTCTTCTGCAGCAGATTTGTCCAAGCAGTTCATCATATGATGTGTTTCATGGCTGTTGATTGGGGAGCTGGGGCAGCGTGATGGGTTAACTGTTGGGCACTGACCAAAAGGTCAGCGACTGAAGCCCAGCAGCTGCTCCACAGGAGAAAGAAGCAGCAGTCTGCCTGTAAAGATGCAGCAGTTCTGCTCTCTCCTGTAGGGCTGCTATGAGGAAGGGGCAACTCCACAACCGTGGGTTGGGTTGGGTTTTTGATTGAGGATTCAAGTAAAATGAAATTCTTGGCGCCTCAACACCAGCAGCATAGCTTGCAGTATCATCACTTAAGCCACCACATTTCGACAACCTGACAGATGATATTTTCTTTATGATGTAACCAAACCCACTTCCCTCTGGTGGATTCCGAGTCATAGAGACCCTATAGGCAGCTAGAACTGCCCTATGTGGTCTCCAGGGCTATGGATCTTAACAGAAGCAGACATCCACATTTTTCTTCTGCAGAGTAGCGGATGGGTTCAAACCTCTGACCTTCAGCAGCCAAGCCTTTACTTACTGTTCTACCAGAACTCCTTGATAGGGGCTCTCAAGCTTGCAGAGGAGACAACACCGCTCCCTTCGTCTCTCAACCAGGCGGCAAAGTTCCATTTTTGCCTGGCCTGTTGCAGTGGTCGATCCTTGGTAGATTGGGTGTTGCTATATGATGCTATATAAATTGCAGCAGAGCTTCTAGACTAAGATGGACTGGGAAGAAAAGCCCAGTGTTCTACTTCTAAAACTCAGCCAATGAAAATCCTGTGAATCCCAGTGGGTTGTCCAATATTATTTATAGGGCTGGCACAGAGCCAGGCAGCATTTCATACCATTGTACATATGGTTACCTGAGTCAGGCCCATGAGCACAGACAGTTTCAGCCAACAGTACTCACAAACCATGATGGAGTCCAGGCAGAAAAGTCTGACTGCCCTCTCCTGGTTCTGAGGACACACTAGTCCAACGGTTCTCAACCTGTGGGTTGCCACCCCTTTGGGGGTCAAATGACCTTTTCAAAGGAGTCGCCTAAGACCATCGGAAAACACATAATTATTTCACAATATATAATTATGTATTGTTTTGTGATTAATCACTACGCTTTAATTATGTCCAATTTGTAACAATGAAAATACATCCTGCATATTGGATATTTACATTACAATTCATTGCAGTAGCAAAATTACAATTATAAAGTAGTAACAAAAATAATGTTATGGTTGGGGTCACTACAACATGAGGAACTGTATGAAAGGGTCGCAGCATTAGGAGGGTTGAGAACCACTGCACCAGTCTATCAGTGCAGTAACCCCGCCCAGCCTAACAGTGAAGAGACCACACAGCAAGGGGGTACATTTTATGTTTGCAAAATGATAATATTAGAAGTTTTGCTAATTCTTCCTCATGACTAAATCAGATGCCATAGCCATTTAAAACAGTCTTGCCAATAGTATTTATTCTATAATGATTTAACCCTCAAAATTCTCACCCACTACACAGCCTTAGTGGCATAGTGACTATGCATTGGGCTGCAAACCCAAGGTCAGCAGTTTGAAACCACCAGCTGCTTCTTGGGAGAAAGATGAGACTTTCAACTCCCATAAACAGTTACAATCTCAGAAACCCATGGGGCAGTTCTGCCCTGCCCTGCAGGGTCGCCATGAGTTGTAATCGACTCAGCATCAATGAGTATACAGGCCCTTTAGGCTATTGTTTCTCTGTTTTGTTCTCTATTTCTGTCTAGGAGTGTTTACAGACCTGCCTTTGTCCAAAACTATAGGGACGTTTTTGCACAACCACTTTTTTTTTTTAGAATCGTGCTCTTATTTTTATAGATGCTTTTTTTTTTTACATTTTATTAGGGGCTCATACAACTCTTATCACAATCCATACATATACATACATCAATTGTATAAAGCACATCCGCACATTCTTTGCCCTAATCATTTTCAAAGCATTTGCTCTCCACTTAAGCCCTTTGCATCAGGTCCTCTTTTTTTTCCACCTCCCTCCCCGCTCCCCTCTCCCTCATGAGCCCTTGATAATTTATAGATTGTTATTTTGTCATATCTTGTCCTATCCGGAGTCTCCCTTCCCCCCCTTCTCTGCCATCCGTCTCCCAGGGAGGAGGTCACATGTGGATCCTTGTAATCAGTTCCCCCTTTCCAACCCACTCACCCTCCACTCTCCCAGCATCTCCCCTCACACCCCTGGTCCTGAAGGCATCATCCACCCTGGATTCCCTGTGCCTCCAGCTCCCATATGCACCAGTGTACAACCTCTGCCCTATCTAGTCCTACAAGGTAGAATTCGGATCAAGGTAGTTGGGTGGGAGGAAGCATCCAGGATCTGGGGGAAAGCTGTGTTCTTCATCGGTACTACATCACACCCTGACTGACCCATCTCCTCTCCTAAACCCCTCTCTGAGGGGATCTCCAGTGGCCAACAAATGGGCCTTGGGTCTCTACTCTGCACTTCCCCCTTCATTCACTCTGGTATATATATATATATATATTTTTTCATGATGCCTTATACCTGGTCCCTTTGACACCTCGTGATCACACAGGCTGGTGTGCTTCTTCCATGTGAGCTTTATTGCTTCTGAGCTAGATGGCCGCTTGTTCACCTTCAAGCCTTTAAGACCCCAGACACTATCTTTTTCGATAGCCGGGCACCATGAGCTTTCTTCGCCACATTTACGTATGTACCCGTTTGTCTTCGGCGATCGTATCATGGAGGTGTGCAGCCAATGATATGATTTTTTGTTCTTTGATGCCTGATAACTGATCCCTTTGGGACCACGTGATCACACAGGCTGGTGTGTTCTTCCATGTGGGCTTTGTTGCTTCTGAGCTAGGTGGCCGCTTGTTTATCTTCAAGCCTTTAAGACCCCAGACACTATCTCTTTTGATAGCCGGGCACCATCAGCTTTCTTCACCACATTTACTTGTTCACCCGCTTTGGCTTCAGCAGTTGTGTCGGGAGGGTGAGCATCGTAGAGTGCCAATTTAATAAAAGAAAGTATTCATGCATTGAGGGAGTGCTTGAGTAGAGGCCCAAGGTCCTTCTGCCACCTTAATACTAAACCTATAAATATAGACACATAGATCTATTTCCCCATCCTCATATATATATTTGCATGTACATTCTTTGTCTAGACCTCTATAAATGCCCCTTGACTCCTAGCTCTTTCCGCCATCTCCCTTGACTTTCCTCCTGCCCTACTACCATGCTCCGTCCCCACCTGGGCTACAGCTATACCTCTTCTCTACGCAACCTTACCCTTGATCATTCCCCACCAGGCCTGCCACTCCCCCTCACTACCATTTTAGGTCCCATGTTGTTCCCTTGTCCCTGGGTTTGTTAACACCACTTCATTACCCCCCCACCTACCCCCACCCCAAGTCCCCCTGGAACTGTCGGTCCCTTGTTTTTCCTCCAGATAGTTCATCCAGCCTGTCCTATTCAGACAGACCTGTGGAGACACTAACATGCACGAAAACAAGACAGAGGAAAACAAAGCAACAGTATACAACCAGACAACAAAACAACAACAACAAACCTCTGACAAAGAACCAAACCAAACACATCACGAAAGAAAAGCTTGTAGTTAGTTCAAGGATCGTTTGCTGGCCCTTAGGAGTGTTTTCCAGTCTAGTCTGTTGGGGCACCACGCCCTGGCCCCAAAGTCCACTTTCAGCATTCCCTGGGGACCTGGCCACTCCATTCCCTTGCTGTTCCGCTGCACTCCCCCAGTGCTTTGCCTCAGTGTGGTGGGATCAGGCCAGGTGCAATTCCCACACTGTGTCTCCGGTGCTGTCCCCTGTATCGCCCTTAGTCACTGAGGGGCATCATGTCTTATAGTAGGGCCAGCCATGTTGTTCTCTCTGTGGACTGGCTGCTCTACTCAGGAACATCATCCTCACGGCCTCGTGGGCCAGGCTGTGTTCCACTGTCTCCTCCTGCCCCTTCATCTGCTCCCGTGTGCTCTGATCAGACATGTCCATCTCCCGGAGCTGCAGAATCAATGTCATCCTTTGAAACAAATTCTTTTCAGGGGAGGGGCAGGAATCCACTTAATTTTTGGTGCTGGGCCCTACTCCACGCCGGGATATTGCATTCACATCTTGCGGCACTGGGTTGAAGTCTGGTCCCACTTTCCCTGTGGAGATATAAACAATACCCTCCCCTTGGGTGGATTAGTGCCCCATGCCCCCACTCCCCTTTTCTTCCTTATATTCATCCTTTTGTTTTCCTTTCCCCACCTCCTCCACTGTTGTCTACCATGTGTATCCCTGGTTTTGATCTGGTCTCTGCCATACTACAGAGTCTTCACCCCGAAAATGTTTGTATACAGTAGCTTTTTCCCCTATGCCACTTTTGCATTTTTTTAACTTTTTTTTAATACTTACCTCAGCGGGCTCATGTTGTACTTGTCCTTTTGTGCCTGACTTACTTCGCTTAGCATGATTTCCTCCAGTTCTTCCCATGCCGCTATGTGCCTCATACGTTCATCACTGCTTTTTAGCGATGCGTAGTACTCCATTGTTTGTATATATCACAGTTTTTTAATCCATTCGTCATTTGATGGAAATTTGGCTTGCTTCCAGCTCCTTGCAATTGTGAACTGTGCCGCAATGAACATTGGAGCACAGATGTCTGGCCTTGGTTTGTTTCTTGCCTCTTCTGGGTATATGCCCAGTAGGGAGATTGCTGGGTCATATGGTAACTCTATTTCCATCTGTTTTAGGTATCGCCAGATTGATTTCCATAGTGGCTGTATGTACTTATAGGCCCACCAGCAGTGGATGATAGTTCTTGTCTCCCCACAACCCCTCCAACACTTGTTGCTTTCTGATTCTTTGAATTGGGCTACCTTTGAGGGTATCAGGTGGTACCTCATTGTTGTTTTAATTTGCATTTCTCTTATGGCTAAAGATCGGGAACATTTTCTCATATGTTTGTTGGACATTCATATTTCTGCCCCTGTGAAATTTCTGTTCAAGTCCTTTGCCCACCTCTCAAGTGGGCTATTGGTTTTTTCCTTTTTGGAAGCTAGCAGAGTATTGTAGATTTTAGTAATAAAGGCCTTTGTCTGATGTGTCATTGCTAAAGATGTTTTCCCAGTCTGTGAACTCTCTTCTTACTCTCTTGGTGAATTCTTTCGATGTACACAAGTGTTTTATCTTCAGTATATCCCATTTGTCAATTTGTGCCTCCTCTGTGTGTGTGTCCTTCCCTATTTCTGATGGTCCTAATAGTTTGGGGTTTAACTTCAAGGTCTGTGATCCACCTTGAGTTTATTCTTGTGCATGGAGTGAGATAAGGGTCTTGCTTCATTTTTCTGCATGTTGATATCCATTTTTTCCAGCACCATTTGTTAAAGAGGACATCGGCTTCCCATTTGATAATTTTGGGGCCCTTATCAAAGATCAGCTGTCTGTATGCTGATGATTTTATTTCTGGGTTTTCAGTTCTTTTCCATTGGTGTGAGTATCTGTCATTGTACCAGTACCATGCAGTTTTGAGAACTGTGGCTGCATAGTAGCACATCCACTTTTTTTGCATGTGTGTAATCCAAGTAACTTTTATGAGGGAAAGGGAATTACTTTGGATCATGTAGAGTGCTGTGGTTATGTTGTGATGGGTTTTATGATATGTCTTTAAGTTCATAATTGCTGCAACTCTACTCAGTGTTCAAGGTCCTTGAGTACTTATTCAGTATCCAGTGCTGTGCTGGGTACTTTCATGTATTCTCTAATTCATGTGGAAAGTTTGGGTTTTTATAGTTGTTGTTAAGGACCACTGTAATAAAGTCATAGATAGCTTTAAGGGATTTAATAGCAAGCCCAACATTACAAGTTAAAAATGAGTAAGTTGCAGATTGCTAAACCTATATTCGGATAAAATGGTCTTTGGAGAAATCCTTTGATTTCATCGATGGTGACTGGCAGAAGCCCAGTGGCATAGTTACATGTTACCTGTCGGGGTGCTAACCATAAGGTCCGCAGTTTGAAACTATCAGCCGCTCCTCGGGAGAAAGACTGAGCATCGGACTCCCATTAGGAGTTCAGTCTCAGAAATGCTCTTCTTTGTCCTATCGGGGAGCTGTGAATCCGTGTTGACTCGATGGCAGTGGGCCGTCGTAGCAGCAGCAATATGGTTAACTGTAAGAAGCCCCGGCGTTGGTTTGTAGTGGGTTCTAAGTTGAAACCACCCAACCACTCTGCGAGAGAAAGATGAAGCTTTCTACTCCTGTAAAGAATGTCCGTGTCATGTCCTCAGGACAGTGCTACTCTGCCCTTTCAGGCTCGCCGTGAGTCAGACGGGACTAGATGGCAGGGAGTCTGGTTTGGTTATGGTTAACTCCAGCCTCTCTCACCTTCTCAACTGATCACTCTGTTAGCCCCGTGGTGATGTCTGTTGTGTATTCGCACAGAAACTTGCCCCTGGAGTCAGCCAGTTTGCGTACACCTGTGTACAGGACCACCCTATTTGGACGAACCAGCAATTTTGGGAGACTACCTTTTACAATGCTGTGCAGGAACAGGTCCGCTCCCTGTACCTCTCAGCCAGGGAAGACCATCATGCTCCACATTTGAAGCACAAGGTAAGAGAAGAGAACAGGTTTGTTCGGAATTAGGATTCTGGCCACACAGATGTCCCCAGGACAAAAGGGGATGGAGACATTTCCTGCCGCTGGGCCTGTGGGGCTTCCTCCCTCTAGGAGCCTGTAGAAGGCTGCTTCTTTCCCTGACTCCTGTCCTTACATTTTCCCTCAGAAATGTCTCCATATGGTTTTAGGTCTAGCGATGTTTTATTGCATTTTAACACAAATTCACTGGAAGTAAATCTAGGAAGCTGAGCAGAAAGAACACACCAAAAAGACCAAGGCAGGTGTCTCTGGGCCATCAAGGTCTTTGAATCAATGGCCAGTTGAAGTTAATTACAGTAATTCTAAAATAAATGTACACTTCGGTCATTCTGCTAAAAAAATGCCAGCAATAAAATATAGGTCTCCTTTTAGTAATGTTCTATAACTTTCCATATATTTTACCAGCATATCTAATAAGAAAATTACTTTTTTATTGGAAAGGGTTCTTTGAAATCTTATGAAGCCTTTGAATGTCATTTCATAGTTGTCTGGCCTTGAAAAAGACGTGAGAAGCTTTAGCTTCCTCGTTGGCAAAATGACCAGCTAGCATTTTGTTTAACATTTATTGTCTAATGTGTGTGAAGAGAGCCAGCACACGGCACTGCTGCCGAGTCCAGCCCCACTCACGGGGACCGTACAGATCAGAGCAGAACGAGCCTGTGTATTCCAGAAGCAGACTGCCATGTCCGTCCCCACAGAGCGGGCTAGTAGGTTCCCACACTGGCTGTCACTGGTGGCTGGAATGGGACACAGCCATGAGGTCGTGAGCGCAATGAGGAGCCATCTGTGCTCTGTGGCTGCTGCTGCTTTCTCCTGGGCTCCGCCGAGGCCTGCTGCCTCTGCCAAGGAGAGAAGGCTGCATTTGCCTCTGTTTATGTTATTTCATTTTTGCTGATACAGCTATGTAATAGAGGAATTATTACAGCACCCCCCGTGGCCTTTGAGCTCATGGGAAGCGTTGGATGTTCCCCTTTGGATCATCTTACTGTGTTGTTTTTTAGGGCAGGCTTCCTGATGACCACCAGCTTCAGGAAAAGACAGCCATGGATCTAGCGGCGGAGCAGCTCCGCCTGTGGCCCTCTCTGAGCAAGTCGACTCAGCAGGAGCTGGTGCAGCGGGAGGAAAGCACTGTCTTCAGCCAGGCCATTCACTTTGCAAACCTCATGGTCAACCTGCTAGTTCCACTAGACTCAAGTAAAAACAAGCTCCTCAGATCATCGGCCCCAGGCGACTGGGAAAGCGGGAGCAACAGCATTGTCACCAACAGGTACTGAAGTACGAACACACGCAGCCCAGGCTCCCCCTCCTCTTCCTGGGGAGCAGGCTGAGCTTTGCAGAGAATATGAAGCATTTGAATAGACGGTTGCCCCTACAGAGCCCTGGTGTGTTGGGCTGCGCCCCTCAGGGTCAGCAATTGGAAACCGCCAGCAGCTCCTTGGGAGAAAGACTGGGTTTTCTGCTCCCATAAACAGATAGCTACAGGGGGTCCCGGTGAGTCAGCATGGACTCAGTGCAGTGAGTGTAATCACTACTGACCCAGCCTGCTGCTCTGAGAATGACTGGGGAGTCCCTCCTGGCAGGCACGATTGTTTCCCAACCTCTGTTGTCCTCAGCCAGACATTGCCCTCAACCCTCCAGTGACTTCCCACACCACGAAAAGTAAGACGCAGAGGCTTTTTTTTTTTTTTTAACAATATTCTATGAGGCCCAACAGGCTTGTTTCTGGTCTCCCTTCTGCCAACCAAACTGGTCTCTGTGGTGCTAATGCTCCAACTCTCCACTGCCTGTTCCTTCAGTGGGGAACACTTGTTCCCTGGGGTGCTGCTGGGTAAGCGGTAGAGCGCTACCTGCAGGGTCCACGTTTCAGACCCCGTGGAGAAAGGCTTTTCTGCAAGTTGGAATGGACTTGATGGCGGTAGGGTTTGGGTTTTTTATTTATTCGAGGGGAGCAGTTGGAAATCATCAATCTCTCACCGTATTTAGGTCTCTGTTCAAATGCTACCTACTGAGAGTGACCTTCCTGCCACCTGGACAAGGAGCACCTCCAGCCCTACCTTGCATTACTTTTCTCTCATGACATTTTCCATATTCATTTATTTTACTATGCTCACTTATTCTCTGCCTCCTTTATCTATTTTTCTCACTGCTGTCTGCACAGAATCTTTACACATCGTAGGCATACATTTGGGTGAACAAATAATGAATGAATAAATGAACAGATCGCCCTTACAGTATTGAAATTCTATCTCTTTAGGTTTGTTTGGACTTGAACTTTGTATTGTAGCCTAGGCTGGGCGTTTCCAGGGCAAATTCCTTTTCCATTTGACAGTTGATACACTCGTGTGGGACACTGGTAGCAGCTCTCGTCCCCACTTTCCCTGGGTTCACCATCTCCACGCCTCCTTCTTCCTGCGCCTGTGGTTGAGTTCTAATTTCTCTCTGCCCTCTCTCCAGTTTATTTCTACCCTTACTCTGATGAAAATCTTCTCGAAGTGATGTTTCCATTACATATTTTTTGTTACTGTTTACCAAGACCCTGCTCCATTCATTATAGACTTATTTGCTTGGTTTTAAAAATATTTTATACTCTATACCCCCTGTCCCTCACCAGCCTGTCTCCTACTGCCATCAAGTTGATCTCCACTCTGTCAATGGCTACATTTTCCTTTCCTTGTAGAGTTGTCATTATGAAAGATCTTGCTCTTTCAAGTGCACAGTGAATAGTTAAGCCCAAGTTCCCCAAGGCGGAGGGATAGTGGGTGGCCTAATGTGCTGCTTGGCCATAGGTTCATGCTGATTAAGGTCAGGCTTTGGAGTAAAGAGAACTGAGTAGGTTAGAGCAGACAAAGGTTTTCCCCCATCCTCCACCCCACCCCCCACCCCTAACCCAGCAAGTAGCACTCTTAACAGAAGCCTGTGGAGCCAGGAGTGTTTGTTGAGTGGTGGGAGCTGAGTAAGTAATAAAGGCAGCAAATTGGTTTTCTCCTCTTGTGTGATTTTACAACCTGCAAAGTGGCCAAGAGGGTTGTGATTCACTCAGAAATAAATAGTAGCAAAAATAGCTCATAGGACAATCTGGTGCTTTCATTTGAAAGAATATACTATTTGTTCTAACAGTTATTTTCATATTCCCAGCTGCCAACGATAGCCATATCACTCTGTCTGGCTGTATGTGGTAATTCACTTGTTTTCTTTTGAAGGTGTAGCTATCAGATCATTAAGTTATAGTGCCCTTTAACTTTTTTTTTCTTTTAATGGTTCCTGAGTTTCTTTGGAAGAGTGACAGAGGCATTCCTTGCAAAAACAAATTTGTTTCCACAGGACAATGCCTGACAGTCCAAATATGGGCAAATATAGTATCATAGTCCACTACCTTCTGTAATACAGTAGCCATGGGCTGAAGTGTGCACTCACTTTAAGAATACATCTCTCGGAGCTCTGAAAATAAATTGTGACCAACGGGTCCCTTGTATTTGCGTCCTGCCTGTCATTTCCTTCCTTGGCTTTCTTAGCATTGCTGGCAGTGTGGCTGAGAGCTGTGACACAGAGAGTGGGTTTGAGGACTCCGAGAATAGTGACGTCGCCAGTACTGTTGTGCGCTTCATTACCCGATTCATTGACAAGATTTGTACCGAAAGTGGAGTTACTCAGGATCACATCAAGAGCCTTCATTGCATGATACCAGGTAATCACTTTGCAGACATTGGTGACTCTGAATATTGCTGATAATTGAATAAGAACTTTACGTATAGGTCTACTTTTTCGTATATAAGACCTGGCATACTTGTCTTCCTGTCAATTAGCCATGCTGTTTACTTAGGCTTTGATTCGTTTTTCATTCAGTTATTTATAATTGGATTTTCTTATATTGGTGATTCATTTTGAATGCTCTGGCCTATCCTAGGAATTGTAGCGATGCACATTGAGACCCTGGAAGCAGTGCATCGTGAGAGTAGAAGACTTCCACCAATACAGAAGGTAATTATTCCAGATCGCATGTTTTCAGGCTGTAGCATGTCTTCTTAAAAAGCAGCAGCAATAGACTGTTGTGCCCTGAGAAACACTATCTCTTACCTTTTTTTTTTTCCAGAAGAGTTTGTCATGTAGCTCCTTATAAAAGGGATACTGAAATAGGAACAGTGAATTCAACAAAGGAGCAAAAATAACCTGTTGAGTCTACTTTTATAAGCAGGGTATAAATTACGAACAGTGCTAACCTCTGAACCCAACTCAAAATGTTATGACACGCACTTCCAAAACAGGATTCGAGGCGCCCACCGTGGAATTGCAGGATCCCCGAATCTGGTTATGCATCGTAGATACTTTGGAAGAGAAGTGACCGTTCAGACCCTACCCACCCCACCCCCCCGGCCTCCTAGTCAGGGTGCTGCGGAACATGGTCTAGAAACCTGTACTTTAACAAGCCCCCTAGATCAGCATGTTGCAGCTTTTCTCCCACCAGGGTGTGGAACAGGGTTTAAGACCTCGCACCTCTATAAGCAGAACTATGAAAAGCAAATTCAAATGAGAGATCAGAAGCCACATAAGCAGGGGAGATAATACTGTGAGAAATCTGAGATACAAGGATCATTACACTTTGGCCTTACATTGAAATCTGAGCGTCTAAGAGCCAACAAAAAAAACCAAAACTGACATATACTTTTTATTGCTTAAGAAACTCTGTTTCATTGCACTAGAATCTCCAGGAGAGAGCACATATGATTCTTCACATAACAGATACTGATTAAGAATTCTCCAAGATGCATTATTTATCCAATTAATTCCAGGAAGAGTGGGTCTTTAGAAAAAAAGTACCCATGTTTAAAGTTTTACTTATTTATTTATTTTTACACTTTATAAGAGCAATCATACTCTTTGTATAAAAGTCATACATTAAAGAAATATACATTGTAGTAAGTGAAAGCCCTTCTGGTTCGCCCTGCCCTTACCCTCACCTCTACCTTTTCTTAAGATATTAACACCTTCAATAGTTTGGTTCAAATTCTTATTTTTTTCTTTTTCCAAAAAAGGGATCATATTCTAAATATTGGTTTGTAATCATCGTATATATTCAAGTATAAACTGACCCGAGTATTCGCCGAGGCACCTAATTTTAGCACAAAAATTGCATTTAAAAAAACCTGAAGCACAGCAGCCTGTGTGATCACGAGGTGTTGAAGGGATGAGGCATCAGGCATCAAAGAACAAAAAATCATATCATTGTGAATGAGGGGGAGTGTGGAGTGGAGACCCAAAGCCCATCTATAGGCAACTGGACATGCCCTTACAGAATAGTCATGGGGAGAAGACAAGCCAGTCAGGGTGCAGTGTAGCAACGAAGAAACATACAACTTTCCTCTACTTCCTAAATACTTCTTCCTCCCCGCTGGCACTATCATGATCCCAATTCTACCTTACAAACCTGGCTAGACCAGAGGATGTACAATGGTACAGATAGCAACTGGAAACACAGGGAATCCAGGACGGATGATCCCTTCAGGACCAGTGGTGAGAGTGGCAATACCAGGAGGGTGGAGGGGGGTGGGGTGGAAAGGGGTAACCGATTACAGGGATCTACATACGACCTCCTCCCTGGGGGATGGGCAACAGAAAAGTGGGTGCAGCAATGAAACTCTTATATACAAACAGTTCTGAGGACGGCTCGGGACTGGGCAGTGTTTCCTACTGTTATACACGGGGTTGCTAGGGGTCATAGCCAACTGGATGACACTTAACTACATTAGAAAGATATCAAGAAGGCAGTGCTAAATAAAAGTGGTGTATATATTCCTGTATAAGCTGAGTTTGTCCGCATTAAAAAATAATTTACTGGGAGCTCATACAACTCCTATCACAATCCATACACACATCCACTTGTGTCGAGCACATTTGTACATTTGTTGCCATCATCTTTCTCAAAACATTTTCTTTCTGTTTGAGCCCTTGTTATCAGCTCCTCATTTTCCCCCTGCCTTCCCACCTCCCCTCTCTCACAAACCCTTGATAATTTATAAATTATTATTATTTTGTCATGTCTTACACTGCCCAATGTCTCCCTTCTCACTGGCCCACTGCCTCACCGAGCATAATGTTCTTTTGCAGATACTAGTCCTCCTGATAGCATGCCCAAAGCACAGTCGACGAACTCTCACCCCTCCCTCCTTCTAAGGAGCCTCTGGCTGCACCTCCCAGACAGATCGGGGTGTTCTTGTGGCCGTCCAGGGTGCTTTCTGTGTTCTTCACCAGCACCATCATTCAAAGGTGTCCGCTCTTCTGTGGTCTTCCGTGTTCACTGTCCAGCCTTCCTGTGCAGAGGAGACTATTGAAAAGACCATGACTGGGGACAAGCAAACCTCAGGTCTTAAAGTGACACCCTTGCTCTTTAATTGTGTGAAAAGGTCTTCTGCAGCAGATTTGCCCAATACCATGTGTTGTTCATCTCTTGACTGCTAGTTCCATAGCACTGAGTGTGTTACAAACAAAATGAAATCCTGGAAAATTTCAATCTTTTCTTCATTTTTTAGGATGTTGCTTATTGGTCCGGTTATGAGAATTTGTATTTTCTTTCTGATCAGGTGTAATCTGCACTAAATGTTGTAGTCTTTTATCTTCATCCCTGAGTGCTTCGATTCCTCTTTGCTTTCAGCAAGTAAGGTTGTGTTGTCTGCATATTGCAGACGGTTAATAAGGAACTTCTTACAGTACTGATGCCACATTCTTTCCCATAGAGTTCAGCTTTATGGATTAATTGCTCAGCATACAGATTAAATAAGTATAACAGAAGAATACAGCCCCGACACACACCTTTCCAGATATGAAGCCATGCAGTAGCCCCTTGTTCTGTGTGAATGGCTTCCTCTTGGTTTTTATACCAGCTCCACATCAGCACAATTAAGTGTTCTGGAATTTTCTTTCTAGACAGTGTTATCCATAGTTTTTTTTGGTATACATAGTCAAATGCCTTTGAATCATGAACAAATTACAAGTAAACATCTTTCTGGTTTGTTCAGCTTTTAGTTAAGATCCATCTGATATCAGCAATGATGTCCCTCTGTGTTAGACAGAGTTCTCTAGAGAAACAAAACCAGGACCCTTTACATATATGTATATATGGATTGATGTGTACGAAGGAATACAGCTGCTAATTAGTCCCCACAGCAGTACAGAGGGCTCAGTTCAACTCACTTCCATGGAACAGTTAATGTACTGAAAGTCCTTCAACTCACAAGGGCTGCTGGGTCCTCTGTAGAGCAGTGTGTGCAGTCTGGTCACAGGCAGAAAACAGCAGAGCAGGTCACCAACAGTCAGCCAAACGACAGAATCCAACAGTTCCCAGCTCAAGCAATGTATACTGCAGGAATGTATACAGACCAGCGAAGCTGGTCTCCAAGGAACCTCAAGCTCTAGTGACATGATCCACGGGTTGGGTGTCCTACAGGTAGTGCCGCTCACAAGTTGAGGCAGAGAACTGGCTAAGGCAGCTGCACACTGGTCTGATCACCAGAGAGCAAGAGAGAGACGGGGCTTGCCAAGCCATTTATCTCTTTCTCCTCCAATCAAACTGTGACCTTAATAATCCCAAGGTTCATATTGGCCAGGTTGACTCAATAAACCTACCTATCACACCCTCATTCCATGTTCTCGCCTGAATCTGGCTTGAATTTCTGGCATCTATCTGCCGATATACTGCTGAAACCATTTTAAAATTACTTTCAGCAAAATTTTACATGCTAAGATAATAATGATGTTGTGCTATAATTTCTACATTCTGTGGGGTCACCTTTCATGGAACCTGGCACAGAGGTGGATCTTTTCTAGTTAATTGGCCAGGTAGCTGTCTTCCAAATTTCTTGGGATAGACAAGCGAATGTTTCCAGCACTGCCTTAGATTTTTGAAACATTTTGCTTTTTGTGTTCCATCAATTCCTGGAGCCTTGATTTTTACTGCTTTCAGTATAGCTTCAACTTTTTCTTTCAGTAACGTCATTCCCTGTCATATGCCACCTCCTGAAATGGCTGAATGCCAAACACTTCCATTTATTTATTTATAAACATTTTATTAGGGCCTCATACAACTCTTATCACAATCCATACATATACATACATCAATTGTATAAAGCACATCCATACATTCTTTGCCCTCAGCATTTGCCAGACACTTTGTTTTGGCACAATGATTCTGTATAATTCTCCCATCTTCTTTTAATGCTGTCTGCAGCATTCAGTATTTTCCTCTTGGAATCTTTCAGAATTGCGCCTTGAAGCTTAAATACTTTTCTGACTTCTTTCAGCTGCATCTGGGTCGACAGTGTTCTTCCCTCTGAGTTCCCTAACCCCAGGCTCTTACACATTTCATTATTATGCTTTGCTTTGTCAAACAGCCTTCTGAAACTTTCTGCTTAGCTTTTTACGTCATCCTTTGTTCTGTTTGCTCTAGCTATTTTCATGCTCAAGAGTAAGTTTTAGATTTCTGTTTTTAATTGTTTTATTGTCGATGAGGTTAAGGTTTCCAGAGTGGACCATAGTTCCACGTCCAGTAATTCATAGCCATTCCAACTCAGCTCTTCCATTGCAGTTCCCTCAGTAGACCGCCACTTAGGCCACTTCTTGGTGCTTCCTATGTCCCTTCTTCCACTCTTCCTAACCAGCTGGACTTTGTCTCTGGGTAAGTACTGCCTTTTTATCTTAAATGCTTGACTGTTTTTTCACAGAGTGAGGTTCACTTCCAGACCGAAAGAGTAAATCATGATTTTTATGCATTCCATTTCATTTTTGACAACTTCCAATTTCCCCAGATTCGGACTTGGTACATTCCTCATTCTAATAATTAAACAATGCTTGCGGCAATTTCTTGTCATTTTGAGCCAGGCCCATCAGCAAATGAAGGTCCCTGACGCTTTGCTCCATCCAGGGTACTAGAATTTACTCTGAGGCAGCTCTCCCTCAGTCAGAGTCCGAGTGCTTTCCCAGCTGAGGGGCTCGCCTCCTGGCGCTGTATCAAACAATGTGCCGCTGCTCGTCCTGAGGTTTCCAGTGGCTCAGTGTCCTGAATTAAACAACTTCTTCCTTCTTCCTAGTTCATTCTCGTCTCTAAGCTAAGCTGAAACGTGTTCATCATGGGTGACACTGCAGGTATTTGAAATGCCATTGGCAGCGTCACGGCAGCACACAGTCCACCTCCGTGCACAAAACTGACAGGCCAGAGTGGGGTCTCTTTCCGTATTAACACATAGAAATCTGCCTTGTTTTTTGACTAATTATAATGACTTGTATTAAATGGGTGCTTCAAAGACGTGAGTTATTTCTAACAATTTAATAAGCAGTGGTCTGATCATTTCACTCCTCCATGGAGAAACCTCCATTTCTCTCTCTTTCCAAACCTGTTTTGTCATTTGGCAACCTGGGAATTCTGACCGAAGATTTTTTGGTCTAGAACTGAAAAAGACAGCCTTCCTTTGTTAGAAGCCATATACAAATTGTGTCTGAAATATATGAATTTTCCTTAGCCCAAGATTCTTAGACCTGCTCTACTGCCAGGAGAAGAAATGGTTTATGAAGGTCTTCGAGTTCTGCTGGATCCTGATGGAAGGGAGGAGGCCACCGGAGGCCTCCTTGGAGGCCCTCAGCTGCTGCCCGCCGAAGGAGCCTTGTTCCTCACCACGTACAGAATTCTCTTCAGAGGAACCCCCCACGACCAGCTCGGTATGGATCAGATATGCCATCAGCGCACGGCTATGTGTGTGTATAAGACATTTTGATTCTGTCTGTGGACTGTGATTTACAGATCACGTCAGATTCAAAAGAAACCTTTTGCCAACTATTGTTTTTATTTGTCAACAGGTAATGTTAATCATCAGTTTACACTTAGAGAACTAAAGGTATTTCTAAACAGTAAATCAAGAGGGATTCATTCGATGAACTGTTCATAATTTCATGTGAAGTAAGGATATTCACAGGAGCCAGCTGCTGAATATGCTGACTTGTCCCAGCTCTCTGGGGCCTACAGTTAACTGTCAGGCTGAGGTCTTCCAGGTACCACTGTTGAGTCCGTGGGTCTTGTCTCCCTCCAGTCGGTGAGCAGACAGTTGTGCGGAGCTTTCCCATTGCCTCCATCACCAAGGAGAAGAAGATCACGATGCAGAATCAGCTACAGCAGAACATGCAAGAAGGGCTGCAGATCATATCTGCATCGTTTCAGGTATGTAGGAAAGGGAGCAATTCTATTGCTCAGAAGTTCTCACAATTTTCCATGTCTTCCTCTTCTATGGTTGGAAGATGAGGATGAGGAAGGCCAAGGGAGGTAGTCTTGAGCTGAGTAAACTTATCGATAAACTAAACTCAACTCACTGCCACTCAGTCTATTTCGACTCAAAGCAAACCCATTGGACAGAGTAGAACTGCTGCTGTGGGTTTCTGAGACTAGTTCGTTACAAAAGTAGAAAGCCTCATCTTCCTCCCATGAAGTGGACGGAGGTTTCTAACTGCTGGCTTTATGGTTAGCAGACTGACTTCATAACCACTACACGACCAAGGCTCCAAACTCAGCAACTGTCTTGGTTATTCTCTCAATTCCTGAGCTGTTAGTGAACTCAAGCGGACCAATATAGTCTCAACATTTAATAATTGTAGAAATTCAGACACACACACACAATTGGCTTTTGTTCTCTGTCAAGTAATACCTCAACGCATGTTTGACAAAGACCTTAGATAAAAATAAATTCTTTGGGGGTCTTCTGTGGAAGAAGTGAAACTCTGAGAAGCATGTGGAGGATTCAAGTCCAGGGACACTAACTGTGTCCAAACCAACCCGTTGGCACCGAGGCCATCCCGGTGGAGCTGTGTGTCAGGGTGGCGCTGTGCGTGGGTCTCCTGGGGTGCCCCTGACTTGACTTGAGCAGCAGAGCCCGTTCACCATTTACACCAATTAGGGACTTAGTAGCTGAATAACCTTTGGTAAAATACGGGTTTTTTTCCCTAGGGACTTGTGATCATACCCGAACTTGTGGATATTCTTATGCAAACCAAACACTGGAAGAAACCGTTTTCATCTTTTTTTTTTTTAATTTCCATTATGTGATGTTTGGCTTTAGAAAATCCCTCATGCTCAGATTTGCAGACTATGATTTTTTTTAACCTCATTCAGTCCAGTCAAGGACTTCCTATTAAGTCCCTTGCTAATGGTGAAATATAAGGTGCTAACCTTCTCCCGCCAGAGCAGTGACTCCCTAGGGATGTCCTCACTTTTCCCATTGCCAAACAGCTATAAACTGTATCTCATGGCGATGCAAGGTGGAATTCTAGTCAAATTGGATGGTTTGCTCCTTAGATTTGTAGTATATCCAAGCAGAAAGAGATCTTATTAGGCTAAACTCCCCATCCAAAGCAACCAACTGAGAAGTGACAAGGGCATGTTTGTTCTCTTGGCCACCATAATTTTATCTTCCCACCCTTTGGTAGAAGAGAGAGTTTTAGAGAAAACTCACCTTCAGAATACATGAGTCATCTTGCCAATCAACCATCTATGGCAAGTAATGCTTTCTGAGCCTCACTTTAAAAAAAATTTAGAATCAAAGTTGGGTTTAATAATTTCCAAGGCAGACCCCCTCATCTTCCAGAGCCTTCCATTTAGAATTGTTATTTCCTGTTATTTCAAAGATGCAGGCAAAAGCTGCCTAGAAATCCTTGATGCTTCTGATGTGCGTAATCTCTTTTGTCTCCAAGTTGATTAAAGTAGCGTTTGATGAAGAAGTGAGTCCGGAAGTAGTCGAGATCTTCAAGAAGCAGCTGATGAAGTTCCGCTATCCCCAGTCCATTTTCAGCACCTTTGCTTTTGCTGCTGGACAAACTACCCCACAAATAACCTTACCCAAACAGAAGGAAAAGAACACCTCCTTTCGGTAAGAGGGGAGAGAGTGCCTTCATCCCAGCCCTCCATGCCTTGACTGCCTGCCAGAGCCCGCCCCGGGGTCCCTGTGATCGCTCTTTGGTTCGCCCATGGGGCAAGCTCCTGTGGTTAGGCAGCAGCTGCAGCGACACCCGGCACAAATTTCTCAAACTGAAGTCCACAAGAGGCTCGGACTGTCATCGTGCCCATTTCTCAAGATGCATATTCAGAGTGGGAAATTCTGCTTTCCCTTTTCCCAACGCTTGAGCTATCCCTTCAGCTTCCATGAACAGCCAGGCTCAGCTCGAAGTTTCACTTTGATCTAGAGACAGAGCCTTTCTTCTCTTGTTTTTAATAACATTTTTATACGATTTCAGAGTTACAAAAAGCTATAGTAACAGCACAATTTTTTACTAGATTCACCAAGTAGTTGCTTATGTTTTGCTACATTTGCAACATCTTTCTTTATCTCACACATTTTTCCCCTGAAGCATTTGAGTTACACACATCAAGTTGTGTTGTCCTTAAATATGTCAATGAATACTTCCCAGGAACAAAGTTAGTGCCTTATATAACAACTGTCTAGTGATTAAAACCAGGAAAGTGAATTGATATAAAACTCTTGTCTAAGAGAGTTCATATTTTTTCATTTTAAATTAAATGAACCCAATGATGTCCTTTTTGTGGGGGGTGTGGGCTGGGGTATGTGTCCTGGTTTAGGACCCAGTTCAGGATTGGGCATTACATTTAGTTATCATGTGTCTTTACTAGGAGTCCTACTTTTCAGGTGAAAGTTTTTAGAAATTTACATTAAATTTTTAGGTTTTAAACTATTATAAAATAACAGTTGTTTCAAAATTCCCATCAGCCCATGATTTTAAAAAAATGAAGGTGTTAAAATGTTAATTCATTTTCATCATCAATCAAACACCTAACATTTGGGCCCCTGCCAGTACAAATTATATATTAGGGAGAACTTTGCAGACTTTGGGAAAGGACCTTTCCTTTGTCTTTGTGGGGCAGACTGGGGATTAGAGAGGATTGCAGAACCTAGACAGTGTGTCATTTTTCAGGTTCGTAGCTGGCCACTTGTCCACTGCTACCTGGTAAGCAGAGGAGAATATCGAGGTATAGGCAGGCACAAACAGCCTCTTAGGTATTTACAGCAGTGAATCAAGCTTCCTTCCTAGTACTGTGGGGTCACAAGGATCCTACGATACTTGTTATTTCTGCCATCTGTGACGGAAACAAAACTCAGTGTGCTGTTTTAGGGTTAGAAACTGTCAGATAGATGGACACATAAATCAATAACTAGATTTTGTATCAAGCTGTAATAGGGGATATAACAATTAAAAATTTTAAGCATTCTAGAATTTCCTGAGTATATGAATCATTGGCTAGGATTTTTTTTTTTCAAAAATCCCTCTGAGTCTCTGTTATACCTGAAGTGATTTATAATTGGTTTGATTTTGAAAACAGTAGTATTTTATGATGTCTGACAGTTATCTAAGACATCTTTCATAACCCTCAGGTTTATATTTCAGGTAACTAAAGATAGGGTCTGATAAAACTATCTGACAATAGAGAATAATAAAAAAATAATCTTACAGTCTTCACCTCACTGTCACCAGTCAAGAAATAACTTCTTTGTTCAGTTCTCTGGGTTATAAATACTCTTGAAAGCAGATTTTTCTATCAACCAGAAAAACCACCAATATGAATAAATAAAGTGCTTTTAGTCTCCGTGGGTTTGCATTGGAATCCCCACTATTTAAAACTGGTTATCAAAGGAATATGCTACATTTCCAGCTTCTTGGTTTTTTCCTCTCAGAGAAGGAAATATTGTTGTTTTCTAGACATTTGAAATATTGTTGTTTTCTAGACTTCATAAGGTTTAATAGCTAATTAGAGGAAGACACCACATATGCACTCTTGAAACATTTAAACAAAAACTTGAAACATTGAAGACGGTTGGCATTGCCCCGAGTGCAAAGCGTTGGGGTCCGTAGGAAAGGGAGCAGGCCAGCTTTCCATGCAGGAGCCCTTCCACATGCAAAGTCTGTGGGCGCTGTGGTGCAGGGAAGGGGCAGGAATAACCAGGGAGGGTTGGGCATACTTAACCAGAAAGCCAAGCTGGGGTGCGTAGATTTGCAGGGACAAACATTGTGTGTCCCACTCGGGTTCTTGTCCAAAGCAGAGTCTTGGTGTCAGTGATGTTTTATAGGAAACTAGTTTGCTAGGTATGTAGAGATCAGCTTGGGCGATAGCTAAAGATTGATCCCAGGATGTGGGAAGATTGCTCTAAAGGAAGAAGCTTCAGGAAGGTCTTCATGAAGGAGATAGCAGTGACGAATGGAGAACTAGCTTGAGCTATGCGGGTATCAAAAATCCGTCCACGGCACCGTCCTATTAAATCGCCATGCTCTTCCTTTGCTGTGTTTTACTCGCAGCACCTTCTCAAAAACGATTGTGAAAGGTGCCAAGCGGGCGGGGAAAATGACAATTGGGCGGCAGTATTTATTGAAGAGGAGAACGGGGACAATTGTCGAAGAGAGAGTGAATCGTCCTGGATGGAATGAAGAAGATGACATATCCGGTATGTAAGAAATCTTTTTATTATTCAGTTTATTCTTCTTTTCTCATGGGACTAAGCACCTAAAACATCACATTGTACTGTAACTTGGATCTCATGAGAATATTTTGAGGTATTTTCAAGCTTCTCAAAACTGAGGGTAAAAAATATTATTTTCTTAATATTATATTTTTCACATAAGGTTTTGTTCCTATTGTACTTTTCCCTTATTGATTCCATAGGGCTGGTTGACTATTTCTCACTGTGTCTTGTGGACGAGACGAAAAAGGACACCCGTGCATAAAACTGTAGTTACTGGGCTGTCCTCTGTCTCTTGTGCCTATGCATCCGAAATGAGGATGTTGGATATTTGAGGTCTTAATGAGCACATTGTAGATGAGCCTAATCAAGATAGGAGACCTAAAGCGAGAACATTCTTAGATGATACAGCAACAGAAATTGAGAAGAACGGTATTTAGGAAGCTGGGAATGCCTCTTGTTTGGGAAAAGAGAGGCTGAGAGGAACAACAGAAGGCCCTATTTAATTCTTGCCTGCTCCTCTTAATCCAGAAGCTAGTAAACATGTGACATGAGAGTCTACGCAGAGTTAGAGCTCATCAGAGACAGAACGAAGGCTGGTGCACTCTCTTCCTCTCAGATTGAGTCCTCAGTTTCTCAGAATCAATCCTCAGTGGTTTTATAATACTCATAACAACAACAATAAGATGAAGTTTCGGAAAAAGAAACCTCATGTCTATAGATATTGTTGGCTAAAAGGTCTCTCTCTCTCCCCTGAGAGGGAATAAAGAACCGATGTCATTTAACATGTATGTGTGCCTATGTGCCTATGTGTCTTACAAGCTTGCCTCTGGGTCCAGTGACAAGACCTACTAAATGTTCCTTAAGTCACCCCCTGTTGGAGCCTAGAGAACCTTTCAGACAACTAAGAAACCACTAAAGAGCCATCACTTCTCTCCACTGTTGATGGCTTTTGGTGATTTCATGAAACAAACAAACAGACAAAAATTAGCATTCTGTGATATTTATGACACAAAAGACCAAACTATACCATTCCCTTTGCTCTTCTGAAAAGAACACAAACAAGCCCTTATGATATTGCCTTGTGAAGTTTACGAACCTAAACATATCATGCCCATTTATAGGACCCCGGATCGTTGAGTCTTTCCTCTAGTGAATGATAGCCCTGTCTTTTCCTTGACTGCTTCCCTGTAAGCGCATTTCCAAAGACTGTGGACACTTGGTTTGACTCCTCTCACTTTAAAAATAAATGTAAAAGTAAATTAGGACAGTTGATAACATGGACTTTTTTTAGTTAGAACATGCAGTACCAATTAGGAATGTTTTTTTTTTAATCCTCCCTAAAATACTTGATTATTGGGTAAATTTTTCCTACATCTACAATCTCAAAGGATTCTGTAACCTGAGACTGCGCAACTGTGAGGGAGTTTTCCATGTGTACCACATCCTCTGACAACAAAATTTCCAGGGGGAATAAGCTGAAACTTGACAAAAATCCTATTAAAGATTAATTTTACTGTCAGGTTAGGCCTTGACACCGTTTGGGTGTTTTCTTTTTTTTTTTTTTTTTGGGTGTTTTCTTATACGGGCCTAAATACAAGTCGCAAGAAGTTGACATTAATAAGCAATTGTGAAGGAGTCTTGATGGCTTAGTGGTTATGCACTGGGCTGCTAACCACAAGGTCAGCAGTTCAAAACCACCATTGGCATTTTGGGAGCAAGATGAGACTTTCTACTCCCATAAAGATTTACAGTCTCAGAAACCTCTGTCCTGTAGGGTCACTATGAGTTGGCATCAACTTAATGGCAGCGATTGACACAGAAGAATATGAGTAATGAAGTAGAAGTTATAGTGCTTGAGATTAAATGGTTAGATGGTGGTGTTTTCCTGACATTTTTAGTTAACACATTGAACTCCTGATATTTTATGTCTTGACCATAGCCCAATACAAACCTCTCCTGGTTTTAGAATCCTCTTCAAGAGAAAACCTTTAACTTTGAGTGGTGTCATTTCTCCGCATGGGCTTCTCTCGTCGCAGTTTCCGATGACAGTGAGCTGCCCACGAGCGCCACGCTGAGGGCCTCAGAGAAGTCGACCATGGAGCAGCTGGTGGAGAAGGCCTGCTTCAGAGACTACCAGCGCTTAGGCTTGGGAACCATAAGCGGCAGCTCCTCCCGCACGAAGCCCGAGTACTTTCGGATCACCGCCTCCAACAGGATGTATTCGCTGTGCCGCAGGTGAGTCTGTTGCTGGTAGACTCCAAAAAGAGACTCACTTTCCTTCCCTCCCTTGGCACCTTGACTGAGCTGCTTGGACCCATAGCCCAGATACAGAGTAAAACGTCACAGAGTAGGAGCAAGGCTTCCTGGGATATGTGCGTTTAAGAAATACATTTCATGCAGGGCAAGCAAACATCCCAGCAGGATCCTGAGAAGGCCCCGAGTGCCTGTCAGGGCAGAGGTGGAAGATGAAGTTCTTGCCCACCATGGACATTGCCCTTCAGCTAGGATGCCTATAGAGAGCTTGACGGAAGACTAGGACTGGGCCAGGCAGACAGGAGAATCTGGCCTAGGACAGGGGTCTGCAAACTGACTCTGTAAAGGGCCAGATGGTAAATCTGTCACAACTGCCACAACCACTCAAATCTGCACAAGCAGCTATCCAGAGGAACGGGATGGATGGGCGTGGCCAGATTTGCCCCACAGGCTGTAATTTGCTGATCCAGGGGTAGACAAGGTTTTCTTACGCTGTCTAATTAAAATTTTTCAAGAGAATATTGCTTAAAGCATGTTAATGAACACATTTTCTTCTTTCTATTCTTATCTCATTGTTTTTCAAATCTATGAAACCCCGCCCATGTGCTATCACATGTAAATATCTCTTTTTTTAGCTGCATTTAGTCATTTTCGTCTTCCATATCAGCGCAGGGCCTCTTGCTTTGAGTAAAGAGAATAATGGCAAGAAAGTGCTTTGCAAATTCTAAGTCTTTACGTGGTTTAGAAAGTTATCTTAATGTCACTTTTGTTTCAGCCCCTCTGTTCTTGAAGAACTCTAGACATTTCATTTTAAATGATGCTTTACATTTACAAACATCGTTGTGGAACTTGAATAACAAGTTGGGAATGTAGTTTCAGTTTATAGACAAGTAACATTTTTTATTAAATGCTGAAAGAGACTGAGCTGAGCATGCAGTGGTTTCCTTGGATTCGTAGGCATCTAGGTAAACGGTCTCTGTAGTAAGTAGGAGCGGTGGCGGCTGGGGACAGGGTTCTGCGTTTGAGAAGCACGCTGTCAAAATCACGCCTGCCGGTCAGAGGACGGGCCTCAGGTACCATTTCAGTGTGACAGAGCAAAGCAAAATAGTAACAGAGTCTTGCTTAGAACACTTGCAATAAAGCATTTGCGGTGGTGTAAAATAACAGTATTTGTGATGCGTGGAGAAAACAGTGGCGTTGTCAAGGATTTCATTTTACTTGGATCTACAACCAAAGCCAATGGAAGCCCCAGTTAAGAAATCAAACAGTGGATTGAATTGGGCAAATCTACTGCAAAAGACTTTTTTAACTTGTTAAAAAAGCAAAGATATCACCTTGAAGCCTGGGTTATACTTTAAGGTATTTTCAATCACAAAGAAAATGGATGCATTTGAATTATGGTATTGGGAAAGAATATTTAATATACTAAGGACAGCCAGAAGAATAAATAACCTGTGCTTCTAGAAGTGTAGACAAAACACTCATAGAAGCAAGGGCCATCATATTTGGTAAAATAGAAGGTTGAAGAACAAAGAGGAAGACCCCAACAAGAGGAATGACCCAGTGACTACCACAGTGGACTCGCACCGAACAGCCATCGTGAGGATGATGATGGGTTGGAAAATGTTTCCTTCTGCGGTCCACAGAGGTCATGAGCAAGGTCGGGACCAATGCAACACCCTCACCAACAACGAAACAGTCATCCATCTCCCTCCAACTAGTAGAAGGAAGGAAATTGGATAATTTTTAAAACCCCAAAAGAAGGCAAGAAAGGAGGAGAAAGCAGAATAAAACAGATGGGACAAGTAGAAAGCAAGTAGTACGATGGTGTATTTAAATTCAGATGGATCAGTAATTGTATTCATCATAAATGAACTAAATACTTCAAATAAAAGACAAAGATTATAAGAATAAAGCTTTATACTGCTTCTAAGGGAGACATGTAAAATAAGGAGGGCACAAAAAGATTGAAAGTAAAATACCTTAAAATAGATGACAACATCTGTACTATTATCCCGGTTGATTTTAAAGTGCAAACTATTACTAAAGATAACGAAGACAAGATGTTCACTTCAAAAATATAATTCATTATGACCAAGGAGATTTACTGAAGGAACACAGAACTGACTTAATATCTGAAAATACTCAGTGTCATTCAATAGACTAACAAAAGAAAAAGAAAAATACATATTACATGTACTATATTTAGAAAAACATTTTGTAAAATTTAATATACGTTAATGATTTATTATTTTTTAAATGATTTCTTTAAACTCTTGTTGTTGTAAGGTGTCATTAAGTGAGTTTCAACTGATAGTGATCTTGTTTACAATACAAATATTGACTGGTCTTGGGCCACCATCACAATTGTTGTATTTGAACCTGTCGTTGCATCCACCATGTCACTCCATCTTGTGGAGAGTCTTGCTCTTCGCACTAGACTCTACTTGACCAAGCCTGATGTCCCACTCTAGAGAGTGGTCCCTCTGATCACGTGTCCAAAGTCCCCAAGGTGAAGTCTCACCACTCCCTTTCCAAGGAGTAATTTGCATGTCCTTCTTCCCAAACAGATCTGCTCCTTCCTTGGGCAGCACTTGGTATATTCAATATTCTTTGCCAACATTACAATTCAAATACTTCAATTTGTCTTTGGTCTTCCTTATTCATTGATCAACTTCTGCATGCATATGAGGCAATTGAAAATGCCGTGGCTTAGGTCAGGAGCACATTAGTCATCAAAGTGACACTTTCTCGTTTTGAAGTGGATTTGCCCAATGGAATATGTCATTTGATTTCTTGACTTCTCCTTCTGTGGGATCCCTGGTGGCATAGTGGTCTGTGTGTGGGCCTACTAACCACAAGATCAGTAGTTGAAAGCCACCAGCCACTCCACAGGAGCAAGGTGGATGGGGAGTTTCTACAACCATAAAAATGTACAGTCTCAAAAACCTACCCTGCCCTGTCCAGTTGCTATACATAGGAATAGACTCGAAGACAGTGAGTGAGAGAGCTTCTGTGAGTGTTGATTATGGGTCTAAGTAAAAGGAAATTCTGGAAGCTTCAATATTTTCTTCAATTGTCATGAGGTTGCTTATTGGTCTAGTTGTAAGGATTTTATTGAGGTATATCCCATACTGAAAGCTATAGTGTTTAATCTTCACAGTAATTGCTTCAAGTCCTTTTTGCTTTCAGCAGGCTAGATTATCATCTGAATACAGAATTGTGTTTATGAGTCTTAGTGAAGCATCTCAGGTTATTTGCTCAGCATACAGAATGAATAAACACAGTGAAAAAACACAACCCTGGCTGGGGACATTCCGTTGAGTTCCGTTTCTTCTCCAGTGAAGATCACACGCTGTGGGTGTCCTAGAGCGTCGGAGGAGTGCTGTGCCCACCTTTTTAAAGCCACAATGGTGGCTCGTTCCACTACTGACATTTCTGGGGAAAAAAGAAAAGATACAGCCCTGGCACGTACCATTCCTGATTTTAAACTGTGCAGTATCCCCTTACTCTGTTTCAACAACTGCCTCTGGTTCATATACTGAAGAATCTAATATTTCATTAAAGCTACATCATCAAATAGTTAGAGATAAATCTAGTGAAAGATATGCAAAATCTCTCCACAATATTGAGAATAATTAAAGATCTAAATAAATAGATAAATCATGTTCTTGGATTAGAAGACTTAATATTCTAAAATTACCATTTTCCCCCACATTGATCTAAAAAGATAATTCTAAACGTTATAGGAAAAGGCCAAGTATAGTTAAGAAAGTCTTTTTTTCATCAAAATTTTATTTTATTTTTGAAATATTTTATTGGGGGCTCTTACAGCTTTTATAACAATTCATACATCAATTGTAGCAAGCATATTTGTACATATGTTGCCATCATCATTTTCTAAACATTTACTTTCTATTTGAGTCCTTGGTATCAGCTCCTCTTTTTTCCCTCCCCCCCCCCTCGTGACCTCTTGATAAATTATTATTATTTTCATATCTTACACCGACCGCTGTTTCCCTTCACCCATGGTTCTGTTGTTGTTTGTCCCCCCTTGGGGTGGGGAGAGGGTATGCATCAATCATTGCCATCAGTTCCCCCTTCCTCCCCTCCTCCCTCCACCTTACCCCTACCCTCTTGGTATCACTACTCCCATTTCTGTGCCTGAGGGTTTATCTGACCTGGATTCTGTGTGTGGTGAGCTCTCATCTGTACCAGTGTACATGCTCCGGTCTAGCCAGAACTGAAAGGCAGGACTGGGACCATGATGGTGGGGGGTGAGGAAGCCTCAAAGAACCAGAGGAATTTTGTAGTGTTTTATTGGTTGACTCATCCTTTCCTTGTGACCCTTCTGTGAGGGGCTCCCCTATTGTCTACAGATGGGTTTGGGCTCTCTGCTCCAACCCTGAGAAAGTGTTCATAGAATAATGCTAGCAGTCATCAAGACTTTTATATAAAACTACAGCAATTAAGACAACATGGGTTTGGCACATGGATTGGCAAATAGACCAGTGGAACAGTATTATTCTTAATAACCCAAAAATGTAAACTATACCAATTCCATCTACCGATTAGTTAAACCGTAGTGTAATCACATGATAGAGTACTTCTACAGCACTGGAAATTAACAAAGCACAGCTACATGCAGCAGCATGGATAGATCATGCCAGACACAGAAGAGTACATACCTTTTTTAAAAAAACTTTAAATTACACACATTTCCCTTGTGGAAACTTGAAAGTTCATTTTCATTCTAGACAAGTATTTCCTACACATGCTAATAATTATTTTATATTGGAGATACCAACTCCTATAAACCAGCTGTAACAACTTTCTCCATTTCTTGTTGGCCAAGTTTAGTGAGCTGATTTGTGCACAGGGTGAGAAATGCAGGAATGAGGTGCCAATTTTGGAAGCCCATGATACCAGGATGGAAATAGAGTTTATACTCACACAAGACACTTACTATTACCACCAGCCAGATAGAAAATGAATGCAATATGACAGCCAGGATAGAAAGACTTTTATACATTTATATTTGACACCTGGCCATATTATCAGTCACCATGAGATCTTCTCTCCCGCTTTTAAAAACAGAGTATGCTGATTTCTATAACAAAGCTCCCTTCCCTTTACCCCGCCCCCCCCATACAAAAACCAAGTCATGGCCAGCAAATCACGGCAATGTGATAGGTCAAGGACAGGAAAGCACATTGAACAGGTGAGGACAATGAATACTCACTAGGAAGAGGAAAGGCTAGGGCACTCCTGGGGAGTTGGTTTTTACCACCTGAGAGATGGTGGGGGGGAGTTGTTTACATTATCATGAGATCTTGATCTATCTCATGACTGCTATTTACTTTGACAGTGCAGTTGAGACAAAGTTACCTCAAGAAAGCCCAGCCTTAGGTCATGTATTTGAAGCAAACAAAGCCAAAGGAGGAGAAGGAGATGGGCACTATCATTAGAGGGTGGGAGTTGTTTCTGTTACGCACTTGAGATAACTAGCTCACAGTAGGCTCACTGATGGGATATGAAGCATTCAAAACTTGTTTAAGAGCATATTTAAGGGGACTTCAAAAAAATCAGTGGAAAATGGAATGGAAAAATAATGGAGTGTTTTAACCCCCTCATATATATGTAGCTGATCCAGGCACAGATGTTTACATTCTAGCCCAAGCAGGCATGTAGGGCTTCTGTTTTTACTGAAAAGTTAATCATGTAAAAGATTGCTGGTGTGAAAACAGATCTTCTGCATTGGGTGGATTAGGTCAAAGCTGATGCCTTTGACCAACTGCGAGAAAGAATGCATTCTTTTGATTCCTCTTGGGTCTAAAATTCAAAAGCAGACAAAACTCAGTCATGTTAGTGATGAGGATAGTGGTAACCTTTCAAAGGAAAGGAGAAATCATGATTGGAGGAGGCCTAAGGATCATCTGCAGTGCTGGTTCTGATCCATTTCCTGACTGTGTGGTTGCTGGTAGCTGCCTTCGAGTCTGCTCCAGTTCATAACAGCGTCTTTACCACAGTGAGACACTGCCCAGCCCTGTGCCATCCTCACAATTGTCCTTTTGTGTGAGCTCGTTGTTGCAGCCACTGTGTCCATCCATCTTGTTGAGGGCCTTCCTCTTTCTCACTGCCCTCTTCTTCTCCAGTGACTGGTCTCTCCTGGTAACATGTCCAAAGTACGTGAGACAAAGGCTCACCCTCCTTGCCCTTAAGGAGCACTCTGGCTCTACATCTTCCAGCACAGATTTACTTGCTCTTTTGGCAACCCATGGTGCTTTCCAGTGTTCTTCACCAGGCACCACCGCTCAAAGGCATCCGTTCTTCTTTGGTCTTCCTGATTCAGTGTCCAACTCTCACTTGTTCACGAGCCGATTGAAAATGCCATGGCTTGGGTCAGGGCCGCCTTGTCCTAGGTGGTAGTAATGTCGATTTGTGATCATTCACTTACGTTTTAAGCACTTGTAATGAGCTCCACCACAACAAATGAGGCCTAATCCATCTCCTTCCCTCTTGAGGCTTATCCTAGAGCTGAAAGGCCCAGGGAGTGGGGTGAGATGCGTATCAGGGTGAGTGAATGGGTCTTTCCTTGCTGGGTGAGACTATAACCTCTGCTGATCTTCAGGCTTCTCCAGCTCTCGTTTAAGCTCGGGTCTGGAAGTAGGGGAGGCCCAGGTCCTATGCACAGCAGCGTTGGCAGTGTGCACCCATGTTCAGTGGAAGAGGGGGAAGGGTGGGTGCCTGTTCTCTTTTACCGTTTGGAAGTGCTTCTGAAACCATTCAGAAGCACCCCCTTGCCTAATGAACACAGTCACTGCCTCTCAAGGCTTAATGTTGCATGAAACAGATATGTGTGAAAATGGTATGGTAATAGTGGGCCCTAAAAATGGAACAGCTTTCCCAGGCTCAGCTTGATCTTTTCATCAATTTGTGTGACTAGAAAAATATCGCCTAGAATGCCCAGGCACCAGAGCATTTACGAGCCATTGGCTGCATGTGCAAAGTTAATTTGGCATCCGCTCAAGTAGCTGAAGGTTAGGATTTAGATGACCATAAACTGGATTTCTGGACTTACAGTTGGAACATTACAAATACAAAGTTTGTTTAGCGTAATATTAATAAACAAGATAAAGGAAATTCATGAATCTTTTAACCCTGTTTATCTTTCTGCACTTAATTTACTCATCTATGAAACATGATATATTCCCGTTTTTTTAATTATTTTTTACATATTCCCGTTTTTAAAGTAATTTGCTACTAGCATGATATCATTTATGTGCTAATCTGTCATTTTTAATATATATATAAATACCAACACCTACCATTAATTTGAGCCAATTGGCTCAAATTATGCATTTCACAAAACTTGGCTTTTCTGAAAGACCTACGTCAGTACCAAGGGGAATTTCCACTTTTGTGAGAAGCAGAGCTACATTGGTGTGTGAGAAGCAGAGCTGCATTGGTGTGTGAGAAGCAGAGCTACGTTGGTGTGTGAGAAGCAGAGCTGCATTGGTGTGTGAGAAGCAGAGCTACGTTGGTGTGTGAGAAGCAGAGCTGCATTGGTGTGTGAGAAGCAGAGCTACGTTGGTGTGTGAGAAGCAGAGCTACGTTGGTGTGTGAGAAGCAGAGCTACGTTGGTGTGTGAGAAGCAGAGCTACGTTGGTGTGTGAGAAGCAGAGCTGCATTGGTGTGTGAGAAGCAGAGCTGCGTTGGTGTGTGAGAAGCAGAGCTACGTTGGTGTGTGAGAAGCAGAGCTGCATTGGTGTGTGAGAAGCAGAGCTGCGTTGGTGTGTGATTGGCAGGGCGCCGCTAGAGGCCAAACGATACTGTCCAGCTCCTTCCCGGGACTGCACTGCACACACCTACTTGATGTATATGCCATGCTATGTTAAGCTTTACGTATTGTTGGGTATGATCTAGTAGGTTAGTTTGGGGGTCTGAGTACATGCCAAAAGGAATCATTCAGTTCACTAGAGATCGCTTTAAATAATTTTGCATGTATATTGTTCTTAGAATTCTAAGCTTAGATTAGTCATCAAAAGCCTTTTGTTTCACTGAAAGGGACTCATTTCAAAGGAAGACTACACACAAGTCAGTGCATGACTTGGTGTGGGGTTTGGTTTTGTTTTGTTTTTCTCTCACGATCTCGAGGCCCATTATTCTCAACCTCTAGAGCAGGGGTCCTCAAACTTTTTAAACAGGGGACCAGTTCACTGTCTGTCAGACCCGTTGGAGGGCTGGACTATAGTTTTTGTTTTATTTTTAAACTATGAACTAATTCCTATACACACTGCACATATCTTATTTTGAAGGGAAAAACAAACGGGCTAAAATACCTGGCGGGCTGGATAAATGTCCTTGGCGGCCGCATGTGGCCCATGGGTGGTAGTTTGAGGACCCCTGCTCTAGAGAATTGAAGAATGGAAAGTAAGTTTTGTGTTTGACATACAAGATGGCTTCAAAAAGTTTATGGAAAATTCTCTTGTAATTTCCTTTTTCAACAACTTTTTGAAGTTCCCTGGCAATGTCTTACCCCTCACCCAAAATGTCTGAGTCGTGGAAAAATTACTACAATATTATAGCTATATTCTTATTTTTTTCTCTCCCTCTTTCTCTCCTTAATTCCTTTTTTCCCCTCTCCCTACCATCTACCAATGCCACTAAATCTTGTCCTTTCTGTTTTGCATGTCCTTAAAGCTACCCTGGCCTGCTCGTGGTGCCCCAAGCTGTCCAGGACACCAGTTTACCAAGAGTAGCCCGCTGCTATCGACACAACCGCCTGCCTGTCGTGTGCTGGAAGAATGCAAGGAGCAGCGCCCTGCTGCTCCGCTCGGGAGGGTTCCACGGGAAAGGAGTGGTTGGTCTTTTCAAATCACAGAACTCCCCTCAGGCAGGTAAGCATCTCACTACGGTGCACTTACAAGCCTTCGCTTCAAAGTATTACCAAGAATACAAGAAAGAATAAGATCGGGAACGTCAGGTGCACCATACAGAGCAAGTACAACTGAAAACAGAACAATACTTGGCAATGTGGGGCTCCGCCTTGAATTTCACATCCTGTTGAATAGGCCATTCCCTTTTAGAAATGCTATCAATCAAGTTCTATGGTTTCAGCAGGTAGAACCCTGTGTCCTTTGATATCTTTTCTTCGTTGTCATCCATTTCAATCCTGAAAGTTGGCCACTGAAGACAGTTGGCTTGTAGCTCCCCTGAGGAATCTCCCAGGCAGCATGGTAGGAACGTTGGACTGCAGGCATACGTGTAAGTTGCAAAACCAAACAGATTATTTCAGGTACATTGATGAGCTTGGGTTACCTTTATTTCCAACTTTATTTTGTTGGTTTCTGATTTTATTTTTAACTTAATATACATTGATCATATTTCACATATTCCAGCGCACACATTCATTCAGTTACTCTCTTTGAAACAGGTGGGCATCTTACAGTTGACACATTAAGAAAGAATGGTGTCATCATTTAGTTTGCAGTGTTGTTTTTAGTCTAGGCACCTCGTTTTATTGTGCATTGCTGTCTTGCACTTCACAGATGATGTATTTTTTACAGAGTGAGGGTTTATGGCAACCTTGCATTGAGCAAGTGTGTCCACAACATTTTTCCAAGAACATGTGCTGTCTTCATGTTTCTGTGTCACATTTTCATCATTTTTGCAATACAGGGGGGCTTTAAAAAGTTCATGGAAAAAATAGAATGAAAAGTAATGGAATTTTGCCACAATTTTTTGAAACCCCCTCATTCCAGACTTTTTCATAATGTTGCACACTTAACAGACTACAGTATAGTGCACATACAGCTTTTACATGCACTGGGAAACAAAAGCATTCATTTGACCCAGCAGTAGTCTGAAATGGAACCTGCAATATCGCTGAAGTATGCCCCTATGTAAAATAACGGTGATCTTATAGTTCATGGCATCTCAGTGTTGATAAAATATAGTAATGTTAATTATTGATTTCCTATTCAGATTGTAAGAAAACTTCTTGTTTTCTACTGTCCCAGTGAGTTATTCCCAATGCCTGTTAAAGTGTCTGTGGAGCCCTGCTGGCATAGTGGTTACGTGTTGGGCTGCTTGCCACAAGGGCAGAAGTTCAAGACCAGCTGCCACCCCGAGGGAGAAAGATGGGGCTTCTACCCTCTTAATGAGTCATAGTCTCAAAAGCCCCCAGGGGCAGTTCTACCCTGCCCTACAGGGTCTCTGTAAGTCGGCATTGACTCTATCTGTGACCGCGAGTTTGGTTTCAGGTTTGGTTCAAGTGTCTGGACCAATTTCAGAGATTGTCTTGTGCTCCGGACAAACCAGATATGCCCTCCAAGCCGAAGACTGCTCCGTAATTGTCTCTATCTGGGTATACTTACTGTCCCTCTTGTAGAAGCACCAGAAAATCTAGCAAAAGTTGCTGCTATCTTCTGCCCATTACTCTCGGTTCTCCTCTTAGCAAACAAACCCCTGTTAGACCTATATGGCAGAACTGGAATAAAAGCTACTGGTGTTGACAGATTATCGCCTCTGCCCATTCTGGAATGCCAAGGGAACCCCTTCCATCCTCTGCGCCCTAACAGTAGCATGGGCTGGATGGCTGTTTTCAGTGGCTTGGCGAGTGAAAGCTAAGCACCTATGCTTGGAAGGGCACGGTTGTGGCTGCTTGTCAAGCTCCTGGGCTCTGTCTGGGAGGGGGGAAGGCAACGAAGAAGAAGGTGCAGTGAAACCAGCAGCATAGGAGGATTAGGCCCTGACTAGATTGGAGCTTTCAGTGGGACTGGCTTCTCAGTGTGGGTGTGGTCTCTTGGAGAATGTACAGGCAAAAAGTAAAATTTAGGTATGTGCTTGTTTTGCTGACCTAGAGACAGTTTGTTTTATTCAATATATTTTCCTTTTATAGCTCCTACCTCCTCTTTAGAATCTTTCAGTAACATAGAACAAGAGAAGTACTTGCAAGCCTTACTGAGCGCAGTGTCTGTCCATCAGAAACGCAGTGGCAACAGCACACTCACTGTCAGGCCAGCTCTTGCTCTGTCTCCAGGTAAGCCTTGATGATACCTTTTAAATTTTATTTTTCCATGGCTGTGGAAGGGTCGGATCTGTTCCTAGACTGAGTCTCTTGAATTATTTGCCCTGTTCCTTTCACGTGACCTTGTAAAGGTTTATCGGCAGGGCTACAATTTTAGCTCCTTTTACTGAGAACTAACAGTACCACTATTAATAATCTGGAAAATAAATTGTAACCCAATTGAGAGACTCAATTATTTTCCTTTCAAACTAGTAATAGAGAGGAAGTGTGGAATATAAAATCAGCAGGGGTCCTCTCCCTCAATCTGTTTTAAAATACTACTAAGACATTGTATATATAACTTAAACATATGTTTATTAAATGCATATCATGTATAAGCTTGAAATTTGAAAAATCATCATGTATAAGCTTGAAATTTCTGCAGCCTCTTTTGATTCACAGTACAGTTTGTTTTGACTAGATTTGGATGAAGCCATTAAGACTTGTACTAATATTCTGTTTCAGTTATCATGTGATGGGACCCCAAAGGGTCCATGTAGAGGTAACCCTAATGTGTTCAGACACAGGAGCATGTGACTTGAAAAGTTGATCTTCTTGGCTTAATCAGCTATTTGAATTAGCTCAACATAAGCAGAAAGTGGCTTTCCTTGTAAAGTAACACCATGCATGCCTTGCTTCGTTTATCATTAAATTCTCTGATTGCGTTTGCCAAACCTAACTCTCTGTAATCTTGCAAATGTGTGTTATCGCAGATGAAATAATAACATTGCCTTGTTATCTCTAATAAAGCTTTGGGTACTTAAAAAAGTACATTGTTTGGCAGCAATTAGACATGCTCCACATGAAGATAACTTTTTGTCATTTGAGTAATGTTAACCCGAACGACATGGTTTTCTTCTTCTTTTTGGCTGACTTTAGGGACTGAGAGGAGGCCTTCAAGAGTGTCCACTGTGCTTAAGCAGGTAGTGCCAGGACATTTGGATGTAAACCCATCCAATAGCTTTGCTCGAGGAGGTTAGTAAGATTGATTTTATAACTGGGCACTGATGTAAGCCAAAAGGCAGACAGCATTCATTGTTCGAGGTAGCAGATACTTTAACTCAACTAATTATGGTTCAAACTGTTCATAATTACTCTCTCCAAATGAATAATCAAATGTGTTACCAGCAGAGTGACGAGCGGTAGAATCGCTGTCGTGTATATTTGAGTTTGTGATGCGTCAGGAGGTGAAGGGAGCACTTCTGAATGGTGAGGCCACCCTCGGAGGATACCATGGCATGTAATGATGCTCCAGGTTTGCAGAGTAGACAGATTGAGCACTAGTATGGACAGACAGCGAGGGAGAAGTATTAGCTCACCAAAGGGCTGTGCCTCCCCTGGCTGTTATTTTACTCCTGACTTCTGAATCCTAGCCTCGAGGGTGGGATAGACTGATAGCTGAGTTTCTCTTTTTTCTCCTGAGCTGGGGCTGCTGGCATGAGGAAGTGGAGAAAGGCTGAGTATACATTCGCTCCTCTAAGCTCCACCGGGTGGTCCACTTTGGTCTCTGGAAGTTTATGTGAGATCTATCCCTTTACTTCCCAGAGGAAATTCCAGAGTAGGTATCCTGACTGTCACTATGAAGTCATAGGATCCTGGGCGCTTCCTCTCCCCATGTACAATTCCACAGCTCCTTGAAAACAAACCCAGGTGTGTTCTTGCTTCGGCTCCAGCAGCCTCACCAATGGAAAGCTCATTTCTCCCCACAGGGAGTTCCCTGTATGGTTAAGCAGCTCTGTTTCTTGGGAGGAATCCCCGGGGTGGTACAAATGGCTAAGCCCTCCACCCACCCAGAGACATTTCCGAAACCAGGCCTGCCTCCCAAAGGTCAGAGCCTTGAGACCTCACGCAGCAATGCTACTCTGGCACACGGGGTCCCCAGGAGCAGGAATGGACTAGACAGCAGCTGGTTAGGGGATGTTTATTTCTCTTGTTTTTGTTTATTTGTCAGACAAGTCTCTTTTGCTTGGATCTTAAATCTACCACTGTGTAACTTTTACACATTGGCCCGACCTCTGTGCTCTTAAAGTACGAAAGCAAGGCTGATCTCCTTCACTGCAGTTTTCCTGACGTGGTACTTGTTTCTGTTTTCTGCCTCTCTCCCGTTCAAGTGATTCTAGTCTACTCCCCATCTTTGTCATTCTCTGGCCTTTCACAGGGCTGAGCCCAGCACTCCTGAAGCGTTCGATTGCATGAGGCCTGGGCACACACTGTGTGTGTGTGTGTGTGTGTGTGTGTGTGTGTCTCTTTCTCTCTCTCACTCACACATTTTTGGTCTTTGCGGTATCCTGTTTGGGGACTTAAGTGTACTAGGTGCCATCCCTGTAACTGTCATCTTCCTGGATATGCAGTCACTTGAGGCCTTTGGATCCTATCTACCTAGTGCGTTAGCTATTTTCCCAAGCTTCTTGTCATCCGTGGCTTTGACCACTGTTCTCCTATGATCCGTTGTTTAAGAAAATGTTGAACAAGCCAGAGCTAAGGACAAAAGCCTATGGCACACCTGGCATAGAAGCCTCCCTGAAGAAAGCCCGCCCCTCTCTTACTGGACACTGGTTGTGGGTCCTCCTCCCAAAACGCTCACTCGGCTCACGTTTTCAAGCCTCTGCCAATCTTTTTAATTCAGTATTTGCCATTCTTTCAGCCTGTTAACCAGATTACAAAAAAAAGTATATGGTTAGATGAATGCTTTTTTTTCTAAGTACTAATAAATAAGCCATTAATAACCCTGTCTGGTTTAGAATCAACATTAAAAAGCTCTAGTTAATAAAATCTACTCTCCCCACCAGGCGCCTCCCTGCACGCACACACCCCGCCCCTCTTAAAGCCCTGTCTTATCTGCTCATCTCCTGGCAAGTCCCCTTGGCTCTTTGGATACTTCATCCTCATTAGAATGTGGTCCAACAGCAGCGTTTCCTAAGGGCTTTCTTGATCTTCTCTTAATTCATGTATCAAGCTATGCAGAGGCTCATATGTAGCTAGCTATAAAATTTTCAAATACCTTTATTTTACATTGAAGATACAAACATATTTCTTCTCATCTATCCTTGTGATTTTGAACTAAAGTTGATGTAGTCGACTTTCTCCCACACTTCTTGGTATTTCCAGTGCCAAGAATTCTTCTAACTCTGGTCAGATTGTAGTTCAAAATTGCATCTTCCCTCATGCTGTATTTACCATGAGAAAGCGTATGCTACTTGCATGCCAGTAATTTTCCGTTTTACTTTTAGTAGACGACAACTTCCAACAGATGTCTGCTTAGCTGGACCTCTCCCACTCCACACTTGGCTGTTGTGTTTTGCTCTTGTAAACTTCATTGGGAACATTATCCATTCCTCTGTTTGGCCAGATGACCTGTTACATAAATTTGAGCAACAAAAGTGTCTTTTCTTTTATGTTGCTACCTAAGACTTATGAATTTTTCACCCAGTTGTTTCAACTATGGTATGCTCGCTCCTTTTGGACTGGCCTCAGACTCATAGCTAATGGGTATATTCCAATCACGAGTCCCTTCTCTGCTAGCCTCAGAGATCTCCAGGGAGGCTATATTTACTCCTTTGGGTGTAGATCTCCCTTTTGATTGTAATCTATTCTGTGTACATCTTGGGCTATAAGTATTGTTTCTGAAACTCCTCCCAAATATTTTCTACTGAATATCACAGGTTGCTACTACTTGGCCTAAGGTAGTGTGTTAGTCAAGGTAGACTAGAGACACAAATCCAGGGAGTCATGCATGTGTATCATAAAGAACTTGATATAAAAGAGCAATTGTATATTGAGGAAACATCCCAACCCCGTCCAGTTCACGTCCATAAGTCCGATATTAGCCCAAATGTCCAATACCATTCTATAAATTTCTCTTCAGACTTACACAACACATGCAATGACGCTAAATGCAGAATAATCACAGACCAGTGGGTAGAAAGTCTTGTGGATCCAGTGGTGGTGGAAGCATCCAGCTCCAGGGCTCTGGCTCCAAGTGGCTAGTCAATAGGAATGTGTAACAGTGGGAGTCTGTCTGGCCTCTAGTGAGCTATTTATCTCAATTGCACCTCCAATTGAAGTCATCAAGCTACGACCTGATTTGTCAAGCTAAACGCCACCCCTGCACTCTTAATAATCTCAAGTTGACACCAGATATATTATAACTACCACAGGCAGGAAGATAATGGCATATGCTTTAGGTCTAGGCCATTAATTACCAAGTCCTCTTGATCATGACTCAGAGGAAGAACTGTGTTTTACATCCTAAATGTATACACACATACACATTTGTCACAATGTAAGATAAGTCACAGTGCAGAATGTGGATATATGATAAAACAAAAGTTTTATGAAAATATACTCATCCATACCACATGCAGTGTGTAAAATATTTTGAATTTTGTTTCTGTTTTTGAAAATACTGGTTGGACTTACTAAAATTTTTTAATAGTCCCTTAAAGGGGGTCTGCAGTTTGGGAAACACTGCTTTAGAACCTTAACAGGTGTACTATGCTCAGAACAAACACTTTGACCTAAGAGTCGTCACTCAGGAAATCGAAGTATACCTTCCCACCACCAAGAGAGTAGTGCAGTTCCTTCAGTTACCTTGCCCTCCAAATAAGATGACAATTCTCAACCCCTTCTGCTGGTCTCATAGCAGCATTGGCAGACTTCCTTTGAAGGGGTAAGCACTCCCCTTTTCACTCTCCTGATGCAAATGAATTGAGAAGAAGCCAAAGGCTAGGGCTACCGCCACTCACAATGTATTGATTTGCAAAAAAGGAAATAACAAATGTCTTGGGCCTCTGAGGTATATCAGGCTCTTGAGTCTGTTGCAGGATAGATCAAAGAACCGACATGATTTGTTTGGTCTCTGCCCTTGAGATCACACCATCTAATTGAGTTAGAGAATGTGCAGCTAGTCTCAATGTGATGTGATAAGAACTCCCTACATCAAATACCACTCCTTACATGACTGCCGGGGACAGCCGGAGTCAGCACTGAAGAAAGTACTGAAACTATTCCAGGCAGAGGGGCAAACCTGAGAAAGTGTGCTCTGTCCCGGGCACAGTACCTCTGGATCAGGGACCGCTGGCGACTTACTGGACTCATCTAGGGGGCTCATGTCCCAGTAATAACACAGAGTCTTGTCAGAAAGGGGCCCAGTTGGCCAGTACACAGAGCCTTTGTGCCTTTGCCCTGCTGCCTCAAGTCTGCTCTTCAGAGCATGGTCTGTGTGCCACCAGCCAGCCAGTGCCTCTACTGACTTGAGTCCCTGCCTCCACATGAATGAAAAATCACATTCAGTTTTTCTCTTACCAAATTAATGTGTCATATTTTATAGTTTTGTAGTCTCCATTTTAGCACTACTGCTGTTAAAGTCTAAAATCCTGAATAAACAGAATACAATTCCCCTTAATTGACTTAAACAATTCCTTTAGTCAGGAAGTTATGATGTGACTACCCAGCCGTGCTCACCCTGTGGGTCGCGACCCCTTTGGAGGTCAAAGGACCCTTTCACAGGGTCGTCCAGTTCATAATTACAGTGAGGAAGCAGCAACAAAAATAATTTGATGGTTGGGGGGGGGTCACCACAACATGAGGAACTGTATGAAAGGGTCACGGCATTAGGAAGGTTGAGAACCACTGCCCTAACCAATTGCTAGCCATTTTTGTTGTTACCAGGTAAGTTTTGCCATAGTTGAGAAGCACTTTCTTTCTGATGGGAAAAAAAAATATATATATACACATTACTCAAATTACAAAAGTATTATCTCTGCCTATTGTTTTGGTGCCGTGGGGATTTTAGAAGAAGGCATTACTTCGATCATCACAAGCTGTGGGATTAGTGGTTTGGGGCATTGTCCCAGAAACTCAAATACTGATGTTTACAACTGTGTGCTTAAGGAAAAGAAATGTCATTCCAAGCTGAAAAGAGAAGGAAGATTGTGTGGCAATGCTCAATGCTCTGTAGCAACAACATGCCCTTAGCTATCCCAAATGGCTTCTAGAGCTTTCGCTGTGCCCTGGTGTGATGACCTTGCTCAAAGAACAAATGGTCGTTCCGCAAATAGCAGTTGCCAACCAATCAACCCTCATAAACACTAGGGCCAGTGTATTCCTAACATTCACACGCCCCAAATTCCTCAGTGAATAAGACTAAGGAATTTTGAATTATTATATCAATTTGACTCTCCCTCAATTAAAATCTCCTAAAGCTGATTCCATTTGGTGTAATTTTTCAGTGGTGCTTTTCTGCTGTGCTGCCCATCTCATTGTGCTTTCAGTCTTTATAAGCAGGTGCTGAAATTTCATGTGACAAGCACTCAGTCTGCGTGTGTGTGTGCGCGCGCGCGCGCGCAGCTTTTTACTTATTAGCGGGATCTTCTACCTTTACAATGTGTACATTTGTTTCCTGGGTTAACTTAAGTTTTAAAACTGAATAACTTGTCTCTTCTCTTACCCACTCTGCTCTGGCGTTTGCTGCTGGCTGCATTTCACGCCTTCTCTTTCTTTAACCTTACCTTACCAGTGCTTGAATACAGAGATAAATGCTTTACTCAGTCAAATCCCACATCTTCAGCTAAGGGAAGAGTTCATAATAACCAAGGTACTGTATATTCATCCTTCCCCACACATCACTTTGCCTAACCATCTTCCTGTGAAAGCATCTGTTGCCAATGACGTCCCCCCCACATTTGTTTGTCAAATTATGCCCTTGATTCTCACCCACATTCGGAATGTCCTCTGTCATTCCATTTTCAAAAGCTTTGCAAGATCAATCCTTGCCATCACACCTAGGTGAATCTCAAAGGTTATCTAAAAAGACTCATCCGTGTTAGCCAGAAGTCCACGGGGAAAAGCTTAGGTTTTCGTTCTTGAAATTAGGCTTCTGACCCCATGACTAGTTCTAAGGAGAGAGGCGCCAGTGATATTTAGCGTGGTGGCGCATAGTCACCTGGAAAGGTGGCTTGATGTGACCTCTGGGAGAGATGAAGAGCAGGTCCGACCCTCAAGAAGGCTGCTTTGAGGGAGGCATTTCCGTATGTGGCGATGGCCCTGCGGGCTTGGCGCTGAGATAGGCGCTCTGTGGCTCTGAAGTCACCCTAGGGTGACTCAAGCTTGTGAGCATGGGGTCACCCTTGGATTTAATCCTCAGTCGCCTCACTTGCATATGGAAATTCTTGATTTTCCTAATTAATAGATGCTCCTAGTGACTTAGTAGGGCCTTTCTCATAGAAGACCTGCTTCTGGCTGCACACTTGAAAGAAAACCTCCTACAAGCCCACAAATGCCTGTTACTAAATGTATAGCTTCTCGTTATATTTCATGGAGATTGAAGGAGAAAAGACAATAGAATAATCTTTGGTAACTTAGAGTTACATAATTTGGGTATAGTATACAGATCTTAATTCCAAAGCCAACCTCAGATTAAAGTAAGGGTTGGTAGATGTCTAATTCATTTCCGAATAAGATTTCTTATTGAATGGACTGAATAAGGTACAGGAATGTTCCTTACTTCTTTCATGAAGCCCTAAGAAAGGAATTTCCTCAGTTTTCTCCTCCCTTGGCCACAGTGCTGCCTCCTGCCTGCACTTTCGCTTATTGCTTTTGTGGTTAGTGCACTTTTTCTATTTATGATTCTACCCAGGACTCGCTTAAAATGCTGAATGTATCTTCAAATATCAAAATAGGATTGACTGGGTGACTTCTTAGGTTTCACCAAGCCTGAGATTGCGTGGTTTTAAAATGTTATTTGAATAAGGCTTAGATGCTGTCAAAGTAAATGACAAATGCCTGCTACGATCTCATGAGTAGATTAATTAACGTATTCTAACACGTGCCTTCTGAGCATGCTCCTGTCTCCGTGTTCAGTGGCATTTCCACACCAGATCATCTCACCCAACTCTTTTGGCTTCTGTGAAGGTGTGTGGGCAAGTCTACGCTCTAGCGCCCGCCTGATCGGCTCTCCAACATCCTTCATTGATGTTGGCGCCCGGCTGGCAGGCAAGGATCACCCGGCCTCCTTTAATAACAGCGCCTACCTACAAAACCAGCTCTTGAAACGCCAAGCCGCCCTTTACATATTTGGTGAAAAGTCACAACTAAGGGTAAGAGTTCTTGTTCTCACTTGGAAACTTTATAGATGCACTAAGACAGCTTATAAAACATATGTCACACATTTTTTAGCATGAATTCTTAATCTGGAGTTAAAATCGGTCTCAAAATATGTATGTTGCATACTTAACAAGGACACATATGTACCAGGGGCTTTAAAATAGTGCTTTCGTCTCTTCATTCTCTTTTCTTATGAATTTTGTGAAAGCCCCTTGTATGTGCTTACTTGAACATCTACTGGCCATGAAAATAAAAACTTGTTCATAGTAATTTGGGAGAAAAGACTACAATATACTTCTGAGAAATCAAGCCCTGAGCCCCCGCTGGAGCACACAGTTCTCTTGATGCCCATGAGCTCCCCAGTGTCGGGGTCCACTCCACATTCACGGATTGCTTTACTCACAACGCTAAAGTCAGGATACGCCTGTGGGACATCAGGAAATGGGCATTCCGAGAGCCAGGGTAAAGCCGTATGCAAGCTGGTGGCATCCCCTGGATGCAGCTGCCACAGCTGGCTCTGCCGATGGCAAGGCCTGGAGAAAGAGAGGAACGTGCCCTAATTGCCGAGAGTCGAAAAAATCCATACAGTCTGATTCTTAACAGCTTTATTCGTATTAATTTTTGTGCTAAGGAGCTTTACTACATACAGGTCCCATAAATTATAAAGGTAGACTTTCTCTCCCAAGGCAGTGATAATTCCTAGAATTTAATATTTTCACGATTCACAGATTACAAAGGAAATTGCATTACTCCTGACAGGTTTTATCTAGGAAATGAAAATACTTGTTAATTCCGAAATCTCCCCGAGCTCATTCTAGTCCTCCAGCCAGCACCGAGCAATCCCGACACCCCTGTGACTGAGCCACGGATCAGAGCTATGAGAGCAGCACGCTCAGCTACCTCTGCCTCCTCTGCAGGCTCCCACAAGCGCCAGTGGCTGAGTCAGCGCTTCTGCAGTCAAATGGATGTGACAGACCTCCTCCCACCGCCTGATCTGCTTTAATCTCTTAGTCACCCACATGTAGGGTAAAGGGCACCGTCCATTCTGAAGGCTGCAAACAAGTCTTCTGCTACATTTCATGCCCAGAAAAGCGCTGTGCCACTTTCCAGCAGCAACCCGGGCTTCCCTGCTCAGGCTCCTCAGCGCCGGCATCTTTTCTGCAGCACCTGCCACGCTTCAGCACATCGCTTACTCCTGTGGTTTGATGCGGAAGCCAGACTGGCCACTAGGAACTTGCTCTTCCTCTTCCTTTCTTCCTTTGTTTTGTGGCTTCCTCTCTTCTGTCCTTTCTTCCTCTCGTTAGTAATTCTACTACGATTCAGTCATCCTGTGCCCTTTTTCACGTCCCTTTCCTCAGCCAGTCCTGACTCTGGGGGCCTCTCTGCCTCCCCGTGTGTGCCTTGCTCACACTGCCCGCACACCTTTGCCTTCCAGCAAAGGAAACCTGAGCAGGAAGGTAGTGAGAGTGACTCAGTCCAAAACCAGCTTGAACTGGGTCCTCTCGACACCTTTGTAAGGAGCCTTGGCAGCACTGCATCAAGCATGTGGCTGACAACCTAAAAGTCTGCCCACTCGAACCCACCAGCCACTTCCCAGGAGAAGGATGCCGCAGTCTTTGTTCACAGAGCTTCACCAACTTGGAAAACCCTATCCGGCAGTTCTCCATCCGACAGGCAACCCAACAGCAACGGGTCGTGGTTGGAGACCTTATAGAATTCACATGCTTGAGTGCGTTAGGGAGAAAGACAAAGCTTACTACTTCCATAAGGAGTTAGAGTCTTGGGAACCCACAGGAGCGGTTCTACCCGCCCTACACGGCCACTGTGAGTCAGAATCAACTTGATGTCAGAGAGTTTGGTTTTTTATTAGCACTTTTATTACCAGAAAATGTCCTTATGACCTACTATGTGCTCCATATTATGCTTGCTATCTCGTGATTTATACGAGAGAGAGGTATCTGTAGCTCATGTATAGTTGGGAAGTGGAAGGCAATCTAGTTTTCCTGCAAAATAAACTGCCTTTTTAAATTATAAGATTAAAAATTTTTAAACTAATAGGAATTCATGTATATTTTAAGTTGTTTTCTTAAGCAATACCGAATGTTTCTGTGTTGTATATTTTAATTACGATTTAGCATCCATATTGTTGAATGTTTAGGTTTATTACTTGATATTCTATATGTAAAATTACAATTGTGATATTAAGCATAGTGTCTTTTATCCAATTATTATTTTACCAGTTTTTTTTTCTATATTTCACATTATTTCTTTGTGACCAATTCCTATAAGTGGAATTACTAAGACAAAGAATATAAACATTTTTTGTTTCTTGATACATATTGAAAGTGCTATTAAAAACCTTTGGCTTTTTCTTTTGAAACTTTAATGGGCCATCCTATACGTACTAAGGTAACAAGCATACAATACTAAAAGCCCTCTGTGCAGGAATCGACGTGACGGCTGTGGAGTTGGTTTGGTCTGGAGTATCTATAAGGCCTTGCCAGAATCCTTACTCTCAGGAAAGCAAATGATCCAACAGAGTGATTCAGGCAGCATGTGAAAAATGATGGAATAAATCTGAGAAAATTAATCCATGCTTTGGCATAAGAAGTTAGAGGACTTGGGGGGAAATGAGCAGCCGATATTAAGGGCTCAAGTAGAAGGCAAATGTTTTGAGAATGATGATGGCAACAAATGTACATAAGTGCTTGACACAATGGATGGATGTTGGGATTGTGATAAAGAGTCGTATGAGCTCCCAATAAAATGATTTTTAAAAAAGAAGTTAGAGGACTTTTAAATAACCAGATTATAAAAGTAAAATAAAATATACCAATGGACCATCAGTATTACATTCTTTAATTACAGATGCAATAGCCAGTCACTCACATCGAATGAACTCTGTGTGGATTTAAATTTCAAATGATAAAAGTACTCAAGTACAAAAGTATTCAAGTTAAATACAGACTGGTACATGTGCCTCCTTGTATTGAAAAAGATCATCTCAATGCTAGAAATCAACACAATTTGAACCTTTTGTTGACAACCTTGTACCTTACTGCTGGCTTTATAAGCTCAATCTCAGTGTTACCAGCCTTGGGGACAGTAGAATAGTGATTTTTACTTCCTTTTTCACGTTATCTTTGCTTTTAAATTTTTTCTTATCACTAGGGCTTCTTTTTCATTTTTACAGTCAATATGTTTTATCCACATCACAAGAAACAATTATTTACATGTCTGAAAACAAATATGTAGAGATCTGGAACCCCAAGAATATATTACCGTCTCATTTACAGTGTATATATTGGGGAGACTCAATTTGTTGGATGTGCACGTGTCATTGGTTTCTCTTTAAACTTTCAGGTTCATAGCCAAGTCACTGACTTACATTTGGTGCTCTAACCCCATCACGTTCGGCCACCAGTAGCCTGTTCAAGTTCTTAAAATTACAGCATTTTAAAACTAAATCATCTACGGGAGAGTTGACCTGCCATCCCAGGGCAAGCTGGGCAACTTCCTGAAGGGATCTTTCCAGAAGTACTGACTCAGTAGCCACACAGCCTGACTGCCTGTATGCATCAGAGCTGCGGCTGCTGCTTGGCCTCAACAGCTCCATGCCTCTCAGCATTGCCCGAGCAGAAGCACTGCTCTTTTAGGCATGTCACGTTATCTGCCTGACTCTCTGCATCTCCACCCACAGAGCTTCAAGTTAGAGTTCGCGTTGAACTGTGAGTTTGTTCCTGTGGAATTCCATGACATCCGACAAGTGAAGGCCAGCTTCAAAAAGCTCGTGAGGGCTTGTGTCCCGAGCACCGTCCCCTCCGACTCAGAAGTGGCCTTCCTGAAAGCCCTGGGCAACTCCGAGTGGTTCCCCCAGGTAACGTCTGCAGCAGCCTGTCTGACCCCAGAGAGTCAGTATCCGAGGAAAGCCTCCCATCCCTCACCAGCCCATGTTCCCCCCTTCATCCCGTGCCCTCTGAAAGGGCCTTTCATGTCTAGGAAACCAAATGGCACAGCAGATGGGACAGGAAAGTTCTTGATCCCCGGGTCCAAGGAATCTGTGTGTAACTGCTGGTTTGCTCTCAGTCCCAAACTGTGCCCTCTCTCTGTGTGACTGACAGTCAATCGTGTCTTTGTGGTGGAAACGTTCTGATGCACAGCAGATGTAATGGGAAAATATTTGATGCTGACCTCATGAGAATGCAGGGCAGGATGTGATTTCTGCTTTGTCTCCTACTTTCTCACCTTTCTGTTCGTTGGTTGGCCCTGCTTGTTCCATGTCTCTAGATTTGAGATTCACACCCACAAAAGGCACAGTGAGTGGTAGGCCCTGGAGACGGCCTGAGTTTTCAGAGAAACCACATAGCCTTCCTTCAGCTAAGTTGGGGATGTTTCTAATTAGCTTTGACCGAGAACTTATGGAGAAATGTGTGTGTCAGCACGTATGCTCACATTTCTTCCAGTGCGCAGAAGCCCAGCCTTGAGGCGCCTGATTGTTCCTCCCCCTGCCCCACCCGCTCCCGAGTTCCTAGCCCCTCTGTCCCCTGCCCCATCCACCTCCAGGCTGACTTGCTCTTCAGCTGTGTTTTCTCACAGCACATTGGCCTAAGAGTCGGGGAAACCAGGACGTGACGTGAGAACCCAGAGCCTCCAGGAGCTTGGACAATAAAGAAACGTAGCCACGTGTACACTTATCTATAAATAGACACCACGATGTTCATTGCTATGAAAGCAATTCAGAGTATTGATACTCATGGAAAAAGCTGATGGGTGGGTGCATCCTGTCCTCCCCAAGCTATGAGTCCCTCGACTCAACCTATCTGTGCTTTTTGCCCCAAACCTGTGCAAAAGTAGGTCCTTATCAGGATTTATTTAGTGATTGAAGACAGCTTAAAATATCGCCTCACAATGGTGGTAGATGCACACAATAGAAACTCGTCAGCCCCTAAGAGAAATGGACTTCTGACGCCTCCCACTACCCAGATGAGCTGTGAAAATAAGCTGCCCAAAAGATGTCCGAGGGAGCTCACTTATTTGAAATAAGTGTCTAGGAATCACAGGTTCTTAGTGATTGCTGGGGAAAGGAGGGGCGTTTAGTTTAGACACCACTGAGCTATGCTATTGGTGTTGAAGCACTTTGGAAGTAGACACCGAGAAAGGTTGCTCACCTTGAAAAAAAGGTGATCAACGTCACTGGGCTGTACAGCTGGACCTTGAGGTGGCGCAGGCTTGTGACGTGCATGTGCTGTGTATACCCCTGTAAAGTGCATCTGTTGATGGGACCGGGCCTTGGGTCCTGGAGCTTCCTCCTCCCTTGGGAGGCTGGCTTTACAAGGGAACTCCACTTTTAGATGGACGTTGAGCTTCAGAGCTCTCAGGCCTGGGACAGCTGTGAGGCAGGCACAAGGAGGGAGGAGCGCCCGTTGCTATGCAGGACACGTGCCTCGTTCCTGTACTGGAAGCGGCCCACTCCTGCTGGAAATCTGTTTAAGTTCAGAGCTGAAATCACACTGTGGATTATGTCGTGTGGTGTTTAAAGTGTTCAAGCTAGAAGGTTGCACATTTGATTTTGAAAGCTCTGTGCTGTGCTCACATCCCAGGTGTTCACTGGGGACTTTAATCCGCTGTTTTAGTTTTAAAAAGCAAAACACACATACAAGTTTTCTTCCCATCTCTTATTCATTTCAGGCAAATTAGGAGTATCTTTTGGAGACATGGTTCCCTTCCCACAGATTCCTTATGAAAGGTGCAGTCCCGTTTTTAGGAACTTTGAAAAGTTGTATAACTGTTGCCACTATGTCGTTCCAGAAAAAAGAGAATTCTCTGGAATAGAACTTACTATGTCAGACATTTTCTTTTTGATTTTTAATTCAATAACTGTTGGGAGGGCCACAGACAGTCACTGTCCCTTTTACTCTAGAATTACGGCGCTTTCAGTGTTTACGGAATCATGTGAGGCCAGTTGACTTTATTGACATATGCGTAAATGGGTCTGCTTTGTCCGAGTGCATTCACCTCTACCCTGATGTGTCGGTCTAAAGTTGTTTGTCCTTTGTGCTCAGAAAGCACTTGGTCTAATTGTGGCCTCCTTTCCTGTCTCTTAGCTTCACAAGATACTGCAGCTGGCCGTGGTGGTGTCGGAAGTACTTGAGAAGGGCTCTTCAGTGTTGGTCTGTCTGGAGGAAGGCTGGGACATCACTGCACAAGTAAATAGGAAGACATTTTGGATGTTTAAGTTATCTTTGTGTTTGTTTCAGTTAAGTTGTTTTTCAGTTCTGTAGGTGATTCTTTTGTCTATGACTATTGCCTGTATGGATGAGAAAGTCTCAGGTTAAACCCCACCTGGTCTCAGCCCCGCAGACACTCCGTGTGCCTGTGCAGATAGAGCCCTTGACCAGTACACCGGGGGGTGGACTATTCTTCCTGGGTTTGGTCAGCTATTTCTCTGGCTCTCGCTATACTCCTTCGAGACTAAAGAGTATGCGTACAAACTACATGAAGATATGAATCTGTAGCTAAAAAAAATAAACCCAAAGCTTTGAACTGAACCTCTAGCCTCGTTGATTAATCTATGTGAAGGCCACAGTCCACAAGCTGGCCCATTAAAAATGTAAATCTTCAGTCCCTGAATTAAAAGTGCAGCCAAACCAAACCTGTTTGTGTTCACTGGGAAGTGTGCAGAATTCATTTGATTAGGTATCCTGGAAAAGTCAGTGAACAGATTTGCTACCCAGGTAATTTTACTTACAGGCTAGCTGCCGTACAAAAGCAGCGCTTGTGTTTGAGCAACGGGACTCTTTGCGGACTGAAAGTAATGGAATGACCATCTTGTCTGTACCCTAGGTGACATCTCTGGTTCAGTTACTCAGTGATCCCTTTTATAGGACACTTGAAGGCTTCCAGATGCTGGTGGAAAAAGAGTGGCTATCTTTTGGTCATAAGTTCAGTCAGCGGAGCAGCTTGACGCTCAACTCTCAGGGCAGTGGCTTTGCTCCGGTCTTCTTGCAGTTTTTAGACTGCGTGCACCAGGTAAGTGAAGTGAACCTCAACAGACTTGATCTGAAAGAAAAGAACAAGCATTTCTCGGGCCGAATGGGTGCCTTCCTGTAAGAACTGATGAACGCAGCCAAGCACACGCCCCTGGGGATGAGGAAAGAGCAACCAGCCTCCAAACTAGAAGACTAGCCGAGCTGGTCTTTGAGCTCAGCGCCAGTCAAGGTCGCCAGAATTCAAGTTACCATTTCCAAAGAGGGGCAGCAAACTTGGACTTGCTCTTCAAGAAACTCTGACCTAGGGTGGAATAGCGAAAGCATACAGAGAGTACCCAGGTCTGAAATTTAGTACAGATCCTGCTCACATGTTAGACAGCTGAACCTGCAGAGAATGAATCAGGGCCCCGTCAGGCAGCCTAGTTGGTTGAGAGCACCGGCTCAGTTCTACAGAGTGGCCCAATCAGGGCTAATCAAGGGGCCAGACCAACACTCAGGTCTCTGATTAGGCAAGTGGGTGGGGGGCGGGGTAGGTGTGTGCAAGGAAACATCGGGGAAGAGTGAATATTCCAAGCTCCTTCCTGTCCACATCAGACACACACCTCTTGAAGGCTGGGGCCTTGGTCAGGATTTGCTTGAGATTTGGGTGGTTACTGGGCTTGCAGATTGAAGGCATTGACACTAGTGGCTAAATTGACCACAAGGTGGAATAGAAATTATCAGCCTGGTTTCATCCACACCACAGTCCCAGGGTCAAGTAATGGATTCTGTCATGTATTTGCTAGAGATGTGAACATTTGTTGAAAGGTAGAAATATTTTTAAGAACCAGAATTAGAAACAGGTCTTCTGAAGAGGCCAGATTTGTATGTAATTATATTTTGTTTTGTCTTACTCTTATTAATCACTTGAGCAGTTTCATTAATTCACTGTATACTTATTTTAAATAACAGCTTTATTTAGATAACTTACATACGATACTATTCCCCCATTTACAGTGTACAAGCCAATGGTGTTTAGTTTATTTTCCAAGCTGTACCACCATCATGATAATCAACTTTAGCACATTTTCTTCAGAGGGAAAAGAAACTCTAGGCCCATTAAGCAATCACTACCTATTTCTCCACCCACCATTCATGCTTTCCAAGTGCTCCAGTCAGCTTCTCAAAGGAGAGACCTGCTGAACAATTCCAGCTGGCTCTGTCCAGAGAGTGTGTGGAGGAGCTGGTCACAAAGGACAGTGTGTACTTTCAAATTTGAAGCAAGTGGTGTATCTGTTTTATGTGTGAATATTATTCACACTCCTTTTAGGCAACTGGATTAGGGGGACGTTTGGAGAGTCTTGTTTGTAACATAGAATTCTTAACTGAGACCAAAGGAAAGCAGCAAGCATCGATTCTCGCTTGTAGCTAATGTGTTCTCCATGAGGACACTTCCTACAATTGGCTCGTTGTCATTCTAGGCTTTCCAGGTGCATATTCTGCTTCCATTGTACCGATAGATGCTAATGTGTGCTGACTGCATAGGAGCCGTGGTGGCATAGTGAGTTACACTTTGGGTTGCTAACGGCAAAGTCAGCACCTCAAAACCACCAGCCAGTTCCTTCCTGGGGAGAAAGACCGGGTCTTCTGCTCCCAGGAAGAGTTACAGTCTCAACCCCCAGGGGCCCTTCTACTTCACTGGGTTGCTGTGAGTCAAAGTTGACTGGTGTGTGTGTGTGTGTGTGTGTGTGTGTGTGCGCGTGTGTGTGTTTTGACAGCTTATATGGCAGACACCATTTTGTGCTTCTCAGTTATTTCCTAGCCTTGCCTCTTCTAATTATAAATGTTGATGCTCTTTTGTGTCTGGCTTCTTAAACCTAGCATGGTTCTGGGGGCCAGCCTGGTTTGGTACCTATCCATAACTTTATATCTTTCTATTACTACCAATCCCATTTTATTGAGATAACACATTTTGCTGTATTTGCTGCTATGAACACATGAAACATTACCACTTTCAATTATTTCAATTTTCTTTCCCCTCCAAAAATTGAATTCTAATTTACCAGAGTAAGTCAAAGTCTATCACAAATAGAGTCCCAGTTTATGCAAAACTCACTGCCAAACAAGCCAAGCAGGCTCGCAGTGACTGGAACCGTGCCTGAGACTGGCACTCTTCACGGCACCTTCAGGGACCCTCCCTCCCAGTTTAGACACGGGTAGGGTTATTCCAAGCAGACTGTTCAGACATGCTCTGCAATCAGTGAAGGCTGCAGACGCTCGCTCTTAGGAAGATACTTCTCAGTCTTACTGGAGAACCTTAAAAAAAAAATGTGCTGTAGATAAAACCACCATCGGGTCAGAATCAAGTTTCTAACAAAACTCCGAAATCACTGCTGCCTCACCTCGGTCCTGGATGGATTGAGCATTTTAAAGAAGGTTAGAAAAACCTCGGAGATGACTCAAGAGAGGGAAGACCAGTCCACCTCCATGAAGCAAGAAACCAGCTGCAGCCCAGAACCTGGTGAAAGATCTCAGAATAACGCCATCAGTTGCGTTAGCTGGGATCACACATGGTTTGGCATTTTTTATTTCAAATGAACACTGAGCTTCAGCAAGCTGTCAGCTTGGATAGTCCAGAGCCTGGCAGGAGAAATGGCCGCTGGCTCAAAGAGAAAATCTCCCCTCAGTCTTAGCAGTGTGAAAGCTCATGAAAACTGTGTGTGGGCCAAATTGACATCAAGGCCAAGTGTTGGGTTGACCAATATGACCCAGAGAGCAAGATGAAGTCGAAGCAGGGGCTTCTGAGGGCATCTCCTGGGCCAGCTCAAGCCAAGGCGAAGAGGTCACAGCAGCTGCTCAGTGGGTTCCAGTGGAGCGTCCTGAAGGACACAGGGTGAGCACTGTGGCTTATGAGGAAGAAATGAAGTAGGGAAAGTTGTGCCAAGAAATATTTTTCCAACACAACATGGTCTTACTTGTTGTCCAAGAGCCATCCTACAAGAATTCCATTGGGATCTTCCCCAGGATCCATTGGGATCCTGATCTTGCCCCTTCAGACTCGTGTTTGTCCCCCTCACTCAAACAGCGTTGAAAAGGAACAAGCTTTGAGTCCCTAAGATGTCAAAAACGCCATTCCAACACAGTCCAAATGGAAGAGCACAGAGTTCTCGGGGAAAGGGATAGAAACATAAACATGATGCCTTCAGAAGGTGTCCCTTTAGATGGAGGAGGAATCATCTTGCTATTTTTGTTTCGTAATGATTTCTCTGATTTTGTAGCAATACTTTTTGAAAGCACAATGAAGAAAAAGGCAAGCCACAGACAGAGAAAATATTTGCATGTCATATAGCTGATAAAGTATTTAGATTTATAATCAATAAAGAAACCGTATAGTTCAACAATATAAATGCAGGTAAATCAGTTTAAAAATGAACCTCCACATTGTTAACCATCAGGGAAATACAAAACCAAACCACAGTGGAATACCCACGACACACCCACTGGAATGATTGCGCTCAAAAGACTAACAATTCCAAGTGATCTTCAGCACGTGGTGCGTCAGGAATGCTCATACATAGCTAGGGGAAGGTAAGATGAGATTGCGTCTTCTCAAGTTAAAAATACCCATATCAAAAGACCTGCAATTTCTCTCGTAGATATTTTCCCAAGAGAAATATGAACATGTCCAAGGGGTTCTGCTTCCAGAAAAATTAAGCAGCTGTACCTTTTTTCTTTTCCCCCCTTTTAGTTCAGCTAAAATTCTGGACATTACGTCTTCAACAGGGACCTCAGCAGGGACCTCAGCCTGGGAAATGGCAATGCCGTAAATTCTGAGTTTTCTTTTTGCCTCGCATATCCAAGTCACATATCCAATGGCTAAGCAACAGTCATCCATACCATGGAATATTACTAAGAACTCATGCGTGCAACAACCTGAATGGATCCCAAGAGCAATATGCTAAATGGTGGAGGGAGGAGACAATCTATAGTTAGACATTATATGCTTCCACTTTTGAAATGGCTACATTATATAGAGAGAAGGCGAACAAAGTTTTGGTTGTCCGCATTTAGAGATGGTGACATGAGGAGAACTGGTAGGACTGTAAAGAAGTAGACATCCCTCAAATACACCCCGAATGGTGCCTAGAGGACCAAATGTTGGCCTGTCCATACAGTGGAAGACTGTTTACTCAGCAAAGCAGGACAGATTGTTAACTCAAATGAAGCATAGATGAGTCTTAACGAGCATTCATGTTTTCGTGAAAGAAGCGAGGCACAAACAAAAACACACGATCTGATTCCATTTCCATGACTATCTAGCCGAGGAGCTCTAATGGCAGCAGGCAGATCAGTGATGGCTCGGGACCCATGGGTGGGAAGGGGAGCATCTGAGCACAGGCTCATGAACAAACTTTGGAGATGCGAGGACTGTTGGGTGTCTGGATTGTGGCGGTGGTCACCCCACTGTGTACGATTACCCAAAACCAGGGGTCTTCAAACTACGGCCCGCGGGCCACATGTGGCCCACAGAGGCCATTTATCTGGCCCGCCAGGTGCTTTTGCCCTGTTTTGGTTTTTTACTTCAAAATAAGATAAGTGCAGTGTGCATAGGAATTTGCTCATAGTTTGTTTCGTTTGTTTTTAAACTATACTCCGGCCCTTCAACGGTCTGAGGGACAGTGAACTGGCCCTATTTAAAAAGTGTGAGGACCCGTGACCAAAACGAATCACACTGCTGACCTAAAACAGGGAAAGTGGACTTATACAGATTTTACTTCGTAAAAAGTTGTAATAAGTCAGTCCAACATGCTAGTAAGTAGAGTTCCAGAAAAAGAGAAGAATGTGTCGGTCTGTTGCCCAGAGAGCACTTAGAAGCCGAGATATCTGCTTTCTGGAAAAAGAAGAGGAAACAGGTCCAGGGATATGGAATATACAGACTTTCACTTTTCCATGCCATTTTCAGTACCAGCCATCACCAGTAACCCAGTTGTGCGGAGTCTCCTGAAGTGTGGAGTTGACCAAGTTCGGTATTTCCCAGGGAATAAACCGTTGCCTCTTGCTCAGGGCACGGTAATCACGTGGCTAATGGGGGAGGAAAGAGCCCTGAAGCGCTATCTAACTTCTCCCTCTATAGACTCCATTTCAGCCCCCCTTTATCCCTGAAGGAGGAGCCTTCGAAACATTCATGGAAATCTTGAATGGATAATGGAATTTCCCACAAGCTTTTTGAGTCCTGAGCCTTTCTGGTTCACAATGCAAACCCTTGGTACCTTCTCAAGTAGATGTTCTCCTTCCGCCATACCTTTTTAAAGTACTTGATAAAATGTTAGGACGGAGAGGAAATATACTTTTTAGCATGGAGAGGTTTGTGGGAGCCAAGCTTGTATAGCTGAATCTGGCTTGAGTTTCAAGCACTACTAAATGTCTTAAATCTCTATGTTCAACTCACAGAATTCTGCATACCTAAACATTAGAGTCAGCTAAAGAATTCAGTCACAATCAGAACCAGATGGGATGTTCTTATATAAGGCATACCGTCATCACAGATGGAAACACCACTGTGTCCCAAGTACAGTAATCATCATTTGGAATATAATGCTTAGATTTTATTTGGGGCAGGGGGAGGAGGGACGAGTCTAAAATGTTGAAAGACGGCCTGTATTCTGTGAGTGCCCCTTAAGTGGTGTGAGCAAAGCCACCTAAAATAAAATGAGGGACAGATTACCTTCCTGTCGCCTTAAAGGCATATCACGATCGATGCTTAGACGGCATCGTGCTATGTGTAGAAACACCTGAGGTCTGGGTCACGTTTGTGGCAACATTATTTTAAAGGAGTTAAAATTCAAATATTCTGTACAAACCAGTTCTGAAATAAAAGACAGAAGCCGACATTTAATGAAGGCTCAATTATTTAGAGAGTAGTATTGTTTGAGGTCTAAGCATGTCTCCACAGTGGCTTCAAATGTGCCTGTACCACGTGCAGCATTGCTTTTTCTTTTTAAATCATTTTATTGGGGTTTATACAACTCATCACAATTCATCCATACATACATCGTGTCAAGCACATTTGTACATTCGTTGCCATCATCATTCTCAAAACATTTGCTTTCTACTTGAGTCCTTGGTATCAGTTCCTCATTTTCCCCTCCCTCCTTGCTTCCCCCTCCCTCATGAACCCTATGATAATTTATCAATTGTTATTTTGTCATATCTTATACTGGCCGATGTCTCCCTTCACCCACTTTTCTGTTGTCCATCCCCCAGGGAGGAGGTTATATGTAGATCCCTGTAATCGGTTCCCCCTTTCTACCCCACCTTCCCTCCACCCTCCCGGTATCGCCACTCTTACCACTGGTCTTGAAGGGATCATCTATCCTGGATCATCCCTGTGTTTCCAGTTCCTATCTGTACCAGTGTACATCCTCTGGTTTAGCCAGATTTGTGAGGTAGAATTAGGATCATGATCGTGAGTGGGGAGGAAGCATTAAAGAACTAGAGGAAAGTTATATGTTTCATCATTGCTACACTGCACCCTGACTGGCTCATCTCCTCCCTGCAACCCTTCTGTAAGGGGATGTCCAGTTGCGTACAGATGGGCTTTAGGTCTCCACTCCATGCAGCATTTCTTAATTAAAAGATAATTTCATTAAAATTTCCTGAATCCTCTTTTAACTTAAAAAAAAAAAAACCCACTGCCATCAAGTTGATTCTGACTCCTAGCGACCTAGTAAGACAGAGTAGAACTGCCCCTGTGGGTTTCCAAATGGTGACTTGTTATAGGAGTAGAAAGCCCCATGAAGGGAAGTTGCTAGGTATAGTTCTTCTATCCAGAGTCTTTGTAGCCCCAACCCACTATTGCAAATACAGTGTAGACAACTAACTCAGGGACTAGTCAGTGTTGCCACCCTAGTGGGTCTAAGGGAGCCTCTCCGTAGCTTTGTTCACACCACCTAAATGACACTCACAGGAGATCCCACGACCATCGAGAAAGGAGAGCCTCCAACAGAGCATGTGCACGGCCCTGCCAGAAGCGGTGGAGGCACCCAGGCACCAGAGACCACAGAGCAAAGGAGCTGTGCCAAGATTCTGCGAGAACAGAGGAGACATGCAGCAGAGCAGTGGGATTCCCAGCCCCTAGAATAAGGCCGAGGCTAAAGGGTTATGAGGCTGAGAGGCTGAGCCAGAGAGACGTGGCTGCTGGCATGCCTGAGAAAAGGCACTACTGTGGACAAAAGACTGGGTTCTTAGTGTTTTCTGATCCTGACTGGTTCACTTCCCTGACCCTGTTCACTTCCCCGTTACACTCCCATATTTGTGAGTATTGACCGTGACTTCTCTGGGGCCATTGCAATGGATTCTCCAACCCAGAAGAGAAGCAGCGCTGTGGGAGGAGTGGTTGGAATCCGAATATGGGGAAGGAAGTCAGCTGGTGGAGGCACGTCTGTCTGACCTCTGCCTCCTGACAGTGGGCCTTAGGCTGGTGTGCGGCTGGTTCTCCTTCCACCTCCTGCAGTCAGAGAAAGTCAGACGGGCCCGTACCATGTCCTTAGTACCTCATACCTAACCACCTCAGCGCAGACAGGTCAAGGCAAAGTGAGCATATGACCTTAATTGCAGCTTTAAAGGGCGCTTAACTTATGATAGGCATCAGCTTCGGTGAAGCAAATTATTTTGTGCTGAAAAGGGATTGTTTGTTCATTCAAAAACGGGAGTCTGAAAAGACTGCAGTTAACAAATAGTGCTTCTGACTCTTGCTGACTTAATTATAAGGTAGTGTTTCATCATCTCCTACATACTGGTTTTAGGCATTAGAAAATGCCTTCTTTGAATGCCTTTCAAGTGAACACTAGTGCTTTGCAGGACTCTGCCTTTGACCAGACAGTTCGAATTAGTGCTCTCTTCAGTCTCTCAGGGGCCCAAATGGAGCCAGGGCCAAGAACATTAGAAAACTAAGATAGAAATTACACAGCAGAAGGCGGAACTTCCCTGCGTGGAATGTGTTCCCTGCTTATTAACCATTTCTAACATGCTGAATGCCAAAAGGCAGTCCTTGGAACTCTGCCTAGACTTGTCCATTAGTACTAATAAAGTTACAAAGAAAACAGATGAAGCCCTGATCTTAAATTAGAACTGCCTCATCATATAAAAAGCCATTGTTTACGCCAGTTTATCCAGGTGTCAGATGAATTATAAATGCTAAATCACTGTTTCATAATAGCAACATCTGGCAGATTTTTTGTTCTAAAGAAACTTGGCAAAGCTCAAATGACATCATTACAGGACGCGTCCTTTTCTTAAAATAGTTGAGTCAAATTCAACAGGAAAACTCATCCAAAATACAAAGGGGAAAATTCTACCTAAAATTTTATTTTTTGAGTACATATATCAAGGGAAAAAATGGATAATACCAATGAAAGCAAAGTATAAGAAAGCATTCCCTTTGTTTCAACCTTACAGTAAATCTCTGAGCGCATCTCAGAGCTTTGCCGTTATTTCCTACACCGAGGAAACCAAATGGCAGCTCTCGTTCCGCGCCTCCAGGCTGGTTCAGACTGTAAATGGCCTCACCCTGGTCTGGCTTTGTGGTCTGATTCTCCTCCCGGTTACCATGTGCCAGCACTCTCCGAGGGCCACTTCCAAAACGAACGAACTGCTGTTTGCTTTTTGAAGATTGGAGCCTTGTTTGTGAGCACTTCCATGAGTCACCAAGCTGCTGCCTCCATGCTGCCGCCCCCTCACCCCCAACACACACACACACACACACACACACACCACACCCCTCCCCTTTGTTACTCTGAAATGTAACCACTGGTATTGGCAGAATAGTTGCATAGTTGCAGCTAATGGGTTTGTGGTCTGACTCCGAGGTTCTGGTGTTTGTAGCTGAAAACTGGCAGAACTTGACTAAATCTCTGCTGTTTTATAACAAAACAGTTTCACATTTAAGGCTTTTAACATTTGAACCTGTAAAACTCTGAGTTTACATATCAATCCCCCACCAACTTTATGATCTTAGACAAATTATTTAGTTCCTCTGTGATGGTTAAGATTATGTGTCAACGTGGCCTGGCCATGGTTTTCTGTGGTTTGGCAGGTCTTATGTCATCACCCTCCATTTTTTTGTGATCCTAAGTGAGGACCCGACCAATTAAAAGGGAAGTCGCCTTGGAGGTGTGGCCTGCATCCAAATAAATGGTTGCTCTGGCAGCGTTCACCCTCGCTCAGTCCTGCTTCTGACTCGTCATTCTCTGACCTCCGGTACCTGGGACATGAGCCATCAGCCTGCTGTCTGACCTGCAGATTTGGGGATTCACCGGCTTCCATCGCCCTTGAGCCAGAAGCCTGCCGTCTGACTTGCCAGCTTTGGGCTCCTCAGTCCCTGCAACCATGAGCCAGAAAAGCCTCTAGTCTGATGCTTGGCCAATGGCTTTGTGAGTTCCCAGACTCCATAACGGCCGTGAGCCATTTCCTTATATGGTGTTGGATTATTGCCCACACCATAAAGTCAGCAGTTCAAACCCAGCAGCTGGTCCATGAGAAAGATAAGACTGCTTGTAAAGATTTGTAGTCTTGGAAAACTTGTATGTGTTTGGTGACAGTGGGCTCACAGACACACACGTACGTACGTCACTGGTTTTGTTCTTCCAAAGAACTCGGTGTAGAACACGCCCTGTGCTGCAGTTTCTTCATAGTAAAGCACAGAAGTGTTTTAAACTTTATGTAATTATCACTGTACAAAGCACTTGAGAAGTACACAATTAATTATTGTTAAATCAGAGTTTATGTATTCTAAAGTGCTCTTAGGGGCACATGGGCAAAAAATAAAATCCTATAAAGTGATGTTTTTCTAATCCCATTTCGGAGTCTCTTCTAACTAGTAACTATGACTCAAATCCCAGGGAATGTCAACATTTTGAGATGTCTAAGATGACATCAAATCCGTAGTTTTTCACACATTGATACCTGTGTTGTTGTGGACACTAAACAAGATGTTGATTTGCGCTTGTGTGGCAGGGCGTCGTCCAGGTCCCTGGGTCAGATCCCTCAGGGGCTCTGCAGGAGAAAAGACCTGCTCCCATAGGATTTCTGCCCAGCACACCCGAGGGGGCTGGTGTCCTCTGTCCTAAACAATGTTGCTGTGAGTTAGAATCAACCGGACAGCACACCAACAAGGAGAACACCACTTACAGCAAGTGTTCGAGATGCCTGGTTTCCGCCCCCCCCCCCACTTCTGACGGGGATTCAAGCTTGTCTGAATGGCCAAACGATCCCCCAATTCCAAGTCAGCGTTCAGTGTCCTGGTACCCCACCTTCTGTTTGGTCTGTTCTCACTTTATTTATGTTTTGCTTTGTGTGTTTTTCAGGTTCACAACCAGTATCCAACCGAGTTTGAATTCAATCTGTATTATTTAAAGTTCTTGGCTTTCCACTATGTGTCCAATCGCTTTAAAACATTTCTCCTGGATTCCGACTACGACCGCTTAGAGCACGGTACGTGTTTCTGCACCTTTGCTTCCTCGTGGTCAGGTGTGTGTGTCTTCAATGAAAGGCTTAATGAGCCAACTACCCCCTCCTGCCCCTGCTCAATGCACCAAGGGCATTTCAGGGGTTTGTCCCAGACTACGGCTCGTAGAGCAGTTGTGAAGGGGTGCCCAGATTCTGAAACTGTACGTTCGTGTTAGCTCCGAGGGAAGCCAAGTGGTCATTTCTGTCCTCCTTCCACAAAATTAAAGCTCTTTAGCCATTTTAATATTCCAAAGTGGTGTCCCTGTTCAAACAGCTGTCCTCTGAGAGGAAGGGTATTGGCGCTCAGAGGCCTGTGCATAGCAGACCGTAGCTCACGCAGCCAAGGCAAATCCTGGCGCTTCCAGTCACCACCAAACCCTTCGTCTGTAAAGTGAGGGCAGCGCTGCACCACCTCCCAGGGCACGATGGGCCCACCAGGCGGGTATTTGTAAACGTCGTGGCTCGGTCGGTAGCACAGAGTAAGTATGGAATGAGTTTTAGACATCACCATTATCATTTTCAAAGCACTAGTAATTTTAAAGGGAAGATTCTTAAAGCCAGACTGTCCCTGGGAAAACGCTCCCCAAGGACACTTACAATTTCGTTGTTGGTTTTTTTGTTTGGGGGCTGTTTTTCTGGTTTTGGGTTGTTGTTTTTTGGGGGTTTTTTTGGCAGGGGCAGGCAAAATGAGGCAAGGATACACATAACTATTTGCGTTAAGACAAACAAAAACAAATGCACTGTCACTGAGTTGATCTAACTCATGGCAGCCCTCTCTGACACTGTCGGACTGCTCTTAATGAACCTCCCTCCTCGGCACGAAATCTTCCCCAGAGCAGAGAGCCTCCTCTCTCTCCCTGGTTTCCAATTACTGACCCACAGTTAACAACCCACTGTGCCACAAAGGCTCCTTGTCACATCAAGCAAACGTACAAACGGGGACAGTGTATGTACCTCAGTGGTCAAAGAGGGCTCTCTTAGTGGCAAGAAAGCATTGGCTGGTGTTCTGTTTAAAATCTGAGTTCAGGAACTACTGCTTCCCAGGGGATGCTGTGGCAGTTGTCTAGAAAGCCAGGGAAGTCGAGACCACTTCCCCTCTGGTCTGTCCTCCCAGCCCTCTGTTAAACACTCAGGGAAGCCCCGCTCCACAAGCCAAGTCAACTCTTCATTCCCTAAGCACCCATGTATTGGGAAGGCCATAAGCAAAGGCTGGTCTTGTGTAGAGTTGGGCTGCTAATCTCAAGGTCAGCAATTCAAAACCACTGAGTTAGTTAGTTTATTGTGCCAACCTGGCCGATAAACACATGTGGGATTAATTGAAGGGCGGAGGGATAAATTGCTCAGTGAGCCTCGCCTCTCGAGTTTTCGGGTCTCTTGCTGTCTGATGGTCATACCAGGGCAAAGCTGCCTTGGCCAGTTCCCTGCTTTACTTGACGGGGCTCACTTCCTGCAGGACATCCTTGAGAAGCCACATAGACCTGCCCCGATGCAGCCCTGGGTGCTGGAGCAGCCCTGTGGAGACCCCTGCCAGCGCTGAGATGCTTCCACATTCACTGATTAGGCTTTCCTCCTGCAGTCGGTATCATTGCGTGTGTTTTGTGAGATGGAGGAGGACTTTGTGGATTGGTGTCCGACATATGGGTTAATGGGTTAATGTTGGACTTGTGGGCTTGGGCAGCATTGGGTTGGGATGTTTTCTTGATGTGCAGTTAACTTTTATAGAAAACTCTCTTATACATGAGTTTCTGTGGATTTGTTTAAAGCACCCAGACTGACACAACCACCAACCGCTCCAAGGGAGAAAGAGGAGGCTTTCTACTCCCATAAAGGGTTAGTCTCAGTGCCCCACAGTGGCAGTTCTACCCCGTCCTGTCGGGTCACTATGCAACAGAAGGGCAGCGAGGGTTTGCTTGGTTTGCTTGGTTTGGTTTGCAGCGTGGTGGGGCTTGGCGGGGGGTGGGGGGGTGGGGGGGTTGGTTTGCCTCATAGCTGAGAGGTCTTTGTCTTTGTCACACAGCTTCTCCACAGGACGGAGCAGCTCAGGCAAACAGTATTGGCCTGACCAAAGTGTTTGCTTTCCCGAGCCGTGTTTTGTTGTTGTTTAATAGAGCAGTTTCTTTTCCTGCATTGAAGTAATAAGCAGATTGTTTTACCAGCATGCAGATGTGACCAAAGCCCCAGGCTTCCACGTAGCATGTGGTAGCTGTGTTCATTATGAAAGCAACAATGTCTGGACTCGAGGGCCATGGTCCAAAGCAGGGGCTGCACATTGCAGTCATCCGGGAAGCTTTTCAACCTCCCAGGTCCAAAAATCGCCTGGCCAGTTACTCCCAGGCAGTAGGAGCTTTAAACTGTCCAGGTGATTATCAACTGCCACGCTGAGAGCTTACCTTTCCATCCCAGATATACTAAATCAGATTTTAACAAGATCAAGTGATTCTTACGTATACCTGGAGCGCTCATTAAAATGCAGGTTCTGCTTTAGTATATCTGAGGTTGACGTGCCAATGTCCAGCTAGGGTCAAATCAGAATCAACTAGTTTGAAGTCTTGGGGAAGCTGCAGTAGCTCCCAGGCCCACACAGCAGGACACCAGTCAGACCTCACGTAGAAGCCGCTGTGATCATCACCCTCTGCCCAAGAACAACCATTGGAACGTAAGGAGCTTGGCTCACTCCTGGTGGAATTTGCCGGTCACAATCTTAAAGGTTTGATTGGAAAAACCTAAGAACAACTCCCATGTGTTCTGGAAGATTAGTGTTCTGTCCTGAAGATGATGACATACTGAATTACAGAGTTGTGATCTGATAGAACTGGTGTTTTAAGCTGGGATCTCTAGAGAAACAAAATGATGCGTTATACATGTATAGATATAGAGACGTTTGTATCAATAAAATGCTCCACAGGTGTAGAAGCAGCAAGTCAGTTCAGGCAGGTTTCAAATCTGGGTCAGATGGCAGGTTGGAGGCTTCTGACTTAGGTAGCTGGGGTGGGGGATGGGGGCTGCTGAATCAAGATAGCAGGAAGTCAACAGTTTGATGGCTGCAAAGACAAGTGAATCCAAGGTCCATCATAGGAAGTCAATAGACTGGTGACTGCAGAGGTGAATAAAGGTTGGCAGGTCAGATGCCAGGTCACTGATACTCCTAGGACCTGCAGGCAATATAGCAGGGCTTTGGTTGAGGTCTAGAGAACTGGAAATTGATGAGCCACATGCAAGATCCAGACCCTGCAGCCATGTGCCCACAGGGCCCACTTTCATTGGAAGTAAACAATAGCCCCAAGGAAACATCCCTTCAATTGATTGCATCAGAGCTGAATCTGAATAAGAGTGTTGCATTCCATGCTAATCTTATTTCAATTAATTGACTACTCATAGCAGATCCCACTTTGGAAGTGATTGCATTGTGTTCAGGGACACCTTGGGGGATTACTAGATCTTAACTACCAAACCACTGAGAATCCTGACCCCATCAAGTTGACATAAGACTTAATACCACACCTAATTATTTAAACGTGTTTTTCAAGGTGCCCTGGTGGCACAGTGGTTACGAGTTGGGCTGTTAACTGCAAGGTCAGCAGTTTTAAGCCACCAGCCCCCAAGGAAAGACGTTCTGCTCTCGAATTAGTCTTGGAAACCCCCATCAACAGCCCTCCTCTGTCCTATAAGGTTACCGTGAGTCCGAATCAACTCGATGGCAGAGAGTTTGGGGAGTGGTTTTAGAAGCAACCACGTGAATGTTGTATGAAAAGTCCCAGGTGTTTCTTTTGCAGAGAGGCCTGCCCCAAGGCAGGCTTGGAACGTACGCTTGCAGCACCTCTTCTGTGCAAAGTGCCCAAGGTGGAACTGGGGTCCACACTGTAATCTGCTCTTGGAGCCCCAGTGAGGAGATAAATGGGTAGCATTGGAAATCCATCACAACCCCTTGATCAGCCTTAACTTTGTGTACACTGTAATCACTTGAGAAACTAAAAAGTATGACTCGGCCCCATCCCCAGAGGCTCTGCTTTCATTGGTCTGAGGTGAGACCTGGGCCCCAGCAGGTTTCTGAAGTCCTAGATTTTTCCAATACGCAGCCACAACACTAGATCGTGGATTAAAAGGTGGAGAAACCCTTCTTAGGAGCCCACGTGTCAGATGGTCTGCAGCGCTGGGCTTTCTAGTGGAGTAGAGAACGCCTAGTCACTCTTGGCTGAGTCCTCCCACTGAAAGCAAGACAGCGCCACCTTTTGAAGACATGCCACCCGCCTCACCAGACACGTGCCCCTCCCTGTTAAAAACAAAGTGGGTGCCTGTGAGCAGTCAGCTGTTGGAAAGGTCCAACAGGAGCATCTGAAAATCCCTAAGTACCTCCCTAAATGACTACTCTGAGTCACCTCGGTTCCAGGCCCCGCCCTCTGTCAGCCAGCGCGCCTGTGCCCATGATTTGCAGTATATATAAAGGACTACACAAAGACACTCCAAACGGCAACATAATAAACAACCAGCAACTTTAAAAAGAAACATAAAATTATATGTGTGTTTTTTTAACCAGGGCAGCATAGTTCAACCCCTGCTTCTCGGCTCCCTCCCCACCCCAGCTGCCCATGGTAGATGCAGGTTCTGCAGGTTCCCAGTCAGGACAGGTAGCAAAAATCTCACCGGGAAGTTGAATGGAAAGGTTCTAAGCGCTGGTTTTGACTGTTGCTTCAAATCAACTCTGAAGTCCTCCCGTTTATGTGTAGACTGTCTCCTGGCATAGTCCCCTGTGAGTGTAGACACTGTCACACATGGAGGACTGGAGGACATCAACTGCTAACCAGGTACAGACTCACAGACGCTCCCCTCCTGTTTGCATGCATTTCCCTATGGCGGTGGCCTGTCCAGTTCATTGCTGTTGTCCACTTGTCCTTCTAAAGCGTCTAGATCTAGAGCCATCAGAAACAGCTCACTCTGTCATCTGTCACCTGCCTCATAAAGAAGCCCTAGTGGTGCTGTGGGCTGCTAATGGAAAGGTCAGCAGTTCAAACTCACCAATTGCTCTGAAAGAAAGATGAAGCTGTCTGCTCCTGTAAAACTTTACAGTCTCAGGATCCCAGAGGGGCGGTTCTACTGTGTCCTGTAGGGTCACTAAGAGTCCGAATCCACTCAGTGGTGATGGGTTCAGTTTGGTGTATGTATATCGTATTATTAGGCAAAAAACTGATCTATTTGGACTTTTTTTTAATTACATTTTTGGGATTTTGTTTTACAGGAACTTTATTTGATGATAAAGGAGATAAGCATGCCAAAAAGGGCGTTTGTATATGGGAGTGTATTGATAGAATGCATAAGAAGAGTCCCATTTTCTTTAATTATTTGTATTCACCAATGGAAATAGAGGTACAGTAAGAAATCATTTGTTTGATTATTTGAATATTTTGTGTTTCTTCCATTTTATTGTATACTTGGTATCCCCCACTTAAAAGCTTTTTTTAAATAGATTATTTTATTGGGGCTCTTAACAGCTCTAACAATCCATACATCAATTGTATCAAGCATTTTCTAAACATTTACTAAACATTTTCTAAACATTTACTTTCTATTTGAGCCCCTGGTGTAAGCTCCTTTTTTTTCCCATCCCTGCCCCCCCAACCCTTGTGACCCCTTGATAAATTGTAAGTTATTATTTTCGTGTCTTACACCAGCCACTGTCTCCCTCCCCCCTTCCCCTGTGGTGACATCCCCACTTCATGACATTTGCCCTTACAGAAGTCCTGCTGTAGTACCTGTCTTCTCAACCCAGGAAGTCCAGTGGGTTTTCGCTTTCATCATAAAGGGCATACCGCAAACCTGGCACTCCGTGTGTGGTTTGCAGCATGTGAAGAGGCAGGGCACCCAGAGCAGAGAGAGTGGCGATGCCCAGCCCCACCCCCCTGCCCCCAGGAACTGCACTCTGCAGCGTAGTATCATGCTGCCACAGCTCGGCAGTGAACCTGTGAGCACCACGTGCTAGCTACTAGCCCTATTTGGGGGGGTGGGGTGGGTGTGTGTGTGTGTTTTGGGGGGGATCTAGAAAACCCTTGAACATTTTTCCCCTATTGATTCATGGTAATTCTATCGTTGTTTCGTGCCATTGTGGCTCATAAAAGGTTTCCTAGGCACGTACTCCTTTCCAATAGTAGGGAAAGCCTGTGCATGTATGAGCTAATTAAACTTTTCATTAACACCCGACTACATTCCACACCAAAGGCTATTTAAAGTTTGCAACACTGGCTTTGGGTGGGGATGAAACAGAGACTCTAAGAAATCCAAAGCAAGGCAACTCCTCCCAGAAAGGATTGATAGAACAGGGCCCTTCAATGGGTGGCATGACCTCCCAAACATAAAATGCCGTTGGAAGGTTCCCTCCAGGTCATCTACACTAGAGTCATCGCTGCAGGGGGAGCAGAGTGGCTTGGCCAGAGTAGCCATGCTCTGCCCTGAGCCTCGCTAGGAAGGGACAGTCTGGCTCTGTAAGGCAGCCCAGCCTGTAGTCGGGGACAAGAGAGGTCCCTGCCCCAGGCCTCCTCCCACCATACCCCTCCTCCTCAGCCATGAATTCCAGAACACCATGTGTAGCTGGAACCCATGTGCCTCCTTTGTCTAAAACCATGCTGTGGGAACCTTGAAGGTCAGGTCTACCTTTGAGCATGCTTACCTGACTGCTTTTCCTGGGCCAGTAGGCAGTCTCGTCTATAAGGCCCAAAGGAGACCAAGAAGTAATTGGCTATAGCAGATAGGCAGGGGTTGGCTCTGTGGGCTGCGGTATACCCGCCCATGGGAAGGGCAGGCAAAGAAGAGGGAGGTCTTCTCCCAGTGCTACCACTTTGGGGTGTGAAACCAACTCTGGGGAGCTGCCACATTCTCTGTTCAATCTAGTCTTCCAGTCACTCAAAAGTTATACATTCCTATGTGTAATTTTCCCATGAACTTTCTGAAGCCCCTGCCTGCCTATCAGGACAAAAAAGAACATATTCCATTTAAGTTTATCTTGGTGTATAACAAATATTTTGACATATTTGAACCTCCATTTGTACATTTTCCCTTTACTCTACCAGTGTTAGAGGTTGGCCTGCTAGTAAGCTTAGGATACCTTGATTGGTTATATGTAAAATAAGCAAGACTCACTGCCATCAATCAAGCCAATTTCAACTCGGAGTGACCCTATAGGACAGAGTATCATGGTCTCTGTGGGTCCCAAGACTGTAACTCTTGATTTCCAATTTTATAGCGCTGCAATCTGAGAGGATTGATTGTAGGGTCTCAGATTGTTTGTATTTGCTGAAGCATCATTTGTGGCCTAGTACGTATACATCTGTTCTGGAGAATATTCCATGTGAGTTGGAGAAGAACGCTTGCTGCTGTTTTGTTGGGTGAAGCTTTCTGTATATGGCTAAAAGGCCGTTTTTTATTGATAGTGTTATTGTACTATTTGTGTCTTGGTTGTTTTTTTTCTTGACATCTCTTTCCTTGAGAGTGATGTATTAAAGTCTCATGTTACTATTGTTGATGCGTCTCTATCCTTTTTCAGTTCTGTGAGGATTTGATTGACGTATGTCAAGGGTCTTTCCTTGGGTGCATCTGTTTATTATCGTTAATGGGTTTCTGAGCTGTTGTTCCCTTTATCATGCTGTTTGCCTTGGCATCTATCTTCTCGAAGATTAATATTGCTGCCCCTGCTTTCTTTTGGTTGCTGTTTGTTTGGTCTGCTTTTGTCCAGCCTTTGACTTTTAATTTGTGCAGGTCTTTAAGAGGTATGTTTCTTGTTGACAGCGCATTGATGGATTTTGTTTTCTTATCCATTCTGCTACTCTTGTTTCTTACTGGTGCATTTAGTCCATTAACATTCAGTGAGACTGTTGATGTGAATGTACTTGTTACTGTCATTTATATACGTGTGTTGTGTATTTGTATGTCTATTGTGTTTAGTTTCTTATTTCCTTTGGGAGTTGCTGCGTGTTGGTTTTTGTGAGGAATTGTCTTGTCTTGTATGTTGGTTTTAGATTTGTGTGTTGTTGCTGTTGGGTTTTAGGCCATGGTACTTCATTGATTTTTGTTGGATAGAGGATTCAAGGTTGACAATTTTTCCTCCTGTACTCTATATACTTCACTCCATTGGCCTCTTGCTTGCATGGTTTCTGCTGAGAGATCTGAGGTTATTCTAATTGCTGACCCTTTGTGTGTAATTGATCATTTTTCCTCTGGCTGCTCTTAGAATTTTTTCCATGTCGTTGATGTCAGACATCTTGACTACAATATGCCAGGGAGTTGTCCTTTGGGATCTCTCCTGGCTGGGGGCCTCGGCTTCTCGAGTAATTATCTTCTCCTTTACACATTGAACATCCTGTTGAAGGAGCTCTGGACTTTTTTGTTCTTCCTCTTTTGAAATTCCCTCTAAGACACAGGTTGGCTTCTTGATTGTGTCCCGCATTGTTCTGTTCTCAAGCTTTTCTCGTTTGCATTTTTTGTTATTTATTCTTTTAGGTTGGAAGCTATAGATTTGTCTTCTAGCTCACTAATTTGGATTTTCATCTCTTCAATTCTGTTCCTGTGCTCTAGGTGTTTAATTCAGCTATTGCAGGGTGTGGTATCTGTGTTTCAGTTTGGAGCTTCTCTTGCAAGGTTACTAGATTGCACAAGTGCAGTCGTCCTTTTAAATTCTTTTTCTGGCAAATCCACAGCCTATTCAATGTCAGGCACTACATTTAGGTCTGGTTGGTATTCATTTGTTTGCTTCCCTTGTGTTTTTGCGTGCACACCAATGTCTTCTGTTTCCTTGACATCTTGGAGTCACTATGAGGGGTGTCAGTTAGGTGGGGGTATGTGTGAGTGGTTAACTCTGTTAGGTGGTGTGGAGTAGAGGGGTGGTGGAGAGTTTGTACTAAGTACAGTAGAACCCTGGTACTCGACAGGATCAGTACTCGAATAATCGGATTTCGACGTGAAATGTCAAGAAAATTTTCCTCCAGAACTGGACCAAATCATCAGAATCCAACCCGACACACATGGTTTTTGTAAACAAAAGCAGTTCGTGTTTCGGTCATTTGATGATAGTCAGCATTGTTAGTATTGCGGCTGTGTTCCAAGTGTTTTGCTATAATTTTATTAGTTTTTGTGGCTTTTTGTACAGTTATTAGATTAAAAAATGCATCCAAAGAAAGAATTTATTGAAAAGAATCATAAGGAACTGGTTAACCATGTTACCGATATTGATAATTTAGTAAAAACCCTTTTAGAAACCAGTTAAGGAAATGTCAACAGCAGACCACATTAGATGGGGGTGGGAGCACGGGGTTAGAGAAAACCGCCTGCCAGGTCCTAGTGAAAAAGGGCAAAGAAGGGAAAAAATCCTGAAAAGCAGCTACCAGTTGATTTTCTGTCAGGAGATTCACCTTCCAAACAATGACTCTCTCTCCATACCTCCTCTCCACATCCGTGTCCACAGATCTGGATCCTCATCAATCTCAAGGTATGGGCCAGAATGTAGTTGTTTTAAAAACTTTTTAAAAAATTTTATTGGGGGCTCATACAACTCATCACAATCCACACATCCATTCACTGTGCCATGCATACCCATACTTCTGCCATCATCCTCCTCAGAACACCTGCCCTCCGCCTGAGCTCTTGGCATCAGCTCCCCACTTTGTTAAAAAACAGTTTTAATGTTCTTTCTTATTTAAATTATATTATTTAACACTGAACTTATTTACTTTGAAAGTTCTGTGTAATGTTTTGTATAAAAAGGCAAGGTTAGGGTAAAACTTAGTAAGTCAAAAACAGATTAATTGTTCAGTTGTTTCCTATGGGAAAAGTTGATTCACAACTCGACTGTATCGCATCCCCATGCTCCTTCGTTCTACTGTATCAGGGAGAGTGTTAGATTGGGTGTGAGGGGGCAAGTGAGCAGAAAGTGGAGGAGGAAGTGTTAGGAGAGGAAGAGAAAGGAGCAGTAGGTAAAAAAAAAAAAATTCAGGTAGTGTTATATTTGGTCAGTTAAAGGAAAGGAGACTTTGGCCCCAAAATGCCTGATTTGCAATGATGGAGAAATGGGTACTAGTATTTGATAGGAAAAAATTTTAATGTAATTGTGTCAGCTTTGAGTTTTATGAGGATGAGAAGAAAAGGTTGGAGAAAAATTAAACTAAAAGGCTATATAGTTTTATGAAGTAAAACTTTAGATATTTAAAGGAAAATTAAAGGGGCAAGTGGTGAACATTTTAAGGCTAATAGAAAAAAACTAGAGTAAGAGGCAGGAGCACTGTTAATGTGTTTGGGCTCTAGGCTTTGCGCAGGAGTTTGTAACCTGCTGCAGTTCCTCGGGTTTGTTATGCTAATACTTTGTTAATGAGCTAGTTGTATGCAGGCTGAATTCCAGAGAAGTTTTAAGAAAGCCCTAGGATGGCCGTGTTTAAGGTCTTGGACTTTTTGGGGTGTCTTGGGATGGGAGGGCTGTGCTGGGCTGTGCTTCAGAGAGGCCGGATTAGATTTGCCCAGTGGGGCTGGTGTTCTTACACCTGTTCTCGGCTGACCCCACTCACAGCCCCCTACCTCCCCTGTGCAGCTTGGTAGGTTGTGATGGCCCACTCTTGGGGAGCTAGGACCATGGGTTATCCAGTAGGGATTTCCTGGCCTGAGTGGAGAGTCAAACTATATTTGTATCCGCCCAGGCCGGTCCCTTAGAATTACGTTCTGCAGCTCTGGATCCATGACGGATCCACAGACCTGGGACTCTGCGCTCCACTGGCCGAATGCCGCAGGGAGATGTCCAGGGGATTCTAATCGGCAGATGTTGCTGCTCTCTAATTTTAGTAAATTTGTGTTTGCTTATCTTTAAGCCGAAAATACTGTGTTCTGGAACTGTAGGATGTCCCTCCCAGTGGCTCCTTTGCACTGCTCTCCACAGAGCGCCCCCCCCCCCCCATATGCTACTTAGTAGCCATCTTGCCCAGAAGGGAGACATAACTTTTTTTTAATTGTTTTGTTGGGGGCTCTTCCAGCAAGCCATAACTCAGTTGTATCAAGTATATGTTGTACATGTTGCCATCGTTATTTTCTAAATATATACTTTCTATTGAGCCCTTAGTATCAGCCCCTTTTTTTCCTCCCTACCCCCCCCCACCCTTGTGACCTTGATAAATATAAATTCTTTTTTTTATTTCCATATCTTCTACCGACCACTGTCTTTGCTCTCATGGTTTCTGTTGGCCTTTCCCCAGGAAGGGAAGGTGTGGTTATCTGTCAATCACTGAGAACTGTTCTGGTCTCCCTGTTCCCATTCCTGTTCCTGGGTTCCGTGTGTCGGGAGCTTTTATCTGTACGTGCTGTGGTCCACCCTGGAGTAGTTACAACCCTGGAGGGGAGCAGAAAACCTCAGTGACCAGCGAGCAGCAGCCCCACCCCATGTACTCCCCACCAGGGCGCCTTTGCTAAATCATGTACATAAAATTATATTTGAGAATTTTCTTTAAACAGGCCCTAAAGCCCAATGTAAATATCTCCAGCCTTAAGAAGTGGGATTACTACATTGAGGAGACCCTGTCCACGGGCCCTTCCTATGACTGGATGATGCTGACCCCCAAGCACGCCCCCTCTGAGGACGCTGAGCCTGCCAGCGGAGCTGGGCCCCAAAGCCGGAGAACAGTGTGGCCCTGCTATGACGATGTCAGCAGGGCACAGCCCGACGCGCTCACCAACCTGTTCAGCGTAAGTCCACCCTGTGGGCACCTAGGGACATGTGCGCCCTGGGGACCCACCAGACTAAGCTCAGACCACTTCCCAAATGAGCAGTATAGGTATGTGCCTGGAGTCTGCGGAAGCAGCTCTGCTCCCTGGCATTGAAAAGGGTGGGGGTAGGGGGGACTGGGTTTAGCTACTGGAAAAGAGGTTCAGTAAACATATGTTTCCAGCATAAAGCAATCAAGCAAACTAATAATTTACACCTTCAGGCAGCTTCCAATCTGTGCCAGCTGCCCGAGTGCCTGAGGCAGGCCGAGGCTGTGACTTCTGTGGGTCAGTGTGGGGAGCGGAGGGCCTGCTGGGAACACTGCCAGCTGTCTTCGGCGAGGGATGTGCCTCCCCGATGGAAGCAGCAGCCCTGAGGACCGAGCGAGCCCCATCAGTAGTCACGCAAAATCAGAACAGACCCAAATTTTTAACATTTGGATGACTCGGGATCACAGCGAGCATCTCCCACTCCAGGGAGGAGTGAGGCCCTCTGGGTGCCTGCTGCAGGAGAGGGGATTGTGCCCGCACTGTGGAGAACACCGGTCAGCCACCAACTGTGTCTTCAAGAGATGTGGTCACTATGTGACACACAACTCTGCCCTTGTTTTCTGAGAGATTAAGTTTCTGGCAAGGCATCAACCACAGTTCTTCCTGTTTCAGGTTATCCACATTTTAGAAATTCATGTTCATTCCAGTTTCAGTTTGTCGGACGTGACAGAGCCAGGGAGCACTGATTCAAAGCTCTGGTGTGAGCACTGACCTGAGCCACACGGTTCCTGAAGCTCTTGTTTTCCAACCAGAAGTATCCCTGTTTCAGAAGCAGCCTGTTAGTCTGGGTAGACTACAGAAAAATTCATAGCCACTCATGTGTATAAGAAAGTTTTATATCAAAGAATCATACATTAAGAAAACATCCCAGCCCAGTTCAAGTCTATAAGTCTGATATTAGCCCATATGTCCAACACCAGTCTATAAATTCTTCAGATTCATGAAACACATTCACTGACGCCGAATGCAAAGAGATCACAGGCCAGTGGGTAGAAAGTCATGAATCCAGTGACTGGAAACATCTCGACGCTGGCAAGGGTCACCATGTGACTCCAGCTCCGGGGCTCAAGCACAGCTCCATGTGTATTGTCAGGATGTCTCAGAGTGCGCATGTCTCCTGTTTATCTCCATGAGCCTCCAAAGGAGGTGGTCAAGCTATGACCTGGTTGACAGGCCAAACGCCACCCCTTCACTCCTCCATCTCAAATCGACGCCAGATTATGTAACTACCCCATAAGAATGTCCCCTTGGTCATTTCTTAGCTCATTTACACATCTGGTTTGAGCCACCAGCGCTGAAGGGCTCCTCTGTCAGACAAACTGCTCGTCCACCTCAGTTGTGAGGAGCCGCAGTGCCTCACCCCAGCTGGAGCGCCCACACTGGTGGCCTGGAGGTCGCTGAGGCCTTGTCACTGCTCTCAGCCTGGTGCAGAGGAGCTGTAGCTCTGGGTCACTATCTGATTTCCAGGATCTGTCAGAAAACCCCTCTCCTCTGCTTTGTAGGAAATTGAACGATTGGAATATAAATTGAACCAACCCCCTGAGGAGTGGCAGCAGCGATGGGAAAGGGTGAAGGTGGACCTGAAAGAAGAGCGCAGAGCAGACCCGGTGAGCTGCCAAACCCTACAAGAGCTGCTGCTGAGCTGCGAAGGGGATCAGTCAGCCCCTTCCCCAGATGACGAGCCCCAGGGTGCTGATGCCCTGAGGGTAGCTTGGGAGGGGAAAGGTCATGCCCTGGAGGAAAGGATGGGGGCAGAACAATACGTTCCCGATGACTAAATATTTCCCGAGTGTCTCACTACCACAGTGACATAATACTTATGTCTCAGGGTTCCATATTCAGGGAAATTACTGGTTTTCTTCTGTATCTGCGGCTTCAGCAGATCTTCTACAACGTGAGGGAGGAGAGGGAAACAAAACCACATTAGCTTCAGGGAAATAACCAAGGAGGTTGGGATATTTCAAAAGAACAAAGGTGCTTTCTGCGCCTTGTACCCCATTTTCTGGTTCTGGCTTCAGAAACATTTCCCATACCTGCACTGTGTGAGACTGTTCTCAGAACGCGCCCACAATAGCCTCCTGTCTGCACAGGAGCCGTTCCTGCCAGCAGGCAAGAGGCAGGTATAAGCGCAGCGGCCGCAGGCCTTTAAGAGCCATGCTGCGGTGCGGCTTTTTTTGTGCTCTCACAAAAGAACAAAACAGCTTTTTTTTCCTGATCATAAAAGTTGACATGGTTTGTTTGAATAAGACATACATAGATTTATTGCCTATGGTATCAAACTAGTGTACTCTATCCATGCACAATTTTACATGAATTTGCATTCTTAGTCTGCTCTGTCACTTGAGACATGTGGCACGCCTCTTATCCCTCCTGTCACTGCACACACCTGCATATTTTGGGATGTCTAGCAGCAGGAGTCTACTGTTTGGAATCCTATAATCCTTTTTACCAACACCCTAATGATGGACATTCAGACTTTCCATTTGGAGAGAATTGTTTTTACTACCAAACTGCTCCAGCACAGACACCTTTGTAGAGACTGCTCTGCTCCCTGGCCCACATTTCCCCCGGGAGATTATTGGGTATCTGTTTCTCAGAAGCACCTGTTCTTTTCCAGGCCCAGAGACGCACTCCCGGCTCCCCAGGAATCGTATCTACCAACCTCCCCTCCTATCAGAAGAGAGCTTTGCTGCACCTCCCAGACAGCAGCGGGGCGGAGGAGCAGAACGCCAGCATCCCGCCGTCCAATGGGGTGGACCGGAGAGCAGCCACGCTGTACAGCCAGTACATCTCCAAGCATGATGAAGACAGGTGACAGGGGCCACCCGAGCGGTGAAGCCCACACTTAGTGTGGGTTTGCTGTCAGTCCTAACTTGTTTTTCATTTGGTTTTTATTTGGGTGTGACATTCATTCGCTTTTTGTTTTGTTTTCACTGCTCTTTGAAGAGAAGAGAAAAAAACTCAAAATTAAACAAAATAATGCCACAAGGTCGGAGCTGCTTGCAGTGACCAACCCTGACTCTCATCTCTGTCTGCCAGAGCTCTTGAGGAGTGTGTATTAGTCAGCACTTTTTAATTCTTTCCTTTTTAGTCAGACATCAGAAATCTAGTACATGTGCTCCGAACTTAGCCCCGTAAACTGGGGGCGCCAGCAGCATGCTATGCTCTGGGGTTTCTGGCTTTTCCTGACGCCGTTTCCCTCCGAAGTGTTGCTTAAGCCCCAATCAAGCAAAAAAGATGGCTGCTGGTCCATCCAGACCTTGAAAGTTCATCTTTTCCCAAAAATCCAACAGCAATCCCAGAGAGCACTGGTGGGTTTTGCTTGTCTTGCCAAGAGGAAATGGGACAAATAAAAGCAGCCCTTTCACTTGTTGCAGGTCCTTTGAGGGGACTCTCTACAAAAGAGGAGCTTTGCTGAAAGGCTGGAAGCCCAGATGGTTCGTTTTGGACGTAACAAAGCATCAGGTAATACTGTCAGGACCAAAAGAAATGCCTTCTCCAGAAACTCCTCTCGTACCTCCTGGATCCCGACTGACCCTCAGTGGACAGCACATGTCTCATGCACAGGCAGCTGTCCTAAGGCCTGTGGCAGGTACCCGTGGGGGGCTCTTTCAGGACCCAGGACGTAGCCCTGCCTTGGTCCTGTGGGCAGAAACAGTGACTTTGAGCCAGGCTTTTCAGCACCATACCAATAAAACAAACGTGCTGCTACATAGCAACCCTCTAGGATGACGTAGAACTGTCCGGTGGGCTTGTAAGGCTGGCAATCTGTACGGGAGCAGAAAGCCTTGTCTTTCTCCTGCTGCTTGGCCTGTGGATTTCAACTGCCAACCTTGAGGTCAGCCCAGTGCATAAGCACTGTGTCCCCATGGCTCCTTTCAGACAGGACGCTTCCTCCTGGTCCCGCACTCCCAGTGCAGGGCAGGGAGCGGACCAGGCAGGTTCTCTCTGCCCTCGCAGCAGGAAGGACCCAGTCAGAGATGAAAGCTCTCGTGCATGAACACAGGCTGTGGACGCCTCCTCTTCCAGTCACTGAAGCTGCATTACCCTCAGGAACAGTGCCAGTGGGGCACGCCGGTGGGCTCAGGCCTCTCAGAACTTGGGATTCACAGTGGGCAGGCATTAGACTAGGCCTCGCACACCATGTCAGGTTCTTAAGGTTAAGGGTCCTGAAATGTATCCTACAGAAACACTCCTATAGGCATGCAGGATACATTTCAGGAGCTGTACATGTGAACATTTTAGTTAATAGTGCCAAAGAAGTGCTATCAAATTATATTCCAATTTAGTTATCAGTTCAAAACCACCAGCCATCCCAAAGTAGAAAGACCAGGCTTTCTACTCCTATAGAGTGCAGTGTTGGAAGCCCACGGGAATAGTTCTACTCGGCCCTATAGGGTCGCTATGAGTTGGCATGACTTGATGGCGGGAATGTGGGGCCTTAGCCTCTAATCAACTAGGTGTTATCAGCCCTCTTTAATCTGTCAGTCTGGGGAGATGTGGGCTCATTCAACTCACCTTCTTTTGACTACTACGGTGTGGGAGAGCCCACTAGTGGAACTCAGGGCTCCCAATGCAGCGCCTTCCTAACAAGCACTGCCAACCACAGAACGGCCGTTCATACCCATCTTGCCCCTTCCCCATCCCTGGAGATTACACCTGACGAAGCCTGTGGTGCCGGATTAGAATCAACCCCCTGCACCCAGCCATGATGATGAACACACATTTCCAGCCCAGTTTGCAGCCCCAGGCTGTTTCCCCTTTGGCGCCTCATGCCCACCTGTATCCTTGTGGTTCCAGCTTCGATACTACGACTCCGGAGAGGACACAAGCTGCAAAGGCCATATCGACCTGGCAGAAGTGGAAACGGTCCTCCCTGCAGGCCCCAGCCTGGGAGCCCCCAAGCACACTAGTGACAAGGCTTTCTTCGATGTAAGTTGGTCTCTGCACCTTCCTGGCTCCACCTACCTCTGGGGACTCAGAGCAATGACTGGTGCCTGCAAGCTGGGCACAGATCCTTTGGGAGTGGCCCTTGCTGGCTTTTCCAAGTATGGATGAGCCCTGGGCTTCTCCAGGAACCACAAGGAGCTGCCTGGATGGGTGTAGAGGGTGTGTGGGGCTCGGCGCGGCCACAGACGCCCTTCATCGGGGCAGCAAAGCCCAGGCTGTTGCAAAGTAGGCTCGCCGTGTATCCTTTCTCTGCCCTCCCCGGCCACCCCTCACACTTAGCAACTGTCGGAGGAGTCTGAGCCTGGGGCTCCACGAGGGCAGACAGCCTCGTCCTGCCCCCGTTGCCAGCCCACAGCAGCACCAGGGTCCCTTCCACTGCCAGCCATGTTCTACGGGAGCCCTTGATGGCAAAGTGGCTACACCTTGGGCTCCAGTCCACACGGGCGGCAGTTGGAAACCACCAGCAGCTCCTCGGAGATGGACGGGGCTTTCGATTGCTGCCAACAGTGAAGATCTCAGAAACCCACGGCGGGTGGGGGGCTGTGTTGCCCAGTCAGCTCCGACTCAAGGGCAGCTCATTGGGTTTTGCAGTGTTCTCTTAAGATCCCTGTGCCTTTGGGGCTAGGAGCCCTAGTGCCGGAGTGGTTTCACATTGGGCAGGAGTAAGAGGAGGTTTTTCAGTCCCGTAGTCTCGAGAACCCAGAGGGGCAGTTCCACCCAGCCGTGTAAGATAACTGGGAGTCGGAATTAACTTGGTGGCAGTGAGTTTTGGGGTTGGGATGAGAAAAAGTGACTGTCTGGGCAGCCATCGTGATGGAGTGGGGGTGGCAAGATGACAGACTCGAGCCTACAGGAAGAGAAGACAGAGCAGCTGGTTTGTACAACAGCCCTGTTCAACTGGTAACCAGTTCCTTTGATTCTGCAGCTCAAGACCAGCAAGCGTGTCTATAACTTCTGTGCCCAGGATGGACAGAGCGCCCAGCAATGGATGGACAGGATCCAGAACTGTATCTCAGATGCCTGATGCCCTTGGTCAGCCGGAGCAGAAGGGGGTGGGGTGCTGCCAGGAGGAGAGGCCGGCATGAGCCCTGGAGGGTTCTGCTGAGTCACCTCGGGCTGAGGCTCCCCAGCTCCCCTCACTTGCATGGGTGTGTCAGATGAGCCAGGTCACAGGAAGCCCAGGCACTCCCTGAACCTTGTTCTCCTCGGTCCCATCCCAGTGACTCCGGGTCAGAAGAATGCCTCTGAGCCACCTGTCATCCCTCCTCTGCCAAAGGCTACCACCCGCCCGGGTCCTTCGTCAGGAAAAGATTCTGCTTGTTCTCCATGGTCAAGATTCCTTTGGAGAGCTTTGTGGCCAAGAGACTAACCCTCCAATCCCCCTGTGTTCAGAGGCACCCACCCTGCCTGCCTGCCTTAGAGATGTTCTCTGGTGCAGCTGGAAATTGCTTCCCTAATCTCCCCTGTGACTTGGTGCTCACAGGCAACAAGGGGGGATCCCGGCAGGATTAGCCGAGAGAAAGATTGTCCAGGGAGAAGCGCCCCCACAGCCAGGGCCATGCAGGCAAACTCTGACTTCTCCAGATCAGGTGCTCTGCGGGGCGGGCCTGGGGTCCCAGGGTTGCCTGCTCCTCGCAGCATCCTGCCCACAATAACAATCATAGGGCTGGCCACTCTAACCAACCAGACCACGTCTGCACTGAGCTAACAAGGGAAGATGTGGGAGACCGGCCAGGGGCTCAGACCACAGACACCTGCCACCAGGGCTGGTCCACTGCAGTCACCCTGGGCACAGGTGCACACTGAAGCCCCACTAGGGCCCAGGAGGAGTAAGAACTGCCTTTGGATTCCCCTCCTGCTCTGTGCTCGCTCGGCTGAGGACCTCGTGGTGCTGCTGGTCCCCAAACAGCTCGCTGCAGTCAGAGCAGCTTGGTGTCCGGATGTTCACATGTTACAGATCAAACTAATGTCTCAACATATGTATATATGATTTCTAGGCCCTGGTTTTTCAGACTGTCTGCTTATAATTTAATATAAAATTAACAACTGATTCCTGTGACTTCAATAACAAACCTAGTCCCTTTTAAAAAAAATTTGTAAGGCCCATTTTGTCTTTTTAGATTAAAAATCAGATTTTTTAAATTTAAAAATGATCTGAACAGTAGGAGATAGAGCTGTGTTAATATATAAGAAGCTGGTGGAAAACAATGAAGGACTTTTCTATCATTTTCACTTTCTAGATCGCCACCTGTGAAAACGGTTTTTGCACATTTGTATTTTTCTTTGTATATGAAATAACCTTTTTGTACTTTTTAAAATACGAAGCCACTGTATCTTCAGCAATTTGAGACGTACACAGTGCTGCTTTTGTGACTGGATCTTTTAACATTCAGAGGCGCTCCCTGCCTGCCCGTCACTAACCACTTGGAATTAAATTAAATTTATTTCTTAAGAAAAGCCTCCCTCAATTACTTCGCAATAGAAGCCCTCTAGTATCACGGTTAGGAGCTAAGCTGCATGGTCAGCAGTTCAAAACCACCAGCAGCTCCTCAGGAGAAAGACCAGACTTTCTACTCCCGTCAACAGTTGAGTCAGCCTTGATTCGATGGCAGTGGGTTTGCTTTGGTTCTCAACCTGTGGGTCGCGACCCCTTTGGGAGTCAAGCAACCCTTTCACAGAGGTCGCCTAATTCATAACAGTAGCAAAATTATAGTGATGAAGTAGCAACGAAAGTAATGTTATGGTTGGGGGTTCACCACCACATGAGCTATTAAAGGGGCACAGCATTGGGACGGTTGAGAACCACTGCCGCAGAGTTCAGGGGCATCTGCCGCCTCTGCTGGGCTAGGCCCTGGTTGCTCAGCGGGGTGTCGTCACACCACTTTGGGCATGTGACCATTCATGAAGCTCGCCTAGTCATGACAAGGTGAACTCTTGGTGAGCTGCCGCCGTTTGTGCTCAGGGAAGGGTTAAAGTGGTTTCCCTTCTGGGGGACACTTCCTCTCAATAAGTCCTGGGAGTTCCTCTGGGACTTTGGCCACATCGCGTTGTGTCGACAACAGGGAGTGAGTCTTCATCTCAGAGCTGCAGCCCCAACTCAACCCCTTGGCCATGCAAGAGCCTTCTCTGAACTAAGTAGGAGGCCCCCCAAGGGTCAGAGACTCAAGATGAGATCACTGCCTCCCTAACCTAGCAGTCAGGCCTCCAGTCTAATGGCCATCTCCGCACTCACTGTGTGTCAGGCCCTGTGACTCTGCCGGTCACTGCTGCCTTACATAACACCCACTTGTCACTCATCCGCGTGGTTATGCGTGGTTATGGATTCCACTCACGACAGAAAAAAGAGACAATATGCAAAAAATGAAGGATGATTGCCATTACATAACTACCAGACCACCGAGACTCGTGTTCAGCCAAGGCACCCTGAACCGTCCCCACCAGTGACTCTCCTCGCACCTGGCCTTCCAGACCGCCAGGTGTGCATCAGTAAAGGGCACACAGGCAGCAGACACTTGACTGCTTCCTCACTGTGGTAACAGCGTGTGGGTACATGAGGAGCAGAGGCTCCTAGCAGCCACCCTAGCATCCCCGCTTTTCTGAGCTGTTTAAAGTTCCTCCTCCACCATCTTCCAGGACAACACGGGGACCACCCCCCCCCACCTTGCCCAGTGTTGCCCATCCATGCTTTCCAGCAGTCTGCGCCCTTCCAAGGTGTGCGAGCCACATGAGCAAGTCATGTGTCCCAATTAAGTGGATGCTCAGCAGCCCCCTGAAGCAAACACTCCGAGTTCAGTCCCTGGCTCTTTCCAGCATGGGGGGCAGGGGGCAGATAGGGAATTCTAAAATTCCATGGAAGGAATTCCATAGCCTTTCTATGTCATTCTCCACAGACTTTGAAGCTCCCTTGTACGCATGTAGTAGTTAAATCTGTCTGTTCTTTTGGAGTATCATCTATTTTTATCCCCTATCAGACCCAGCATATTCTCAACCAGATTAGTCTAGAATCCAACCCTAAGGCTCACCCTTCAGTCAGAGGAGCAGGTGGTAGCAGCTCCTGAGGTGGGTGTGGAAGAGGCCCTCTGGCCCAGCCAGGATGAGACATCTCTGTTCACTCAGCACCGCAGAGGCGGCGGCTCTTTTTGGGCAGGGAGGGCACCGCAGCAGGCCCAGGGAGTCAGGGAAGCTGCAGCACCACCCTCCTCCGGGCACCAGCCAGGTGGCTCTGTCTCCAGGCTCAGGGTTCCGAATTTTCCCCACTGTGACCCTAACCTTCACACAACTGCCTTCCTGAGCAAACATCTCTGGAGCTCTGTGCTCAGCAATTAGATCTTCAGCTGGCTGCTCTTGGCCTGGTATCTGTCCTTCCACTGCAAGAGATAACGGCTCTTTGTAAGCCACTTAGCCGGTAGCTCTGTGCTAATGGCCTTCAGCTCCTCATCATCCCACTTCAAGGCATCCAACCCACGCTTCACAGGCACTCTCCCCTCCAGATCTTCAAAATGCCTGCACTCTCTCACCTGGTGGCCTAGTGGGTTACGCATTGGGCTGCTAGCCAAGAGGTCAGAAGTTCATATCCACCAGCTGCTCTGTGTGAGAAAGATGAGACTTTCTACTACCCAAAAGAGTTACATTCTTGGAAGTCCACAGGGGCAGTTCTACCCTGTAAATAGGGTCACTCAGTCAGCATTGATGCAACAGCAGTGAGCTTGGTTGGGGTTTGGTTTTTGTTTTTTTTTTTTTTTGGTCACACCTGCATGCAATACCTGCAATCTGCAAACCGCATTCCTCCCTCACCCAGGTCACTACCAGAGGTGCTGCTGCTCACCTGTCAGGTAGAAGGCGTCCTCCTGCTCCTTCCCTGAGACAACCCAAATCCCCGTCCTGCCACCCATCTCAGACCATTTTCTAATACCCATTGCCATGGCTACTCAGCACTCACAGACAAAACTCATGATTAAAGGGTCATTAAAGAAGTTGACACGTTGTGACGCCAGTGAGAAATGCTCGGGCTTGAGTTGTGTATCAGGACACGTTATCATCTTCTGTTAAATCTGCTAATAAATGCCTAAAGGGTAGGCCACTCTGCTAAGAAAGAGCCTCAACTCCAAGACATTCAGCTGAAGTTCTGGGGGTCAGCAAACTCAGTTCCCTGAATCAAGTGCCCAGAGGCACCCAGCTCCACTTCTGTAGGTTAGCAAGTCCAACTCCCCCAATTGAGTGCCTAGAGCTGCCCCACTCCACAAGCCAGCCGCCTGCACTAAGACCTCAGCTTTACTGGCTCCATGGGTCGGAAGTCCCTCACCTTGTTCCATGCTCGGGCTGCTGGTTCTGCTACTGCCCCTCTGGTGGCATAGCTGTCCTCTGGATCCAGGAGGCTCGCTGCGCAGGAATCTTGGGTCCAGAGGAAGCGCTCCGCTCCCAGCTCTTGCTGGTAATGAGATTTCTCCTCCTCCTTCTCAGTGAGTTTATTTCATACACAGCAGGATGGCACACCTGTTGGCAATTATTCACAGGTGAATCCTATCGTTATCTTCCCCCACCTTCTTTCCAGACCCATGCAGGGAAAGGTCATTTTGGTGGGAGTTTGAGGCTAGAACAGAAGAGGCACATGGAGTAACTTACTGCCCCTGAGAAGTGCGCTGTGCACCTTGACCCGGGATTCGTTTCTCAGAGCTAGTATCACAGAGTACCAAAGGTGGCTCTTAAAGCAGAAACTTACCGCCCCGCAGGTCCAGAGCCCAGGAGCCCAAATTCAAGGTGCTGGCTCTCCCTCTGCTTCCGGTATCCCCAGCCTTTCCTTAGCTTGTAGATGCATCCTTCCGGTCTCCGCAGGCTCCACCATCACCTGATCGCCTTCCCACTGTGGTTCTGTCTCCCCGTCTTCTTCATAAGGACAACACCCATCCAGGATTAGAGCCCATCCTGCTGGAGTCACTGGGTGGCACACATGCTAAGGCCTCAGCTGCTAACTAACTGGAAGGCTGACCAAAGGAACCCATCCCCAGGTGCCTAGGAAGAAAGGCCTGACAAGCCAAGAGTTCTGAACCATCACAGCCGTGATAGCCCCACAGAGCGCAGTTCTACTCAGCTGCTGGGGGGGCGGGGCTGCTATGAGTCAGAATCGACCCAATGGCAAGGGTGGTTTTCTCTTTTATTCTTTCCCCTTGTTTTCTGCCACCCCACGACCTCATTCTAACATGACTTCCTCAGTAATTCCATTTCCAAGCAAGGCCCCCTGCGTAGGTACTGGAAGTTGTGGCTGTGCCACGTCTTGGGGACCCGGTTAAAAGCAAGAATCCTCTAAGGGAAGCAAGCCAAACAAAATAAACCTGGGAAGTCCACGATGCACTGCGGTCAGTGCGCGTCTGAGTGGGGCCACGCTCAGACCTGTGGAGACCCGGGGAGGAGATCACGGGGCCAGGCCCGGGTCGGAGCTAGGGCAGAACAGAACAGGTGAGGAGGAGATGGCTGGGAAGTAGAGCTGGGGCGGCTCAAGGTCCTGGGAACCAGCTCCTGGACCACCTGCAGGAGAGACTGGGAGGTGGTGCTGGGGGTCTGGGGATCCCCTTCCAGGAGGCCCAGACCCAAGTCGCTGATACCCACCCACACCTTGGTGGGGAAAACACCACGGAATTTCGCCCGACTTTCCCAATGGAGAATCTCTGCTTTAGAGGTTCGATCATCGGCCTGTGGGGTCTAACCGATCCCGACTCATCTGTGCTTTGTGCTCTCTCCTCTGCCTTGACCCCAAGGCTGCCCAGGCTTGGCTGCAGAGGACCAAGCATGCAGGGGACCTGTGGCCTCTGCCTCCCAGCCAGGCCACTAACAAGGGCCATGCAAGGCCGAGGCCTCCTGGGTCTGACCCTGGGGAGAAGCTCATTTGGAGTGGAAGGGGTTTGTCCTAGGCAAGAGTGCAGAGGGAGCCCGGGCAGACTCGTCCCCTCAAGGCCACCACTCCCAGCGAGGCCGCCCCACTCCCCTGCCTCCTTTTCCACGGGGCCTGGGGCTTGGACCCAGCACAGACTCAGGCTAGACCGTCCAGGAGATGCAGGACCTGGCAAGAAGGCGCGGAGACCCGGGGCTTAAGACTCAGGTGGTCCTGCCCACCCCCACCCCCCACCGCGCCGCCATGGGCAAGAGGGTCCCCCGTAGCCCTGGCCCCCTCCCAGCGCCGGCAAGGGACCGCAGATGCCGGTTGCCGCTGAGAGCCCCCCACTCCGGCCCCCGCAAATCCACCGCCCGCGCCTCGCGGTCCCGAGAGTCAGCAGCGCCGGCCAGAGGAATGCGAGCCGTTCCCGGCATCTCCTCCCCTGTGGCCGCCCGGAGCGGGGCCGGGCCGGGGCCTCAGGGCTTCTGGCAGGAAATTCGCCGGCCTGGCCTTCCCGCCGCCAGCTGCTCCGCTGACCCTGACCCTGTGTTTTCTGAAACCTGATCCTGCACGTTTCAAAGCCTCGGCTCCGGTGGGGGGGGGGGGAGGGGGCAGGAGGGGGCGGCCTACGTGCGGCTCGCCAGCCGGCCCGGAAAGCGGAGCCCCATCCTAAGCGGCCCCGCCCTGCCCCTGCCTCGTCCCCCAGCGGCTGCCACCTGGAAAACGGGCCCTCGGACGGACCGACGGACAGACGCACGGCAAAGACGGAGAGAGCTGTGTTGAAAAGACTAGCTGGAGCCTAGCATGGCGACTGGGAATGGTTTGCTGTCAAAGACTAGGGAGAGAAGCGTGGAGAGGGCCTCCCAGGTTCCTCCCGGAGGGTGACCACCAAGGGTGCCCAGCCGAGAGGGGCAGGGCGAGATCATCCCTTTGGCCGTGAGTCTGCGCTGCTCTCGGGCACCCACAGAGTCCAGAGAGGATCCAACAGAAGGGTCACCAACGTGGACGGCGGCCCGGCCGAGGCGGCGTCCGTGGGAGTCCTGGGAGCAGGGGAAACCTCAGAGAGGAGGGTTGAAAACTGTATTCTGCGCCCGATGACTGGGGGCCTGGGGGGGGGGGGTGGGGCGTGTAGGAGCAAAGACAGTGATGAAGACCACGGGAGGACGTTCCCAGGTCGGCAGGGCCCTGAGGGGAACTCCACACACAGCACCCTGGGGCTGAGACACAACAGTCACAAGCCTCTCCCAGTGGGCTGTCCCTGGAAATCAGGAGCCCTAGGTGGTAAAGGACATTGTGCGTGGTGTGGTCCTTACATCTTCTGGCATCAATGTGAGGGTTCAGAGTGAAGGGGTGTTTAGCCTGTCAATCAGGTCGCAGCTTGATGACCTCATTTGGAGGCGCTAAGGAAATAAATAGCTCGCTGGAGGTTGGACACATGCTCACTCCCAGACGTCCCTGTGGAGAAGACACATGGAAAGAGGCTGATGGAGCCAGAGCCTGGAGCTGGAGGAACCATGTGGAGACCCCTGACAGGGCTGAGATGCTTACAACACCACTGGATCCACAAGACCTCCCCCCCACTGGCATTCAGTGTCATTGCATGTGCTCCGTGAGTCTGAAGCGGGCTCTCTAGATTGGTATAGGGCATATGGGCTAATATCGGACTTAAGGACTTGATGTGGACTGGGCTGTTTTCCCACTATTCAACTGCGCTGTGTAGAAACCTCTTTCCTACACACATGAGTGTCTATGGATTTGTTTCTCTAGTCTACTCACACTACCGCACTTGGTAAAGTGGAGGGAAATGGAACCAGAGAAAGACCCTCAATGTGATGCAATGACCCGGTGGCTCAAGCAATGAGCCCAAACGTAACCAGTGGAAGACTGTGGGGCCCTGCAGTGGGTCGCTGAGTCAGAACCAGCTGAACAGCACCGAACAACAACAGCAACGGCGGCAGCAGCTGATGGGGCTCCAATTCTCCACACCTCCTTCACCAGGTCAAGCAGGCGTGCTCCCGGAGGTCTCTGGGGAGATTCGGGATGCACGTAGAAAAGGAAGCCTGGTCACCCTCTCCCCGAGAGGGGCTGGGACCTGCTGAACCCGGAAGGCCCACCCAGAACTACATGACACTCAGCAGAGAGGGGCTCCTGGGCCCCATGGGACAGCCCCTGCACCTCTCTCCGGAGAAGTCCCAAGAACCACCACCCATCCTGCCGGGCCTGAAAAGAAGACACCCCGAGGGCTGAGGTGAAGGAGGGTCACAGCAGCTTCCCACAGTGCAAAGAGCAGTTTGCAGGGGTCCGAGCCTGGCAGTCTGTGGAGCTTCCCATGCGAGAGGGGCTCAAGGTTGTCTGCCTTCGGACTGGGCTCGGGCACTCAGTGGGAAGCCAGCTGAGCGAGGAAGGGAGCAAATGGGCAGAGATGCAGAGACGAGAGAACTACCAGCCCTGGCACATAGCACAGTCTCGCTGCCAGTGATGTTTGCGAGGTTGCCCCCACCCCACCCCACCCCCGTCCTGAACATATATCCGCTGTCCCTTGCCGCCAAAATGGCTCTAGCTGGGATGCTGTCCATCCACTGACTTTCCTGCTGCAGCTGCATCCTGGCCATCTAGCCGCCAGCCTACGAATCAAACAATCCACACACCCACCCCTCCGTATCAGCAGACCCCATCCCAGATTCCACCCATCAAGTCCTCCAGCCAAACCACTCACCAACTTCTCAAAAGCTCCCTGCCTAGGGATGGAAAAGGGGAGGAGGGACCCTGAGGGCAGCCAGTCTAGAGTACCAGTCCACCTTTACTGTCCAAGCCAGGGGGACTCAGAACAGAAAGTTTACATATGCCTCTGTGGGCGGGATGGAGGAGAGGGGTGCAGGGCTCCAGGCAAAAAGACCAGTGGGGGTGGGGCGCAAATAATAAATGAAGGCTGAGGCACCAGGGCTGGAGAGCAGGTGTCTCTAAGGAGACCCAAAGAAGCGAACCTGGGAGCAAGCTCTGCTCAGGTGAGGGGGCGTCCCACCCACCAGGTCCTGGTTTTTCAACCAGGCACCCTGATCACTCCAGGTCTCAAAGGCGGCTGTGTCTTCAGCTATGCTGACCCCAGAAGTCCAAGCAGACAGTTCTCAGGAGACCCAAAACAGAGCTAGTCTTTCGTGGGCCCGAGCCCCTGAGCAAATGACGTTTACAGGGCACACCGCCTGCCACCCTCCAGCTGCAGCCCCACAGCTCGGCCCCGGCTGCAGAGAGCTGGGCCCTCACCTCTGTCAAGTCCTTTCAAGTCCTCAGAGGCCGGGCCTCAGACCCGGCGAAGCCACGTCATGGTCTGGGAGGCAGCCTGGCTCCTTGCCTGACCACGGAGGCGCTATATTTGGAGCAAGACATCTCCCTGCAGCCACCGAGCTGGGGACCCACCCTGCAGCCCAGCCCCAACTGAGGTTCCCCTGGACTGGAGCAGGGTGGCCCTCATTAGCATTTGCACTTGTTGGTTCGTTCAGTCTTTTGTCTACTCATTTAATCTGCTCACAAATAAACACTAATCACCTGGTGTGCCGTGTCAGGCCCAGTAGCTGTACGCCGGGACAGGTACGTTCTGTGTCTCAGGAGCACGGTGCCGCCCTCAGGCATCCGCAGATGCGGTGGCCGTGACTCAGAATCAGGTGTGCGAGGCGTCAGGGGGCGTCTGAGTGTCTGCGTGCAGCACGGGCTCCGGGAGCAGCAGCTGTGACTCAGCGGCCTCTCAGTATGCACCTGAGTGGAGACGTGTCTGTGGGGGGGGCACAGGCTCTTGCTCCCCAGCCCGTCAGGAAGGAGGTTGTGACTCAGCGGCCTTGGTGACCAGGAGCCCACTGGCCAGCTGTGACCGCATGGCCTTGCTCTCCTGCCAGCCATACAGCCACCGCTGGGTGTAAGTCTTCTGTCACAGAATGTGTGTGAAAGGCAGACTTAGCCAAGAGAGCGCTCCGACTGCCCCTGGGTCCCTGCCGGAATCCAGAGTCCTCACAGGAATATACCTTCAGGGGCTTCACTCCACTCCGCTCCCCTGCCCTGTCTCCTGTCTGCCCTCCTGGGACTCAGAAGCCACCCTCCTGTTAACTTTCCCAGGAGCCCAAATTACAGCACATTTGACTGAAACCGAATGGCTGACTCAGGGGCCGGCTTCTTCCCCTTCGTAATGGCAGCTTCCAGCCAACCGCTGGCTCCCTGTACCCAGGTCACTCCTGAAAGGAAGGCAGGCTTTTGCCTCCTTGTTAGTCAAGACAGAGGTGCTAGCTCAGCGGTTCTCACCTTCCTAAGGTCCTTGAATAAAGTTCCTCATGTGTGTTGACCCCCAACCACAAAATTATTTTCCTTACTACTTCATCACTGTAATTTTGCTACTGTTATGAATCGAGCAAACCCTGTGAAAGGATCATTCGAACCCCTCAAAGGGGTCGCGACCCACAGGTTGAGAACCGCCGATCTAGCAGGTCCTGGGCAGCAGCTTTGCGTGGGCCTTTGTGATTGAGATGGATGCCGGCTGACCGCACACCGCCGGTGTGTGAGGCGCTCTCAGGAATGTATAAGGGTGTTTGAGATCACGCACACGGCGGTCCCCAGCCGGCTTCGCTTTCAGGGATGGGGACCTCTGCCTCTTGGTGGGGCAGCTGCCCGCAGAAAAAGGATGGTTGAAAGGAGATGAACTAGAACCCAGAAAGGTGCTTACACAGGGAACTTATTGGCTCATGTCCTTCTTACGAAAAGAACTTGTCGGGACATGTTCTTAATGATTTGCCAAAAATAGCTCATTGGAAGAATTTGCCTCCATTGTCCATCGCTCTGATGTTTGCTGTCCTTTCCTCAGTCCGGCCTGTACCCCATCCCTTGCATCGGTCGGTCCCACACACCGAATATCTCGGGGTCACCCTTCAAATGCTCTTGTGTGTCCATTAAGTTCTTTTGCTTTATTTTCATACAACAGACTTTACTGTCACCCCTCATGCCCCAGCCCCAGGCCAGAGGACAGAATGGGGGTTCCAATGCTGCAGCCCATCCACGTTCCTAGCACACCAAGAGGCCCTCTCTTCCAGCCTCACGGGGCAGCCTTTCTCCAATCGAAGCCCAGGCTTGGCCTTAACACCACGGAGGGAACAGTACTCTCTGGCCCTCCACACCTACTGATGGGCCCTCCTATCCACCTCGGCCTCATCTTCTACCCTGGGCTTCTCTCTCTCTCCCTCCTCCCTCCCTGCCTGACTGTCTCTGTCATTATCTGTCCGGGTGTCTATCTTTGTCTCTTCGCAGAGCCAGGCTGTCTGCAGCAGAGGCTTCAGAAGAGTGGAGGTGCTGACAGGGTGGGGGTGTGGGGAGGACACTCCGTGTTCCTTCTGCAGTCTTATCTGGAAAACTGAAGTTGCTTCTCAGGGCTCAGGCTGGAATTTCGCCCTAGATGACCTTGCTGGGCTTGCTAAGGCCTCCAGGGGGACAGCCAGGGTCACACCAGTCAGGAAACAGGCCCCTGCTTGTTGGCTGCTCCTCCCTCCTCCTCACCCACTCTCAAGCCAACCCCTCCTGCCTCCAGCCTCCAGCGCCATCTGCAGAAGACATGGGAGGGAGCAGGCCGCCCCTTCCCGACACCTCCAGAAATAGGGCACAAGGTTGTGGGGGGCAAGAGGAGGGGCACTGAATCATACCCAAGGCCTTGAGGTGCCAGCAAGGTCATCCTCAGGCTCCCAAGAGGAGCCCCTCCCAGGCCTGGGGTGGAGGGATGGGCAGACGTGCCCTTGGGCAACTGCCTGACTCTCTGACAGCGTTGGTGCCACCCAGTAAGGTGTCACCCGCACATACTCCATGGACCTCCCTCCTCCCCAACAGACCACCAGGAGCCTTGCTTAGTAATGCTTGCTGTCAATTTCCGTTGGAGAATATGTGATCGCTATCGCTATAAATCACTTAAATGCATGATAGGAATACTATAATTCCGCAATCACTAACGACAAAGTTGCCTTGTCAAACCTTTCTACATTGAATTGCAACATTCCTAGTTACAAAATTATTAGTACTTGAGCAAAGCCGGGTCCATTTTTATTTTTTTCAAGTTTGAGTTGTGATTTGGGAGAAGTTGCCGAGCCGTTGCGTTTTCCACGGCACGGTCCACACACACTTGTTTCCTGACCCTGAGCAGAAGGCTCGTTGACCGGTGTCCCTCTCCTTTAATGACCAGTCAGCCGCAAGAGGCATTGGGAACCAGGATGACAAACACGAACCAACACAATGTGTGGCGAAAACACCAGAAAATCTGAGGAAGGTCCGCGACGGGGCTGGGTTAACACCGGGCTGCGCTCTCTTGCCCAGCATGATTGGGTAACAATGATAACTCTGACCTGAGCGCATCGGAAGGTTCCAGAAGGAGTGGATCCCGCCGCGTTTGATACAGCCTTGCAGGGAGAGCCACGCATGTACATCTCGGCTTACAAAAATGTCATGGTCGTCCCCTGGTTACAGTAACAATGAAAATGTAACTGATCACGTTTTCATTGTTTCACTTCTGTCGTTTCCAACCAACTCAGGGCCGTAAGAACAGGCATGGCTGGTTTGGTTTGTGTTACACGACGGTAAACTTCCAAGGGACCCTGCGCGAGCCTTTGACAGGCAGGCCTTTGGCGGCTCGCTGAGCCTCTTGCCCCAACTTGCCCAGCGGGTGGGTGGCTACCTGCCCGCCCGAGACCCCTCCGGACCGGCTCCAGCAGGCGCTGAGTGCCTGGCCCGGGGCACCTTCTTCGGCAGGACGTCCCCGGCAGGTCAGCGCCCCGGGGAGCTGACCACGGCCCCGCCGGTGGAGAGGGCCCGGCGCCCGCCCCCCAGAGGCTCTGCTGCGGGGAGCGCGGGGCTGCCGCGCCGCCTTCGGGCTCCGGCTGGGGCTCGGCCGCGACCTGGGCGTCCTGCCCGGCCCGCAGCCGCGGCGCACGCCTGCCCCCTGGCGGCCGCCCCGCCCCGCACGCCACACCGTGCGCGTGCGCACAGCCCCACCCAGGGCCCCGCCGCGCGCCGGGAGGGGCCTCCGATCCCGAGGCTGCCAGCCTCCCGGGGAGAAAGGAGGGGTAGCCTTGGCATTGAGGGCGCCTCCCTCAAAACCCACCGCCATCATCCAGTCGGCGCGCTCACAGCTCCCTGCTGGACAGGGTAGGACGAACCGCCCTGCTGTGTTTCCGTGGCTGTAACTGCTGCTGCTAGGAGCGACCCTCACCCGGCCCTCGCCCTCCTCGCCCTGGTTCTTGTTTGGGCCCAGAGTTGCAGCCACGGTGCCCCTCCACCCTGTCGGGGTCTTCCTCTGTGTGCCACTACTTTACCAAGCATGACGTCTGTTTCCAGGCACGGGTCCAAAGCAGCAGGGCTGAAATCTCACCAGCCTTGCAGCCCACCGTCCGGTGCACACGGTTGCCCCCGCGCTGTAATTCAAGCCCATCGATGCTGCTTCTGCCTCCCTCAGTGCCCGGGCTTTCACATGCGTCTGAGGCGGCTGGCAGTGCCCTCCCTGGGTCGGGCACACCTTAGTCCTCAAAGAAACACCTTTGCTTTGCCATACTTTAAAGAGGCCCTGGGCCGCAGACACACCCAATGCAGTGAGCTGTCCGTTCTTGGGACAAATCTTCGACAATGCCAATCTTTTCCGTATGTATCAGGATGTCACCTGTTGGTCCCCTTGTGAGGGTTTGGTTTCCTTTTACACAGAGTTACAATCCTTGATCTCATCAGCAAGCGCCTCAAGTAACTCTTAGGGAAAGAAAAGCCTTATCATTCTTCCACTGAGCAGCTGGTGGTTTCGAACTGCTAACCTTACGTCTTAGTAGTCCAACACATAACCCACATACCTGAAGAAAAGGAGGGGAAAAGTGTGCCCTAGTCTCAGGATAGAGCGAGGCAGATGCTTCAAACAGCCCAAAAACTTAAAGAGGAAAGTTGAGGGGCCATCACTGATGCCCCACCCAAACCGTACAGGTGTGTGTGGTTCATGCCAGCCCCACTTGTGGGAGAGGAACTGGGCTCTACATGTTTGCCACAGCTGTGGAGTGCCAGGCCTCTGGGCTGTGACCTTGTACCAGGCCTTTCATTTAGCAACTACTTGTGGGTTAATAGTGTACACACCTCGGGGACTCGGATTTGGACCAAAGGGGACTTTATCCAGCCATTTGAGGACAAGGAATTTATTTCAGAAAGGAATCATTTAAAAGCCAAGCCCTTAATCTTATCATTGTGAATGAGGGGAGTGTAGAGTGGAGACCCAAAGTCCATCTGTAGACAACTAGACATCCCCTTACAGAAGGGTCACAGGGAGGAGACAAGCCAGTCAGGGTGCAGTATAGCACCAATGAAACATACAACTTTCCTCTACTTCTTTAATGCTTCCTCCCCCTCTCCTCCCACTATCATGATCCCCATTTTATCTTAAAAATCTGGCTAGACCAGAGTGTGTACACTGGTACAGATAAGAGCTGGAAACACAGGAAATCCAGGACAAGTAAATCCCTCAGGGCCAATAATGAGAGTAGAGATACCAGGAGGGGAAGGGGAGGGTGGGGGAGATAGGGGAAACTGATCACAATAATCTACATATTACCCCCTCCCTGGGGAGGGACAACAGAAAAGTGGATGAAGGGAGATATTGAACAGTATAAGGCATGAAAAAATAGTAATAATTTATAAATTATCAAAGATTTGTAAGGGAGGTAGGGTGGGAGAGGAAGGGGGAAAATGAGCTGATACCAAGGGCTCAAGTAGAACGCAAATATTTTGAGAATGATGATGGCAAATGTGCTTGACACAATGGATGGATGGATGGACTGTGATAAGAGTTGTATGAGCCCCCAATACAATTATTTTTAAAAAAAAACAAGCAACTATCTACATGGAAGAAGCACACCAGTTTATGTAATCTAAGATTTATAAATAACACATTCCAAACCCAGAGGAAGAAGTGTTATTTAAATAATGAACCCCGGTTTGCTGAAGGCTGCAGATGACAGCCCTAAGCCCCCGGGGGATTGAAGCCCTTGACTATAGGCCAGCAGCTTTCCACTGACAACAGGTCTAATCTGAGATGCTGTGATAAATTCTATCCAAGTCGGTGTACTTTTCCTTCGCCTGAAGGTGATCCAGTTAGGGCTACATGACTACAGCTTAAATAATTATTCAGTCAAAATCATGGATTAATTCTTCAGAAGGACCTATGCTTACTCTCATTATTTAACTTTTTTAATCGCTCTATTACATTTCAATTTAATTTATAATAATAATGTGATTCTGATTTCTTTATTTTGACAAACAGTTGGGGTTACTATATGAGGAACAGATTGGAACTCTATTTTCTTTACACATTATCTGTAATCAAAATCATTTTAAAATAAAAAGACTAAGAACAACAATAACAAAGCCAAGCCCTAGATCCGAGGCTGCTAGCTGTGTGTGCTAGCGGCAAAGCCTCGGTCTCGGCCTTTAAGCAGAGCAAGTGGCCGAGGAAGCTGCACTCGGTCTCGGCCTTTCAGCAGAGGAAGTGGCTGAGGAAGCTGCCGCTGCTGTTGGAGGCCCTGGGAGTGAGGATGCGGACAGGGAGCAGAGCTCACCCACCAGCAGCTGAAAGGCCAGTAAGGACCGCACATGACCCTGATAGACTGCAGAGCCGGAGAGTCCTTGGGGGTTTCCTGGGTGGTGGCCATCACAGGCCACTGAGACTTTGGGGAGGGGGCAGGTGCTCCAAAGGGCTGGCATGACTGTGGGCAGGGGGGGGAAGTTTCAGTCTTGTTGTCCCCCTCCAGCAACAGCCTGTCTTTGCAGGACCCCTGGGAGCTGCAGCCATGCCTGTGCAACAGACCTCCCTCGGTCACCTGCCCGGATTTCTGGAAAAAAAACCTTGTGGCCTGGCCCAGCCCAAACAAAAAGTTTCTTCTTCACATGACTTTCTTAAAACATTAAAAAACCCACGGAGACAAACCATTCTAAGGGGCAGAGGGCATGGGAGGTGTCCTTGAACTGTGGAGAAGCCCGCAGAGGTTTCGCATGCCCTCACCAAGGAGGGCAGGTGGGGAGAGCGCAGCCGCAGGGTGGCCCAGAGGACACAGCACCCCATGTGCACAGTATGTGCAACCTGAACCTCAGCACCCAAGGGGGCCCAGGAAGAGGAACCCCCAGCAGGGAAGCCCACCCTCCTCTCCAGCATCTCCTTTTTCAAGGCCGGAGCAGCTGCAGGGTTCTTGCTGCAAGCAAAGTCATTTCCAGAAAGAAGCCGGAGCCCTCCGCTCACTCCCAGACTGCTGCATCATGAAGCCGGGAGGCCTTGGGCTCTGGGGGGTAGTCTCCCACCTCCACCTTTTTCCTGGTCCCTGGTGAACAAAAATACCCTCTGGATGGGAACAGAGAGGCCTGACAGCGGTCCTGCGGTGGCCAGAGGAGGCCAGCACCACCTCCCCAGGGAAACAGGCAGACAAGCTGCTGGGGCAGGAGGATGTCTTTGAAGGGAGGCCGCCCCAGCAGAGCAGGAAGCCTGGGAACCGAGGGGGAGAGGGGGAGAAGGGGAGCCTGCTCCCCCAGAGATCACAGGCAGTGATGTCAAAGTAGACCGGCCTGACCAGGAGCGGCAAGGAGCTAGGGGCAGGAAATGAGGGGACGGGCTGAGGCCCTGGGGAGTGGAGCAAAATGAGGTTACGGGACAAAGTTTTCCTCTGCCCACTCCTGAAGTCCTCTGGCCCCATGCCCAGGCTGTGCAGACCATCCGCAGTGAGCACGGCCGCATTCTTGTGGGTGCACAAGAGTGACCCAGGGAGCCATGGCCTGTGGTCGGCTGTGGTTAGGACAGGAAGAGGAGTCTGAGGCTGGCCGTGGTGGGAATTCCGTGTCCACCACAGACGCACCAGGGCCAAGGGCTCAGCAGCCTCAGAAAGGTCCATGGGAGCAGAGCACTGGATGAGGAGTGGGTGGAGATGCCGCTGCCCCCACCCCAAGGAAGGAAGCGCGTACACGAGTAATGAGGGGTAGAGGCCCACCGAGAAACACAATGCAAGACACCAACATGGGTTCAAAGGACCCAAGATGAAGCAGGGGGTGGAACGGCCCAGATCTTGATCGATCGTTACCTATGTAACTATCACTCATTGTCAGCGTCTCAGAGTCTGCTTACACTCCTCCCCAGCCGTCACCCCCGCCCCCACCCGCAGGTAACCTCCATTCTGACTCCTGAACCAGAGAGTGGACCTGCTCCGGAAACTACGATAAATGGACTACACAGTGGCACCCTGGACCTCGGCTAATTTCTTCTAGAAAAAGCGTCAGATAGATGCAGTCGAGTTCTGAATCAATTTTTCCCGTAAGAAATAACTGAAAACGGATTAATCCATTCTCGACCACCAAGCTTTTACCCTAACCTTGCCTTTTTATACAAAACATGACACAGAAATTTCGAAGTAAATAAGTTCAGAGTTAAATAATACAATTTAAATAAGAAACACATTAAAGAAGTTTTTAACAACTACGGTAAGGCCCATACCTTGAGATGGATCTGGATCTGTGGACATGGAGGTGGAGAGGAGGGATGGAGAGAGAGTCATTGTTTGGAAGGAGAACCCGCTTCCAGAAATCAACTGGGAGCTGCTTTTCAGGAGCTGTTTCCCTTCTTTGCCTTTTTCCACTAGGACCTGGCTGGCTTTCTCTAAAAATACCCCGTGTAATGTGGTCTCTATTGGCGTCTCCTTAACCGTTTTCTAAAAGGGTTTACTAAATTATCAACAATAACGATAACACGGTTAACCAGTTTCTTACCATGATGATTCTTTTTAACAAACTTCCTAGGACCCATGTTTGTTTGTTTTTATCTAAAAACAGTACAAAAAGCCACAAAAACTAAGAAAATTATAGCAAAACATTTGGAACACAGCTGCAAAAGGTTTACACACGTGTAGCGAGACCGAAACACAAACTGCTTTTGTTAACAAAAATCACGTGTGCGCCGTATCAGATTCCGATGTTTTGTTCGAGCTCTGATGCAAAACTTTCTCCACATTTGGCGTGGAAACTGTAATTAGGTTGAGTACGGAGGTGGCCAGGTCCGGGGAGCTACTATAAATGACCGTAAGGGGAATCAGACTCGTGTGTGTTTCATTTTTTTGGGGGGGGGGGGTGGTGTGTGTGGTGTGTGTGTGTTAGTTAGGGGAGTAGTAGCATGGCTCTGTCAATAGTTGCAATGATATTGGGGTTAAGTTCGGGGTCCATAGGAGCAAAGCTGTGGAGGCCTCTGGCACCAGTCTTTGGGGTCCACTGGCCTTGTTGCTCTGGTGGTAGGACCACCAGGCCACAGGAGCCACCACGGCTGAGGGACGGATATCTGCGGGTCCCGGGGTGCACACACAGGCAAAGCGGTGAGTCGAAGGGTAACAACAAGAGGAAAGCAGTAGCTATTCTTTGGCTTAAATTAGTCCCAAGACTGATTTCTTTTCCCCACCTCCAGTAAGTTGTGAGCAACTGACCTGAGCAGGTCAAGGTCTTCCACATTGCAAGCCCCGCCCCTTGCTCCATACCACCTGACTTCCTAGACCAGTGGTTCTCCACCTGTGGGTCGCAACCCCTTTGGGGCTCAAAGAGACCCCCGAAGGTCCGTGGGGGTGGCCCCTCTAGAAGTCACCGTGATGGTTTTGCCCATTAAGAGGGACGACAGTGCTGCTAGGAACCCATCACCACCTGGGCGGGGTGTCTGAAAGCCCATCTGTCTCAGCTGCTACGTGTGCCGGCCAGGGCTTCCAGCTGGTTCTTTCTGGTTCAGTCATGGTGGATGAGAGCCAGAAGGGGCCCAGTTTTTACGTGATGAGTTGTGTGGTGACGTGACATTTCTGACTGGCTCTTCTATCCGTGTCTCTGAACGACCCTACAAACAGGCTACAAGCAATACCAATGGGAACCAAACTACCAGTGCAGGGGACTGGTCCGTGTTTGCTGCCTCACCCCTGGTTAGAAGAGAGCCATCTCAGAATAGGACCCGAGAGGGAACTCCGGGATCCTCAGGAAGGAAGAGCCACCGGCAGGGCCGAGGCTGGGGCGCTGTGGGAGGGAGGACACTGAGCGGCCGTGGGCAGAGCAGAAGCAGAGGCCAAGAGCCTGAGGACCAGAGACTTAGCCGCTGGCCGAGGAGGTGCGCTGCTGTGGACCCAAGACTATCCTTAACGGTTCACGATGCTGGCGTGTGGTGACCTGTTTGTTAACTTCCCTAATAAACCCCCTTCGTTCCTAAGGGCTGTCAGTGGGTTCTCTGTGGCCACTGCAGTGGGCTCTCAAACCCAGCGGAGAAGAATGCCACAGGAGAAATGGCTGGTGTCAGAACAGGCCAAAAGGATGGGGGGCTCGAGGCTTGTTGGGTCTCTGCCTGTGGCAGTCGGTCTAGGGTTGGTGTGGGGTGGGCGTCTCCTCCCTTTTGCAGCCAGAGGAGGTCAGGTGGGGCCTCGGTGCCATTTGACAGTGTGTGGACCATAAGTGGTGAACTCACCAGTCAATATGCTGCTGGAGTCCTAGTCACCCTCTTAGAACACGTGAGCAGCCTGGGTGTTGCTGGAACAATAACCCCGGCTCTGGCCACACGGACCCACAGCGTTCTCCATCCTACGACCCTGCTCACCGCTGAGAATGCGAATTCACCGGCTGCCTGGCTTCACAGGCGCAAGAAGGAAGATTCAAGAACCAGGGAAGGACACAGAAACGAAGTGGCTCTGGAGAGGTCCTGTAGGTTCGCGTGGAGCAGAGGAGAGCTAAGCAGGATGACCTGATGCTGAAAAGCAGATATCGGCTCCTTGGCTGAGGCTGAGGCTGAGGCTGAGGCTGAGGCTGAGGCCGAGGCCGCCACACCCCCACTGCAGGAAAACCCAGCCGGGCACTGTCAACTGGTCTGTGGATGACGTTGTCAAAGGCATAAATGCCAAGAATGTGGAAAGCCAGCTGCAGGCTACTCAAGCCACTAGGTAATGGCTCTCCAGGAAAACACACTTCTCCGCCTCCCCCCACCCCCCTTGCTTTGGACCACAGAACTTGCCTTTCCGCTGGGCAGGTTTTCGCGACCTCAGCACCATTGATGTTTGGGGCCATATCATCCTGTGAGGGGGGCTGTCCTGTGTCTGACAGTCGCGAGACACTAACAACACCCCCTCCTACAGTGGGAACCACCAAAGATGTGTCCACACATTTTGCCAACAGCTCCTTGGGGGCGGCAAAACTGCCCCCGGTTGGAGTCACTATTGTAGAGCACAGTTGTTTAACAACACCCCCGCCTGTTGTGCCCCTCCTAAGGTGAGAGAGCAGTTTTTCCGGGCAACATCTGCGGGGCTTGGTGGGCCCGCTTAGCCCACAAGCGGCATTCTGATCCTGGAAATCTTGAAATAAAACCAAAACAAAAACCCACACTGTTGACTCTGGTGGGAGGAAACAGATGGGCATAATCAGAAAATTCGGGAAAGCAGTTCAGAGGTCTGGGCGGTGGCAGCAACAGCCCGGGAGAAAAACGCCTCTGTAAGTTCCGCCTGTGAGCTGACACACCAGCCAGGTTTCCCCACATCCGCGACTCAAAAGCCAAACACAGGCCAGTGCTTACGTCTGGACAGCATTGGCCTGGGGACGTCCAAACTCCAAACTTGGCCTTCTCAGCAAGTGCCCCCAGCCCAAGGTCCGTTTCCGTACATGCTGATACACATAAAGACACACAGCTTTACCCAGTGTTTTATTAAGCCAGACTGTTGAAAGGTACATCGTTCTGATATTTTGTTTCTTTGTTTTTCATTTTCTTACTGGGTCCATTTTACTAAAAAAAACCCCAAACATATAAAACATTTTTAATATAGCTTAGAAAATTAGCTAACGATGAAGAAAGCTTAGCACATTACATGGCACCATGTTTAGATGGGAAGCATGCTGGGAGATTATAAATACATCATTCCCACTCCACATAGCACGCTGTAATTCCTATCCATGACCACACCCCTGCTTATACAGGAAAAGGCTTGAAGAGGGCATTCCTGCACCCCGGAAGTCTCCGTAGGACAGTCTTTGTACAAAAGAAAAAGCAAGGGATTGGCCAGCAGGTGCACAACTGATACCAGTTGGAACTATTCCAATCACTAAGACGATTCTGTATCAAAAGACCAGTCCAAATGGGATTTCAGGGTTAGCATTGTCTATCTTAAACAAAAAAACAAACTCGCTGCCACCGAGTCGGTTCTGACTCATCAGACAGGGCAGAACTAACCTGCGGGTTTCGAAGACTGCTAACTCTTCCTGGGAGGAGAAAGTCGCGTCTTTCTCCCGCTGTTTAAAAGGGCGGCTGCACGTCTGAGTCTGTGCCACGAAAGGCAGGACGCAAATCAGAAATGCTCTCCAGCTCAGGGACTCTCCTTCACCCCACACATGCGCCGTGTGCGCTGCGCTGCTGGGGTTCATGTCGAGCCGGAGAGCAGGCTGACAGTGCCGGCACGGGCAGAGGGGCAGAGGGGCAGCATGGCACAGCTAAGCTCCCTTCGTGCCTTCAGATGTATCTGGGGACACATCAGGCTAGGGAAGGACCCCACAAAGGCATGTGGTCCACCATGCCACTCCCCCCAAGTATAAACACATGCATATCCCACTATCACTCTGCCCCCAGGCACGGGCTCTTCCGTCTCCCCACCCCCTAAGACCCCTGTGGGGTCATCAGCTTCTCTGAGACACGTCCTTCCCTCATTTCTTCTGGAGTGGTCCTGGAGTGATACGGAATCAAAACGTGGGAGGGATTGTGTTTCCCACCCAGGGCTCATAGGCCTCGTGCACCTGCCAGCTTCCGAGGACATGGACAATACGGCCAAGTGGCTAACATTCCAAGGAGCTAAGGAATTTCGAAGGCACAGAGATACAGAGCTAGTTCCGGTAAGAACCGCGTTTTTTCTTACAAAGGCACCTCCAAGAGATCATTAAATAAAAAGGACGTGTGTTTATTAAGCAGCCAGAAACCTTAAGAAAGTTCCTAGCAGGAGATAAATGAGAAGGCTCCCCGGGGCGTCCTCACGCAGTTGGAGGCCCTGAAGGACGAACAGGCAGCCGGGAAGCCAGGGCTGCTGGCGTTTAGCACCAGCTCTCCAACCGCTCCGCCACCTCTTACTCAGCCATCTTCTTTCCTTTCCAGGTCTTCTCCCGCTCCTCCAGCTCGGCCTCGGTGAACGCTGCAGGGCCCCAGTTAGTGATCAGGTGAGGGTTTTTGGAACCTAGAAGACAAACATGCTGTGATTGCCCGAAACGTCGCCATCTTTCAACGTACACGCTCATGTCTCCACAAAAGTCAGTGTTCTACTTTATGTCTCCTCCAAGAAACATCCACAGAGGTGTGTGAATGGCATGCTCCACCGGCCAAAGCAACTCGCCTCCTCCCTGCCATCGAGTGGACTCTGACGCAGGCTGAGCCTCTAGGACAGGGTAGAACTGCTCCTGTGGGCTTCTGACCCGGTGACTCAGTGGGAGTACAAAGCCTGCTCTTCGCCCACCACAACAGCAGGGCTCTTTGCCCAAACAGCTAGAAGAGGTACACAAAGGAGAGTCACTGGGTCCTCTAATCAAAACAGCTCAATTTCTGGATATCTGGGCTACACACACACACACACCCCACCCTATCCCAAAAAACAGACGCATGCTGTTTCAAAGAGCCTCTGACCAGGTTCTATCAGTCGGATCAATCCCTCGTGTTGGGCCACTTTGTCCTTCCAGCTCTTGGTCTTACTGGTCGCCATCTCCAGCTTCTTTTTGACTCCCTGGAACAGAGCAAATTCAGGCTGTGTGGACCGATACACAGGCGTGTGAGGACCAGGTAGCAATGGCCGGGCACTGCATGGATGCTCGTGATTCATCTCAACTCCTCCCAGCCTCTCGGAGACGTAGGAGGTATTATTCCTCGAGCTGATGGATGAGGGTAGGGAGCCTGCCCAGCGTCCCACAGGTGGAAGCAGCCAAGCCAGGACTTGAACGCAGCTGCCTGATTGAAAGGCCCGTGCTCCTGCCACTTGATCCACACTGGCTGCCGATGACTGTGTAAGAGCCCTGTGTGCCTGCTATCAGCTCACTGCCTCTCACATCCAAACCCACCCCTCACTCGCTGGCTTCTGATCTGGGCACAGCCTTCCCTCGCCGCCTGGCCCTGTTAGCCACTGGCACCGGAGGGTGCGGAGGGGACACTAGACGCAGGTGAGGCTTTTCACGCAGGTCCCAATGAGCCCTTCCTGGTCTGCTGCTGGGGTGCATGGAGCACCCATGGTGCCTGCCTCCGCTGCGTGGCAGCCGCAGCCCCGTGAGCCCCAGGAGCTTTGTTAGCAGTGCGCCACCACAAGTCTCACTGCCACCCATGGGGCGGAGGCCGGGCCCTCAGCACAGGGGGACCTGCCCCTTCCGAGTGCCCACCTCCACCCTGCAGGGGTGGCCGCTTCTCACCTTGGCCATTCCTGAATTCCCTGAACTTCCTCTGCCTTTCAGCTCAAGTGAAACATTCTTATGCTGAACTTCCCAAATGACTGTGGTTTCTGGTTAGACTCTAGATAGACCTCATCCCCTGGAAAGGCTTCCTCTCATTCTCCTGCTTCCTCAAACCCACTCCCACCCTGAGTCGATTCCCACTCCTGGCGACCCTGTGGAAGTTTTCCAAGGCGTGTCTTCCTTCCAGGGAGCAGCTGGTGTGTTTGAACTGCCAGACTCGAGGTCAGCAGCAAAGTGCTTATCTAGCAGAGTGTCCCCCAGCTCCTTGTCTAAAACTCACTGCCATCCACGGAGTCCGACTCACAGCAGCCCTGCCGGCCAGGAGAGAGCTGCCCCTGTGCGTTTCCACAGCTGCCCCTTTTCCGGGAGCAGCTGGCCTCTGCCAGCCTGGAGGTCGGCAGACAGACCGAGATTCCACCACCGAAATCTGTTTGGAACCCGTTAGACGCGTGCGCACGGACAAGTCTACTGACCTCATACTGCTCCAGTGCTTGTTTCCGCTCCAGCTCGAGCTGCTGCAGCTGCGCCATCGCCTCCTGCAGGGCCCGCTCCTTCAGCACGCGCTGGTTCTCCAGCTCCTGCTTCTCTGCCTCCGTCGTCTGGATGGCCTGCTGCTGCTCCACGTGCCACTTCTCCAGCTCCGCCCTCTTGGTGGACTCCTCCTCCAGCAGCCTACAAAGTGGACCGAGAGCTCGGGTCACCGCCCAGGGCAGCACCCCACCGGAGCCAGCGGGAGAGGCTGTGACGGAGACCACAGGGGCCACCATCACAAGGTGGGCAAGGTGCCTGTCCTGCGCCAGAGCCCCACGGCGTCCTTCTTCTTCGCAAGAAATAACAAGCTCACACAGAGGGAAGGATGAGGGCTAGGCACGGAGGTAGGAGCCAAGTCCAGCACCTGAGTGCATCCTCAGAGTAAACTGGGGTGCTGCTCTGGTCTGAATACGTGCCTCGCGACAAATGACGGCGCGACATTTCCCAGCGAGGGAAAGTGCATTCGGCTCATGAAGACATGAGCAAAGGAGCAGCTGACAACAGCTAGAATAATAGTGTGCACCGTTGACTGGACAAGTACCTGCCGAGTATTTTAGACGCACATGCTTGGAAACCAATGGGAAAACCAGGGTCAGGGGAGGAGACTGTAGTGGAGCCTAAACTCTGAGCACCCAGTTTGCAGAAGGCGATGGATAACAGTGAAAGCCCAAAATCCATTTGCAGAGACCCCACGCGGATAAGCCGCCACTGAATTCCTTCTGACCATTAACCAGGGACATGAACAGTCTTGCCCTTGGCAGAGTGCACTGGAGAGTGGATTACTTCCTTTCCCCCCAGCCAACCCCGAGAGGGGCAGTCTTCCTTGGGGGCTTTGCCCGGGTGTATCCTTGATGGAGATCACAGCACTGAGGTTGAATAGTCATGAATCATGCATGCTGTATAGCAGCAGTTCTCAACCTGGGGGTCGAACGACCCTCCCACAGGGGTCGCCCAATTCCTAACAGTAGCAAAATGACAGGTATGAAGTAGCAATGAAAATAATGTAATGATAGGGGTCAAAGGGTCGGGGCATGAGGAAGGTTGAGAACCGCTGCCCTATAGTCCTGCTCAGAGGGCCCTGGACCAACCTTGTAAGCTCTTCTGCAGAGCATCATGTACGTGTCCCGATCGTGCTCCATCCCTACTCCCCTAGTCCCACCTGTAACCGTGAGGTATGAACGTGCCACCAATCGTGTCTCTGTGGCAGCCTCCTTTGCCCTCCGCGGCCTAAGACCCTGCATCTCAGAAAACCCTTGGATGCCGTTCTGGCCTCCTGCTAATGGTCTCTCTCATCTGAATGACATTTGAAAAAGACAGACTTCGTTCTTCTACCAACACCAGTTCTCCCGTCCACCAGCCCTGGTTCCTTGAAGAACTGTAGATGCCTTCTGCGCTGTGACAGCACCGACCAGGGGCCCGTCCCCAGCTCTACTTGTGGGGACACAGCTTCCACACTCACTCTTGCTTGAGAAACGCTCCAGCTCTGCAGCGTCTCCTGGAGGGGCACCGACTACTGAACACAACACTGCAAGTGGGGCTGGACACGAACAGACAGGGCTACTTCATCCAACATGCACTTATTCAGCATCTTCTACGAGATTCCCAACCTGTCCAAAGGAGTCTCAGAGACAGGCCCAGCAATCTGCTTCCCAAGAAACCGCCTTGAGAAACCTTATGGGGGCGGCTCACCACGAGTCTGAAACTCCCCACACAAAGTCTCACTGGTGCCCCAGTCCCAAAACCCTCACCACGAGCCTCAGGTTCGTTATTTCTGTAGCGTCCATGGTCAAAGAAGTCGACGACAAAAACCATGATCGCGTTTATCCGTCCTGGCAGTGAAGACGCAGCGAGGGCTATTTGCAGCTGCTTCTTCTGTGCGGTGTCAGCACCCCCCACCCCCGTGCCACAGAACCTCCCTCCCCCTCTCCCCCTGTGGGAGGTGGGCCTCGTCCGCCATGACCAAAGTCACAGGCAGACCCCCTGCTTCTCAGAAGCCAGGGCACAGTGGATGCACGAGCTGGGCTTACCTGATGGCAGACCCTTCTAGAACTCTGACCCTGAAGCAAGCAATGCAGAACAAGCAACCGTGGAGAATGTACCTCGCGGGGGGGCGGTAACACCAAGTGAGAGGAGCCAAGGTGACTTCCCGTACTTTATACCAACCAGTGTTGACGTGAGTGCCATCCTCCCTGGACTCCGCCGTGGCCTCGAGTGGGGTAGGTTGTTGGGTGACCGCTCAGCTTCCCTGGCTCCTGCGTGTGTTTAAGGCCTGGCAGCTGGTTGCCTAGGGCATTAGGGAGCAATTCCAGATCCTTCTAATCAGTTCCTTGATAGTTTCGGCTAACGAATTCGTTTCTGTTTCTGGAATTTGCAAACAAGAGCCCCTGACTGAAGGCTTTAGCATTTCTGTGCCTCAGCTTCTTCATATATATATTAAAAAGAAGAAGAAGAAGAACCCAGACAGTATCTACCATCAAAGGCTTACTTACTGATGGAGCTGACGTGGTGACTCGTGCACAGCACTTAGAACATGCCTCCACATGGGAAGCGCAGCACAAACCTCAGCTCGTGTTACTGCGTGAACATTACCGCATTTGCTCCGCACCTCGCGTTCATCAAGCTCGGCTAAGAGGAGATGAGCTTTCTGCCAACATCCCAGGGAATTAAAACCCCGACTCTTTTCAAATAAGCTGCCATTAAGGCCTCTATTGGATCCCGTTCTTGCTCTGTTGAATTTTAACCCATCTTCTTCGTCAAAAAAACCCATCGTTCTGGCCCGTTGGTACACACTTTGATGCTGATTTTGACATTGTCACATCACACAGGAATCCTGGTGCTTTGGTGCGTCCGGAGGTGGGCGGCCAACTACATGACCAGCAATCGACACCGACCAGCAATGCCTCGGGACAAAGACGAGGCTAAACAAAAAAAAATTTATTTTAAAAAAAGGGCAAAGATGAGGTCTTCTGCTTCCCTTAAAGAGTTAGAACCTCAGAAATGCCACTCTACTCCCTTGTTCCATGTAGTCGCTGTGAGTCAGCATCAACCAGAAAATAAACCTCGCTTTTAATGGGGAGGTAGGTCCGTTCTGCCCTTCTAGTTTGGGAACTCGTGGCTGGGACCTTAACAGCTTTCACAAACACCATCTAAGATACAACCATTGGCCTATACTGGGAGTCGGCACACGTTTGAGGTGGGAGAGCCGATCCTGTCCCCCACAGCCATTTGAAAGTTACTCCAGAGCCATAAATATATTGTTGCAAACAAATGGAATCACCGTTATCTGAATAATAGCCTTCCATTTTACTCCAGGGCCACACGTACAGCCTGAAGGAGCCGCACAGGCTCCCAAGCTGCAGTTTGTCGGCCCCCGGTCTATACTCACTGGGAGCAAAAGACAGAGAAGGAAACCGAGAAACGAATCTACAGGACAGTCTACACCAGTGGTTCTCAACCTTCCTAATGCCTCGACCCTTTAATACAGTTCCTCACGTTGTGGTGACCCCCCAACCATAAAATTATTTTCATTGCTACTTCATCACTGTCATTTTGCTACTGTTATGAATCGGGTGACCCCTATGAAAGGGTCATTCTACCCCCAAAGGGGTCGCGACCCACAGATTGAGAACCACTGGTCTACATAAACTATGATCACCTACCCTCAAGTCAGAAGAACCAGGTGTGCCCAGTTCTACCACTACAGACCATTCTAATCAGGGCCCGGAGATGGACCTTGATGAAACAGGAGGAAAACCGGTGCACCGAGTACCTCAACTCCCTCCAGAACCAAACCCAGCTCTACTGGACTTGCTGAGATGGAGGACTCCCTGATGACAGTCCTGAGGTGCTCTTCAGACCTTGAACCAGAAGCAACCCCAAGGTTATCTTGGAGCTGTAACTCAGTGGCTCAGGAATAAAGGACCACCTGTCAGTACTGCGCTCCTGTGAGAAATGAGTCACCTGTGTGAGAGTGAACAGTCAGTAATTACCTTACAGCCTAGATGAGAATATAAGGGGGTAGGGAAACTAGATTAATGGACATGGAACGACCTGAACAGAAATACTGAGAGTGCTCACACATTGCAAAGAACGTAGCCAATGTCACTGAACCACCTGAGTCAGAAGTGTTGAGTGAGAACCTGACCCACTGTGAAAGCCTACACCCCAACCACAAAAAAATATTACCCGAGTAATGAGGCTCACATGGTTTAAATCAAAGTTCTTAGGTTTAAATAATTTAACTTACTATGAAACATAGCTCTGGAAAACTTAAGATCCTGACAGGGAAAGACCTATCCATCATACAGTGAGATAATTTGGTGGTTAGATTGTTTTTTTGTTTTCCAAAAGCCATTTTACTGGACGTTCGTACAGATACCATATTATTCCAAAATGTTCAATCACATCAAGCAGTATTGCATAATTGCTACCACAATCAGTTTCCAAACATACTTTTGCTTCCTGCATTCCCTGACATCAGCTCCCTTTTACTGCCTCTCTATCAGTGGTGGTTGGATTTTATGCCAACCTGATGGTACCTGTGTGGAGGCAGGGGTAGACCGCAACCTGCCAACCAGAGCGTAGCCTGGTGAGGCCTCCTGGCGGGTAAGGCCTTTTCAAAAGGGAGGCACGAAGAACGTTTCTCTCTCCTGCCCTCCGACTTCCTGTTTGCTGGATTCTGTGTCTGCCTCCAGGAACAGCCACATGTGGACCACAGGCCCGGGCAGTGCCAGCCCTGCCCTGCGATCTCTCAGCTTCCCCTTCACCTGTGTGCTCCATCGGCCTGGCAAGGCTGGAGAGGGCTCCGGCCAGCCCGGGGTTCATGGACTGGCGTTGGACTCGCTAGGCTGGGCCACCTTGCTGCTAGTCAATAACCTCTTGACCTAAAGGTCTAGCTTATACATTATGAGTGTCACTGGTTTTGTTTCCCTAGACAACCCAGTCTAACACAATACTCCAAGACCATCCCCAACAAGCCTCCACCCACCCCCCAAAAAAACGTTGATCTGTCACCTTGATTCCATTTCAACCCCCACCGACCCTGCAGGGCAGGGCAGAACTGCCCCATAAGGTTGAGCATCTTCCCAGAAGCAGACTGCCACATCTTTCGCCCTCAGCACAGCTGTCAGGTTTATACTGCTGACCGTGACCACCTAGTGCTCAACCCCTGGGTCCCACTCGGAAAGGAACCCCTTCAGTGCACTCCTGGTCTATGATTATTCATGCCTCACTTCACCAGCGCTAGCTATAAATGTTTCCGCTGCACCCTCCCAGGCTTGTTCTCCGCAGAAAGGCCTGTCCAGGGCGGGAGCAAGGAGAAAGCCCTAATGGAGAGAATTAGGAGGAGGTCTCAGCCTCCTTGACTTGGAGAAGGGAGGGGACTGGCCTACCTTCACGAGGACCACTAAGCCAAGGAAGACAAAAATGCCCACTAGAGGGGGCAGAGCTGTCCACTTCCAGCTCAAAAACCGAGGGGGAGGGCAAACAATTCTGTAAAATGGCCTTTGCACCCCAAGAAAAGGCCAGACCCTGGGCTGTGCTCCCCGCCGGCGGGGCCCAGTGCAGCAGCACACAAGCAGTTAGATTTATACTCAGAGATGAAAACCTCCGCGCCAGCAGTTTACATCTGTCAAAGCCCCATACGAATTCATCGAGACTGCTTTTTTGTTGAGGGGTGGTGCTGACCAAAACTTGAAAAGAAAATGAAAAAAACCACTCAGACTTTGGGGGACACCGAGATCCTCTTAAGGGAGATGACAGATGATGGTTGAACAACAGGATAAACATTATTAACGCTGCCGGATTTAACATATGCAAAATGTTGACAATGTTTTGGTCGGTACATTTATCACAATTAAAAAGCACACAAGCTTCAGGCCTGGCTCCTACCCACAATCGTTTGCTTCATTAAACCTGGTACCGGCCTCATACCTGTATTTCTTTGTTTTAAAAGCTCTACGGGTGAGTCTGATTCAAACCACCACGGCGCCAGCTGCTCCCAGACGCAGAGAGGCCACGGCGCGAAGCGCACGGCACAGCCACAGGATAACCAGGTTCCGGCAGGAGACACGGCTTCCCATGTAATTCACACTCCTGACAAAGCGGCTTAAAGCATGCAAAGAGGGTGAATGGCTCAAACATCCCCTTTGGGGATCTCCATTGTCCCTTTTTTCCCTTGCTGCTCCGAAATGGAACTGTTCTCACCTGAGACAGGACTGTCACAGATACTAAACCTGATTTTAAACCTTAAAGGGGAAGCATTGGGGTGGGGGTGAGAGTTTTGTTCTCGAACACTTTTTTCCCCCAAGCACTTTAAAAACTAGGATTTTAAGGAAAGATTATGTAAAGAATGTTGCCAGTCCAGAGTGACTAGGTGGGAAATGCCAATTTCTTTCTTTCTTTCTTTTAAAATAAAATCATTTTATTGGGGGCTCATACAATTCTTATCCTCTCCAAATGGCTCCGACTCTAGCTCAAGCAGACCCCAGGCTGCACACTTGGGGCAGTGCCGGCCCTCTCTGGTCTGGGCCATGTCTGAGAAAGCAGGCTCTCGTTACAGCTGGTCCTGGAATTATTCTAGAATATGACTAGAAAATGCGCCCCACCAGACTGCTCTAAAACAGCAGGGCCTTCCCGTGCCCCAGATTGACGAGAGCCCAGTCAGCCTCCTGGCCTCTCCAATCCAGACCTCCACCTGGAGTTCCGTGATCCAGAGCAGGAGGCCCCTAGAAACTCCGAGGGCCCAAGCACAGCACACAAAGACCAAGTACACAAGCTGGTCTGGCACCTGGCCTGAAGCTTCCGCACGGTCTCCTCGTCTTGCCGGGCCTGCCGCTCGTCCTCGAGAGCCTCCTGCAGCTGTAGGTACATGTCTTCCAGCTCGCGTACTCGCTGCAAATACTGTTCCAGTTCCGAGGATTTCTGGGCAACCTGCTCTTCCATCTGCTGGCGGATCTGGGGGTGTAAGAAAGTCATGTTTAAAAGCAGGTTCACTTTTCTCTCAACTGCCACCGGGGGGTGATATACGGAGTTACTGAACTGGCCTGCTGACGAACCACCAGCCTTTCCACGGGGAAAGATGAGGTAGTCCACTCCCATCAAGAGGGGCAGATTTACACAGCGGCAGTTCGATCCTGTCCTACAGGTTGAGTAGCAGCTGGGGTCCTAAAAGCTCGTGAGTGGCCAGTTAGGGTACAGCTACAGGTCTCTCCCCATCTAGAGCAAAGAGGTGTGAAGAAAGTCGTAGACAGAGAAACAGTAAGTGCAACGGACTAAAGGATCACCCACCCCCCTGAAGCCAGAAGACCTGGATGGAGCCCAACTCAGGCTCTGAAAAGGATCGTAGTCAGATGTCCAGGATAGAATGGGAGGAAGGTGTGGAACAAAAAACCAAAAACAAAACAGACTGATGGGGCTCCTGAAACTGTGTGGCCTCGGGGTATCCTTTGAACCTGGATCTGAACTCACCCCTCATGGCTCAACTTTCTACCACACAATGCTCACTGCCAATAAGTCAATGCTGACTTATAGTGGCCCTATGGGGCGGGGCAGAACTGAGCCTGCCTGACAGGTATAACTCTTTAAAGGAATAGAAAGCACAGATTTCTTACACAGAGCGGCTGGTGGTTTTGAACTGCTGACCTTTGGGACTGAAATCAGATCGCAGTCCCACACATAACCACTGTGCCACCAGAGTTCTTACACATATACCCACAAGAGTCAAGTCAAGAAAAAGAAATGTTTCTCTGGGTAGTTTAATATTGAAATTCCTTTCAGTCCTAAGGCTGCAACCTCTTTGCCAACAGTCTCTGCTAAATGCAGTGAACCAGCCAGAGCAGGCGCAGTGTTGCCGCAGAGGGAAAGGGCCAGGTTCGTCAGCAACCACTCCCTGCACGTTTCTGGCTGCCTCTCTCCCCAACCTCCCGCAGGTCAACTAGGGCCTTAGCACATGTACAGTCTTTCCCTTCTGCATTCAAAGGTTCTGAAACCGTACGTTCAAAGACAAGGGCATCCTAAATACAGTAATATGCCCCTTGGCAAACGTGTCTGCAATTGATGGCTTCACCTGCAGTAGCTCACTTCATTCTCCTAAGACCCCAGAGCTCCTAAGATAACCCCCCACTTTCAATGTCCAGGGAGAAAGTACAGAGAGGAAACGCCCGCCCCTCTCCGTCTGTGGGTAGAGCACTTTCCAACAGCACCCATGTCTTCCTCTGGGTGGGTGTACACACACACACACACACACACACACACACACACACACACACTTTCTCTAACAGCACCCGCGTCTTCCTCTGGGTGGGTGTACACACACACACACTTTCTCTGACAGCACCTGCGTCTTCCTCTGGGTGTGTGTACACACACACACAACACACACACACACTTTCTCTGACAGCACCTGCGTCTTCCTCTGGGTGTACACACACACACACTTTCTCTGACAGCACCCGCGTCTTCCTCTGGGTGTACACACACACACACACACACTTTCTCTGACAGCACCGCGTCTTCCTCTGGGTGTACACACACACACACACACACACACACACTTTCTCTGACAGCACCCGCGTCTTCCTCTGGGTGTGTACACACACACACACACACACACACACACACACTTTCTCTGACAGCACCCGCGTCTTCCTCTGGGTACATGTTAAAGGGAAAGGAATGGGCACGTCACCCACGGGGTCACTCAGTGTGAGAAGGTCAGCAACCAGCCTCTGAGGGACGCCCTCCAAGAACAGTCAGAGGAGCAAGTCCGAATTCAGAGGATCTCACAATTCGAGAAGCCCCGTTTTGCTCACTACACAGGCTGCAGGCCAAAGGTCACATGCTTACTTTACCCCATGTCTTCCTGCCATCCAAACCAGGGCCCTCTGGAGAATGTAAAGGGATGGTATGAACAATGATACCAGGGTGGCGGGGACTGGCCCAGGAGACCAGGACATAAAGCAGCCAGCATCCCATTCCAATCCATTTTTAGGTAGGGGCCTTGGAAGCGAGGTGTCTGGTACTTCCTTCCATCTTGGTTCAGTATCAAGCACACAGGAAGTGCCCAACAAATGGACAGTAGATGAGTGAATGAACAGAGAGCCGCCCCTCATCTCCTACTGCAGCGGTCCTCAGCCTTCCTCAGGCCACCACCCTTTCATACAGTTCCTCAGGTGGTGGTGACCCCCAACCAGAACATTATTTTTGTTGCTACTTCATCACTGTCATTTTGCAACTGTTATGAACTGGGCGACTCCTGTGAAAGGGTCGTGACCCACAAGGTTGAGAAGCGCTGTCCTACTGCAAGTCAGTGGCAAAGCCAAGCTGTGCAGACAGCCACACTCGGGCCTCACAGCCCTGCCCGCTGGCCCGCGCTGCCCACTGACCCGCACTGCCCGCTGGCCCGCACTGCCCACTGGCCCTCGTTGCCTGCTGACCCGCACTGCCCGCTGGCCGGCACTGCCCACGGACCCACACTACCCACTGGCCCACACTGCCCACTGGCCCTTGCTGCCCACTGACCTGCTGGCCTGCACTGCCCACTAACCCACACTGCCCGCTGGCCCACACTGCCCGCTGGCCCACACTGCCCACTGGCCCGCGCTGCCCACTGGCCCGCGCTGCCCACGCTGCCGCTGCCCCCACCCCCGCCCAGGGCCACTCACGTGCTTCTCCCGCTCCAGCTCGGTGCTGAACCGGGCCTGCAGCTCCACTTGAGTCTGAAGGCGCTTCTTTTCCTCCTCGGCTGCTCGAGAGGCTGCTTCTTCCAGTTTCTGCCCCATCAAAAGCCCACCCAGAGCACAGCAGGAATGGGGTCAGTGGAAGCGCACGTGGAGGGGAGCCGCCACCCGAGAACACACGGGAAAGCCCGCCGTTCTTCCCCGTCAGAAAGACAGAAGTAACAACTTTTAGGTCCACTGACGTTGCAGTCCGACAAGGGCCCCTCGTCAGCGTACAAAGCAAATTAGGGAAACGATGACCCCGGGGACGGCTGGGCACTTTCTGCCAAGGACCAAATGTGTTCGGTCATGGTCTCGAGGCACCTGCGAACGCATTCGGGAGCGCGAAGCTGTGCGAGGGGGCTTCCAAACGTCGGTAGGAAAATGAAATGAGAAGCTAATGGGATTCCCGCAGTTTCTCGGGCTCCTTCTTCTGTGAGATCTTGTCCTCGGGTCTGCCTTCCCTTACATCTGTATCAGAGCTCGGCTCCGGGAAGGGAGGCATGGGAAGCCCTGCAAACACTTTCTCCGGAGAAACAACCCTAACCAGTGGAGAATTTAAAATAAAATGATAATAATAATCTCTGGAAATATTCTTAAAACCAGATTGCAGATAGAATATTTAAAAGAAAAACAAGCAAACATGAATTGGCAACATCCACTAAGTTCCGTTCAGGAGCATTTGGGCCACCATCCCCTGCTGCATTTTTAAGACTTTAAAAAAAAAATCACAATTTTACCATGAGAGTCTTGAAGGTACTCATGACGGATGATTTAAAAAGCGGTAACGACGACATTTTACCCAGGTCTCCAGGCAGGGAATGAACTTCCCAGCCCTTCTGGACAAAATTCACGTGGGCTCACGACATGCCTTTCCAGACGTATGCTTTTGCTGCTCTACAATGTGTGGGGCTGGTGGAGCCAGGCTGCCTCCGCTCAGCTCTGCAGAAACACCCCGAGTCCGTACTACCCTAGTCTCGGTAGACTCCAAGTTCACACATAGGGGCTGGGGCTCCTGCAGTGAAATGGAGAGCAGCTCCCCACTGCCTAGAGTTCCCCCTCCACGTCTTTCCCCCATGCCCCCAACCCCACTCCCTGGCCCAGCGCCCAGTCCCACCTTCCTCACAGTCTCCAGCTCCTGCTGCTTGTTCTCGTTGGCTGCCTGCAGCTCCTTCATCTGTCGCTCCAGCTCCTCCTGCTCAGCCAGCAGCTTCTTCCGCAGTTCTTTCCGACGCTCTCGGGCTTCTTTGTGTGGTGGGGGGCTGCCCAGCTTCAACAGATGAATGGTAGAATGAATGGCTGTCAACGGGGTAGGAGGAGGAGAGAAGGAGCAGGTTAGTCTAGCCTGTGAGTGGCACGGTGGGACGCACACTGGTGGAGAGGGGAGGCCTGAGTGCGTTCTGAGCTGGCCACCAATGGTGGTGAGGACGTTCAGCACGGGCACGTGCAGGGCGCCAGAGGGAAGTGATTTGTGAAAGTCCTTCCGGCTCTCACACCCGTGACTTTACCTCTGTACTTCGCAGACACTTGACGTGGGAACTCAAGACAACCCACTGTGCGAGGGAGCGTCTACCCTGATCGCCACTGTCAGAAGAGCGAGGCACATCCAGAAATCATAAGCCAACTGACCCGGGAAAGAGGGTCTAACCCACAGGTGTGTGCCTCAAACTCTGAAGCCACAACAAAAGATGACCATCATTTCCAACAGTGTAATATTCCATGTCCAAGAGTATCGTATTCAGAATCCCCTTTATGACTGAAAAACCAAAAATAAAGCCAATTTATGTGTGTGTGTGTGTGTGTGCATAGTGTTTCCTCCTTTTGAAATAATGTAATACTTTGGTTTTCACGTTAGTGATTTTAAAATATACGATCTTAAGATAATTCTTTGAAAGCAGTGACTTCTTGTGGCAGTAATGAGTCTCAAAAATGCCATTTCTAAAACTTACTGCGCAATTCCTCTTCCGCTTTACCTACTACCAGAAATGTCGAGACGACCCCTTGAAAATTCTTCATAGTCCTCACAGGGGGTCACCTCATACTCTTTAAACAGTGAGTATACCCTCAAATTTCCAGTCCAGAATTTACCACCCAGGTCATTAAAAAGGTGCTGATAAGAGTTTGCCGGCTCATCCTAAACTGTGCTTCTCTCGAGTACTACGTGGCACACAGAACTAGCTGCAGCAGTATGCAGAGCGCAGCGCCCCTCCACGAGAAGCGACAATACACAATGTCAGCGCTCTCAGGTTGAACCGTGGGAAATCGTAAAATCATCTTACCTTGAAGCCACTCCTGTTTCTTCTTCTTGTCCGAGGCACTGATTTCAAACGTCTTATCAAGACACTTTATGAGAAAGAGGCACTTCTTTCCATCTTTGTCAGGCAGGGACTGAAACAGAAAGCAAAACTGGTCATTTAAAATGTAAGCAGTTTATGAGGCGCGAATAATGATGAGCCTAAGAGCCAAGAAGGCGTTCTCGAATCGGCTGTGGTCATGATCGAGCAACTCTTCCTAAAAAGACGGACGACGGAATGGCACCACTGCTGAGTTATATGCCAATAAAACTTTAAAAGATAAAAGAGGCCTGAGAAAAATTAAATACAGAAGCTGTAATTATTTATGCAAATCTGGCGGGAACTCCCTATTGTTACTGGCTTACAAGCTGCGCCCTAGGCTATATTACTTGGGCCTTCTGAGCGTGACAGCACGTCTGCACTGCGCAAACTCCAAACCTCGAGGGGAGCGCGGGCTTTGCGCTTTTCTAACGAGGGCAGCCGCTCTTGTAACAGCACGTCCCTGGCAGGGCACCTGGAAGAGACACCTGTGGCGTTGTTACAAAAGGTACGGAGCTGGCTTGTAGCCAGGATGAATCCCATCTGTGGCTGCCCTGCTCTCTTGTCCCTGCACCTGGGCTGTGGGTGCTGGCAAGCTGTGGTTCTGCTTCCATCCTCCAGGGGAGACTGACATAGCCCAGGGGGGTCTTGTGAGTTTCCATGTTTTGTTGAACCAGTGGAGATCGGTGAGTGGGGACTGCACACGCCAGTCATTAACATGTCTGCACCATCTCATTCATCAAAATACATGAACACGAGAGCCGACGTGTTCCACGTTTTCTCAGACAGAAGCAAGGGGGATGATAGTACACAGATGAGGTAAAAACTCAAAACTGGCTGATCTGGAGGAACTCGTTAACAAAACTGAATCACTCTGAAGAAAGCATCCTGAACGTCATCTAACGTGCAGGAAACGGTAGCGTTCACATCTTCTGTTTTATGATTGTACTCAAAACACCCCAGCTGGTCTGGTACAATCATTGTTTTAAACACTGTCTTCACAAGGTTTTCAAGACTCAGTTCTTTTCTATGACTCCTTTACTTAATACCTGAGTCATAAAATTTATTTTATTTGTATTTGTCATAAAATTTATTTGTATAAATAAATGAGACTCAATCCCTACGCTTTGTTCATTATATTGGGGGGGGGGGTAGGGATTGCCAGCGATTGTTAATTTCGGTACTGAAATGTGGTTACTATATGCCTGTAGTATTGGGGACTGTAAGCATGGAGATTATTTTAAAGCCTCTGAGGCTTAGAAAAAGATGTTGTTGTACAAGTGGTTAAGCGGTAGGCTACTAGCCAAAAGGTCAGCAGTTCGAAACCACCAGTCCTTCGTGGCGGTCAGTTTCTGTACAGATGACAAGTCTGGAGACCCTCTGGGGGCAGTTCCACGGTCCTTTCCGGGCACTCACGGACTCAGACGCCACTCAACAGCCACGGGTTTGGAACCTCTCTGGTAGGGCATTGAGAACCCCCTCACCAGCAGGGGGCAGCACCGGGCAAGCCATGCAAAGGAAGCACTGGAGAGTTAGTTACCTCAACACAGCAATTTTCATCCAAGAGAATTTCTCCTTTCTTGTCTTTCAGATCCTCGCTCACATAGTAAGAGATTATGTGTGGCTTCAGCACAAACCAGCGTTCGGTCCAGTTTTTCCGCTTATGGCCTTTTTTCATCATGTAACCCTGTAAAAAGATTAAATCTGATATAAATGCTATCCTTGATTTTGAAGAGTATACATTTTGAATTTCTCATTGCCACTGAGTCGATGCTGAGTCACAGGGAACCCCCCCTGGGTTTCCCGGAAGGGAACTGATAGGAGTAGAAAGCCCAGTCTTTCTCCCATGGGAGCTGCGGGTAGTTTCAAAGCGCCAATCCTGAGGACTGCAGCCCAGCTGTAACCTCAGGGCCACCAGGGTTCCAGCCTAGGGCATGATCGCAGAGCCCTGGGGACATAATGGCTACTCAAGGGCTAAGACCACCAGTGTGTGGTTGGGACAGAAGGGAGCTTCCTACTCCCATGAAGGGTTCGTCTCAGAGACCCCAAAGGGCAGTTCTACCCTGGAACAGAGCTGCCTGAGTAGGTGGTGACTAGATGGCAATTGAGTTTGGATTTAGATTTTTGGTTTTTTTTTTTTGGTATACTATGATCTGATACATGATCCTGAATATCTCCTTTGTGGGTTACAGGTCTTTCAAGAAATCTACGAAACTCAAGTTAAAATTCATGCGAGTATATACAGAGAAAGCTTACATATACTTCAGACACTGCAGAGGAATGCCCCTGAGGTGGATAGATTTTGTGGGAGGGAGGGAGGGAGGGTGGAGTCCAATCTGTCAATCAGGGGTGGTCAATCAGGGACGCCTCCTTGGGGGTGTGGCCTTTTAATAAGAGAGGCCTGGGAACCTCTCTCTCTCTTGCCCTCTGCTTTCCTCTTGCCTCTGATTCTGTGTCTGCCTCCAGGGGTGGCCCCATGAGAGCTGCAGAAGTTCCCTGCCATCCTCCCACCAGCCTTGGATCCACAGCCTCTGCACCCACCCACCGACCAGTGATCTCTCTGCTTCCTACTTCACCTTTCTGTGTTATTGTTCTGTGGCTATGAGTCTGAAGAGGGTTCTGGCTAGCATCAGGTCCATGGACTTGAATTGGACTGGGCTGGGATGGCTTCTTGATGTCAAATTACTTATTGCTATAAAGTGTCATGAGTTTCTTTAGACAACTCTGCCTGACACAACCCCCAAATCATAAATTTTAAGAAGACCTGATGTTAGTAATACTTTTTTAATATCTTAACCCTTTAGGATTATATATAGAGATTATAACCTTTTAGGATTATTATTATATACTTGTGATGAAATTAAAGTATTGGCCAGAGACTGGCTGTGGAGGCTGAGTAAATCAATCTATGGAAGTTCATTATCTCTTCTCTCTACAGTGTATGCTCAAAATTCTCCAAATTAAAACTTTTTTTTAAACAATACCAAACGGTAACAGTAATTCTCAGTAAATTAAACCCTTGATCAATGAAAATACACAAAGGTATCAACTTGGCCCAGTATTACCTTCTCAGCCAGAGATTAGAGGTATTCTACCTTCTAGCACACACACACCTTCCCCTGACCTCTCACTATCCTAGAAAATGAATTCTGTGCCAGGTGAGCAGGAAAAGCCCTACACATTGGCTTCTTCACTCACTCAATGGTCCTCTGCTTCCTCACGACATAGCAGCTTCAAAGATGTGTCCTTAAAGTTTTACTTCAGGAAAGTTACACCATTATGATCAGTCACACAGATTATTTGGCAATATCTGAAAGCTTCAACACTCTAATCTACGGGTACTAATAATCAGTGGTAAAGATTTGACATGATATTTTTTTGATATTAATTTGGCTATATGTTTCATTTGATTACGTCGGAGTCTAATCACATTACTTGTGTAACTGGACATTTAGCAAAAACTATCCATAAGGAAATTCAGAGTCACGTTTTCTGCCACTTAATAGGTCTGTAAGTCCTCTTAAGATGGAGTCTGGGTCGTGAACCACTTTTAGGACCGGAAACCTACACAGATTAAGCCTCAATAATGTCTGCTGGTGGCTCCCCTGGCAAAGGTGCGAAGACGGTTTCCCCTCCTGGGCAAAGAGGAGCGAAGCAAGGGCTCTGCGCTGGAGTGCTTATTCCATAGAACAATAGACGACGCTGGGAAGATCCACCCCAAACGCAGACTCTACTGACCCATGTGTGCCTCAGATGGCGGGCCGAGGAAGGAGAAACCAAAGCCAAGAGTCGAACAAGATGTTCTGCTAGGACTAGGTGGAAACGTGACATAAAGCGTGTGCGCTTCTTTTTGTTTTCTAAAATGGAGGATGTGTTTTGTTTTTTAAAATAAAAATAATATGGATCACGTATAAAAGTCCAATAGTATACAAAGGAGGAACAAAATAAAATTCACCAAACACCTTATCATTTGATCTCCCTTTCGGCTGATTTTAAAGTTGTTCTAGTGTACAGTATTTTGTTTTTTCTTTTTTTGTTGTTGAAGTTTTTATCTTATTTTGTTGTTAGCTTTTTTTGTTGTTGTTGTTCCTTGTTTTTGTGTGATTTTGGTATATGAAATCCATGATGGGTGAATCGACAGACAGTTGCTGGATTAAGTTTCTTGGGGGTACAGCAGGGAAGGCTTGGGGGTGACGGGGAGCTCATAAAATGAGTATAAGAAAGAAGAAACGTTGACTGTGGTGATGATTGTATAATTCTTCTTGATATTATGTTTTTAAGTATTGATCTTAGTTTCTTTATTTTGTGTTCTTTTTTTATTATTAAATCATTTTATTGGGGGCTCGTACGACCCTTATCACAATCCATGCATCCATCCATCGTGTCAAGCACTTTTGTACATTTGCTTCCTTCATTATTCTCAAAACATTTGCCTTCTCCTTGAGCCTCTGGTATTCGCACCTCATTTTTCTCCTCCCTCCCTGCTCCCCCCTCCCCCTTCTTGATATTATTGAATACTGAATTGTATGATATGTGGATTATGAGCCAATAAGACTTTTTATTGGGGGGAAGGCATTTGGAAACAAAAAAAATATGGGATGCTTCACAAACTTGGGGTGTCATCCTTGAGCGGGGACCATGCTAATCCTCTCTGTATCGTTCCCATTTTAGTGCATGTGCTGCCAAAGTAAGCAGCCAATAAAACTGTCTAAAAAAACTTAATTTGGGGAAATAATTAAACATACATTACTAACTCAAAAAAAGAAAGAAAATGCCACATGCAGAGGCAACCAGTTACCATTCTAGCGATCATCCTTCCAGACAGCTGTGCACACGTGCATCATACTCGACAACGCTAACAACGTACAAGCTCTTCAGCAGCCTGCTTTGCTTGGTGAGCAATGAGACCCTGGACTCTGTCCAGATCAGTGAGTACGGATGTAAACCTGACCTGAAGGTTCTCTAAATAAAGTTTGGAAAGGTGATCCTTAAACAGCTTTCTTCAAAACAATGACCTCCAAATTCTTAAGTGAAATTCACAACCGCATCAGTATTCTTGGGAGCAATATTAACACAAGACGGGAAAAATGAAACTTCATTTCTGCTCTAAATCTACATTAAGACTATAAATGACTTAGAATCACATTGTGACGAAGATTTTATCACCAGCTTGTCATATTGTGAAGATGGAAGAACACATGGGGTTATAGGCCTCTTACCTGTTTCAACACATCTAGTATGAGCTCATTGAAGACTTCATTGATCGCCATGGACAAGGACTGCCGGTCCATGCCTTTGCTGAAGTGTCCATTTCCAATAAGCTCAATAAGTTCCCACACAGACAGTCCGTCCTTACTGTCATCAAAATTGATTTTATAATGTTCAAATTGTTCTTGCTGCCAACCTCCTCCCATAGCTTCTGTAAGTTTCTTAAGCAGATACTCAATCTATATAAAGAATAAAAATGATTATTTTCAAGTTAAACACACACACACACTTTTCTAACACGGGTATGTACCTACATTGTTTACACTGATATGACCAATTCTGGAAAAGGCCTTTTGATTTATCTTTAAGGGGGAGAAATGATGAAAACTTCTTAGATATCACCGAACACCACCTTGAGGGAATGAGTGGCTGGGACTGACAACTCAGGACATGGTCTCGGGGAACACCAGGTAAACGGACACGCCGTGGCCCCAAGGTCAGTGTCCTACATACTCCTGTAGTGGGTCACATCTGGGATCTTTAAAACAAAGCTTGTCAGTGCAACTTAATTGGCTTCTCCCCATCTGGAGAGGGGTAGGGTGAGCAGTTGAGAATGCATGGGAGCAATGGGTCCAGTGGACCACGAGGACAAGCCTCCACCACTGTGAGAACAGGGGAACTCCACGGTGCTTGGGGACCATGACCAACTGCTCTGGAAAAGAGCACGTTAAAGTGTCCCGAATAGTCTGGGATAAAAACAAAGGGCAAAGCTCAAAATCATAACAAGACCAGTCTTACTCGTCAGGTGGAGACTTGTCCCAAGACTATGACTATTCAAGTCTGGAAGTAAACTCACACGCCTGGCTCAATTTTCGGCCAAACAATAGAGGCAGACAAATAGTATTAGGGAGGTGCCACACTATAAAACATGCAACCATTTCAGATCAAAGGGTTATCAATTACCCAAGGGCCAAGTTCAAAGGTTTAGGAAAGGAGGAAGAACTGGGATAAGTGATGTTACACTGTAGGCATCACAATCAATGAAGTGAATTTACAAGGTATGACTTGTTGAATGGGAAACTGATTTGCTCTGTAAACCTTCACCCAATTCACAACACAATGTTTTTGCTTTGTTTTTAAAGTACCTATCCTTAAAGAACCCTTGTACTACAGGGAAAAAGGTTTGGAGAAATTGTCACTGGTTCTTGATTAGCCTAGGTTAAGCAAAGGAATAAAAAAAATTGATAACTTCCTAGTAATGCCATGTATTTATATATAAAACTAAAGCAAATGTCACACACAAATGAATTAATCTGATCTGATTACATACTCTGGTGGGTAAATATCTTAATTATATCTTTACAGGACAAACATAAAAACACTAGATTAAATAAAACATCTCAAATAAGTATGTACTTGTCCTCAATCTACACATTTTCCATGTAAACCAATTCTTTGAGATTCATGCTGCTTCCTCCCATTAGAACATGGACATTGTTGTAAAAGGGTGGTTGCAGTGGAGAGGTCGGGGACCCAGCCCCAATCCTAACTACTACATGACACCTGCCCCTCCCCCCAGAAGAATTTATTTCAAAGGACGGCATTGAATCTGCAGCTCTGGGAGAGGGACATATCTGATTGGAGCACACGCAAGCAGATGAAGGGGGAGGAGAAGAGAGTGGAGCACATTCTGACCCACCAGGCCTTGAGGACTATGTCCCCAATTAGAGCAGTCAGTCCACAGAGAGGACCACATGGCCCGCCCCACTATGAAACCGATGTCCCTCACTGACCTATAGCCCTACAGGGGACAACATCAGAGACACAATGTGGGAATTGCACTGGACCTGATCCTGCCGCACCGAGGCAAAACACTAAGGGGGTGCAACAGAACAGCACAGGAATGGAGCGGCAAGGTTCCCAAGGAATGCCCAAGGTGGACTTTGGGGCCAGGGCATGGTGCCCCAACAGACTGGACTGGAAAACACTCCTAAAGGCCAAAAAACAGTCCTTGAATTAACTACAAGCTTTTCTTTCTTGTTGTGTTTTTTGTCATTGGTTTGTTATTGTTGTTTTGTTGTATACTGTTGCTTGGTTTTGCTCTGTCTTGTTTTTGTGCATGTTATTATCTCCACAGGTCTGTCTAAATAAGATAGGCTGGATGAACAATCTGGAGGAAAAACAACGGGACCGACAGTTCCAGAGGGACATGGGAGGGGGAGGTGGGGGAAAAGGTAGTGGCATTAACAAACCTAGGGACAAGGGAACAACAAGTGATCCAAATCGGTGGTGAGGAGGGTATAGGAGGCCTGGTAGAGCGTGATCAAGGGTAAAGTAACCAAGAGAACTCACTGAAACCCAAAGGAAGACTGAGCATGATAGTGGGACAGGAGGAAAGTCAAAGGAAATAGAAGAAAGAACTAGAAGGCAAAGGGCATTTATAGAGGTCTAAATAAAGGCATGTACATAGGCAAATATATTTATATGTGAGGCTGAAGAAATAGATCTATGTGCATATATTTATAGGTTGAGAATTAAGGTAGCAGAAGGACATTGGGCCTCCACTCAAGTACTTCCTCAATGCAAGAGTACTTTCTTCTATTAAATTGGCATTCTATGATGCTCACCTTCCCCACAAAACCACTGAAGACAAAGTGGGTGAATAAGCAAATGTGGTGAAGAAAGCTGATGGAGCCCGGCTATCAAAAGATATAGCATCTGGGGTCTTAAAAGCTTGAAGGTAAACAAGTGGCCATCTAGCTCAGAAGCAACAAAGCCCACATGGAAGAAGCACACCAGCCTGCATGATCACGAGGTGCCAAAGGGATCAATTATCAGGCATCAAAGAACAAAAAATCATATCACTGTGTGTTCACCTCCCTGATACGATCACTGAAGACAAATGGGTGCATAAGCAAATGTGGCGAAGAAAGCTGATGGTGCCCAGCTATCAAAAGATATAGCGTCTGGGGTCTTAAAGGCTTGAAGGTAAAGAAGCGGCCATCTAGCTCAGATGGAAGCAACAAATCCCACATGGAAAAAGCACACCAGAGTGCACGATCATGAGGTGTTGAAGGGATCAGGTATCAGGCATCATCGGAACAAAAAATCGTATCATAGTGAATGAGGTGGGGAGTGCGGAGTGGAGACCCAAAGCCCATTTGTAGGCCACTGAACATTCCCTTACATAAGGTTCTTGGAGAGGAGACGAGCCAGTCAGGGTGCGATGTAGCAACAATGAAGCATACAACTTTCCTTTAGCTCCTAAGTGCTTCCTCCTCCCCCACTATCATGATCCTAAGACTACCTTACAAATATGGTTAGACCAGAGGATGTACACTGGTATAGATAGGAACTGGAAACGCAGGGAATCCAGGGCGGATGATCCCTTCAGGACCAGTGGTGTGTGAGGATACTGAGAGGGTAGAGGGAAGGTGGGTTGGAAAGGGGAAACTGATTACAAGGATCTACATGTGACCTCCTCTCTGGGGGACAGACAACAGAAATGTGGGTGACAGGAGACGTTGGATAGGACAAGATATGACAAAATAATAATTTATAAATTATAAAGGGCTCATGGGGGAGAGGGGAGCGGGGAGGGAGGAAAAAAGTGAGGAGCTGATGCCAGGGCTTAGGTAGAGAGCAAATCTTTTGAGAATGATGGGGGCAATGAATGTACAAATGTGCTTTACACGATTGATGTATGTATGGACTGTGATAAGAGTTGTATGATCCCCTAATAAAATGATTTTTTAAAAGGTGGTTGAATTATCAAGCCCAGTTGGAAAAACTTAATAAATCTTAAAACATCACAACTTCCCGTAGAAAAATAGAAAATATTTGCTATTGAAATAGCACCAGTTAAATAAAACAGTGAAGCAGACATAATGAATGAGAAATTTATCTCTCTCATCTGCTGGAAAGCCTAGGTTTCCTGTCTCACTGCCATTAAATGGATGCTGGCTCATTATGACCCTTCAGACTGACCCTATAGGACCGAGTGGAACTGCCCCTGTTAGTTTCCCTGATGGTTATTCCTCAGGGGAGTAAAAAGCCTCTCTTATCTTTCTCCAACAGGCTTCCGAGTGATCTAAATGCAACATGTAAAAAAAAATGAACTTGTCATCTTTACCTCCCCTACTATGCCATATGAACTAGCAGGTTCACTCCTAAGTGTGTACCCCAAAGACTTGAAAGCAGAGACTTACCAAGGTTCACTACTGCACTATTCGCACAGCGACAAGACAGAAGCCACCTCGATGTCCATCAACCGTTGAACAGATAACAAAATGTGGTATGCACATACAATGGAATACTAAAATCTTCAAACGTGCTACTGTATGGGTAGACCTTGATAGACCAACCCAGGCTCACTGCCATGGAGTTGCTGCTGACTTACAGTGATCCTACAGCGTAGGGTAGAACTGCCCTGCGGGTTTCTGGGGCTGTAACTGTTACGGGAGTAGAAACTCGGTCTTTCTTCTGAGGAGCGGCTAGTGGTGTTCAACTGCTGACTTTGGATCACAGTTCAATACGTAATCACTACACCACTAGGGCAACTCCGAACTTGATGCCAGGCTGAGCAAAATAAGCCATCACAAAGGGCAAATATTGGATGGCCTCATTTGCTAAGAAAATTAGCAAGAAAAGGTCAAAATCTATGAGTGGTTACCAAGGGTGGGAGTGGAGGGAGAAAGGTTATTTGTAATTACTGTCAATAAATCACACATCTATAAAAAATCCATTCAACTTTTTTGATGTTTGTTGGTAGATATATTTCCAACAACGAAGATTAGCTGCTGAGGCTGCTAATGTCCAGCCTCGTGGATTTGATGCCGTGCTTTGGAGGTTAACCTCCCTGGCGGTAATCCCGAGTGTGGCTTGAGGTAAATGTTAACTGTCAGAAGTTTGTCATACCTGGAATGTCTACTAGGGGGATTAAAATGAGTAATTTCAACCAAAAAAAGAGTAATTTCTTAAGAATCACAGGCCTACAATATAAAACAAATTTTATGCAAAACAATGCACCCCTTTGGGTACAAAATTACTGACATAATTAGACCTCCAGGGAGGTTAAGGAATCTGGTTTCATTTCAATTAACTGGGACATCTAGCTAACTGGATTGATAAATGGTCAGTACCTCTGTTCTCCTTCTTCTAGTCGAACTCTTTGACAAGTGAATCTTAAAAGCTGGCAAGTACTCACCCGGGACAGCTGGTGCCTATTCCTTCAGCTGGTGCAACAAAGGAAGCAGGAGGGTCGGGAATGGGAGGAGGACAGGGAGGATGTAGCTAACTGCCTCCAGGAAGAGCTGCAGAGCTTTGTCACAAGGCCTGAGGAACTGCATGGTGCCTAGTTACTGCTGCTGAACATTTTTAATCCAAAGGTGAAGAAGATAGGACAGAATCCCAAACCATCAGGCTCCAGATTTCCTGGAAGCATTAGCCTTAGATGAAACCTTGGAAACCATTGTCCTGAGATCTTGAAACCTGAAACCAAACTACCCCGAATTCATCTTTAAAACAAGCAATAGTTTAACTTACATTAAGAAAAATGTCTGCCTTGAGTCTTATTCACTTTTAAGACCTTTCTCGATGAGATCAAACTGACAAGTCACTTAAAAGATTAGATTGGAGGGGAGGAAAGACTCACAGAACATCACTCGGGTGCCTAAATGGCACATATGGAAAGAGCTGAACGGGTGTGTTCTGCTGTGTATATTCTCAACAATAACAAAATAAATAACATTTAAAGAAAAACCGCACAACAAAAATCAAATTAAAAAAGAAAGACCAGATGACTTGGTGGGAAAGAGACTGGAGGAACCCTTGAGTCTACAGCCCGAAAGCCACCTTTGTGAGTTCAAACTCAAGCTATGTCCAGAGACCACCTCTCAGCCCACGACAGGCCTACCCAGTGACACTGTCATGAGAATGCGATCCTTAGAACCACCATTGCCCGAGACCACAAAGGCCAGTTACCCCAAACCACCAGTACTGGAGCTTAATTCTGAACACTCAGCTTTGCAGCAGGCTCTGGATGACAGTGAAAGTCCACAATCCATTTGCAGGGTGCGGCCGGGAAGCCCCCGACTATGGAGCGGGGTTGTGACTGGCCTTGGTATCAAATGGAGTGCGTGCACGGGAGGGGGGATTACTGCGTAACGGGCGTGACTAAAATGTGACACCTTGTCTCTTGAGCTCCTTTTTCACCCAGAGTGCATGTGGTATAATTTCCAATGTTTTCTGCTTTCTGTTAGACGTTTTTCGGTTCTATTTTATCATTGTCACTGTACTTTTAATTTTTATTTTGGCTTAGTGTGTTTTTCTGTATAAGAAATCCAAGATAGGTAGGTAAAACTATAGAGATAGTAACTGATTAGTAATTGCGTAGGGGTATGGTGTAAAGGTTACACGTTGGGCTGTGATCTGCCAGGTCAGCAGTTCAAAACCACTAGCTGCTCTGAGGCAGAAAGAGTCTCCCCTGTTCTAGGGATCGATGAGTCAGCACTAACGCAAGGCAGTGAATCTGGGAGTTTTTAAGGAGGAGCTGGGGGGCCAACAACAGTGAGCACAAGAAAGACGGAAATGTGCAAAAACTGATCGTGGTGATAATTGTAGAACTCTTTTAATATGATTGAACCACTGAATTGTCTGATATGGAACTGATAGCTCAATAAAACTGTCAGAAAGTTAAAAAGCTGACAGGAAGCTAGGGAAACCGATGAATGGAAACAGGGAAGTAGGGAGATAACTAACACATTTTGGGGGGCATAATGTAACAGAACCATTTGCTTATGAATTATTGACTTGAAAACTAATTTACTTTCACAGAAAGTACAAAAATGTGCATTTGTATACACACATACATCTGTGTGTATGTGTGCATGTGCACATGTGCCCAGTGCACATATATGTACACACGTGCATATAGGTGTGCATGTGCGCCCACGCGCCCACCACATAACCACTAGGCAGCCCTGGTGGCATAATGCTTATAGAGTGCGCTGCTCACCCCCAGGCCAGCAGGTTAAAACCTTTGATGGCTCCTCAGGGGAAAAGATGACATTTGGACCCCGGTAAAGAGATACAGTCTCAGAAACCCACAGAGGCAGTTCTATTTTGCCCTAAGGTTGTAACGGGTCAGAATCGACTCAATGGTACTGAGATAGGTGTGTGTGTGTGTGTGTGTGTGTGTGTACTTCCAGTGCCTGGAACTACAGTGCCTGTAGCCATTCCATCAATGGTATTCTCTTTTGCATGAAGTGGGATATTAGTCAACTGTTTAAAATTACATTTAAGACAACATTTATGAAATCACAAAGAGAAAAAGAATGCAAAACTAAACTTGTCTGTCATTTTCAACTGCATAAACATAATGTAAATATCTGACAGATAATAGGAAAAACACAGGGGAAGGTTAATTTATTACCAAGAAGATTGTGGATCTTTTCTCTTATCAGGTAACATATCTTTGCAGTAGAAAACGCACCCATGCAAAGATGTAAATCACAAAAATCTAACAAGTTAAAATGTCTATGTGAAGAGCTCTCTTGACTTCATCAATGGGCTGTAAGGCCTTCTGAGATGAGGGCTGCCAGACTAGGGCATGGGGGGTGCTCAACAAATAGTTACCTGTTGGATAAATAATTACGCCTTTCTTAAGTGTGTCAGGTGCTATTAGAGTTTGGGTATTTTTTGGGGGGGGGTAACTTAAATAGAAATAAAGGGAATGCAGAGGAAGAGAGAAAAGAAAATGGTTAAGGAGAGACAAGGACAGAAGAGAGAAGGGACAAGATTAAAGTGAAGAAGGAGAGACAAGAAAGAAAAAGAGAATCAAAAAGGTCATCCCAGCAGGTAATGGCCCGGGATCACAGTGACAGGGGCAGCCATGAGTGCAGAAACACAGCATCCTGCAGGCAGCAGACGGACGGACGGGCGGACCCGGGCTGCCTGGGGACCACTTGGGTTAAGGCCAGTACAGGTACCACTAGGCGCTCCAGTAGAAAAGCCACAGGAAGCCTTGTGCTTGTGCAGGATGACTAACGTGGGTGTGACCGGCTGAGCTCTTCCTCCCTGTGAAGCATCCCCAGGACCTCACCCTCCGAGCGCGGCTCTCCAGGCTTGTATCCTGGAGGATCTTGTATACCGTCTGGAACACAGGAAGGGCCTGTGAGCAGCAGCCTCGGCTCTGGAGGCAGCTTCCCACTCCCCCTGACCCTTTCTGAAAGTGCCCTCTGAAGCGCTGGGAGCTTTCCCCACCACCCAGCTTCTGCAGCTCAGCATTCCCAGGGCCTGTGCCAGACACAGAATCTAGCTTCATTTCCTGTTGACTTTAAACACAATCACATACTTATCATAACCCAGTAGCTTAAGGACCTTTGATTCATTACATTGGTCCAAGGAGAGACAAACATGCCCATTCTCTACCACGTCTTTATGCTCAATAATAAATCACGTGCCCCCGTGCTGGTGGCCTGCATCGATTCTAAGAGCTCATTCAGCTTCAGGAAGCAGCTTACTTCCTCCTTCCAGGCAAGTTTCACCAAAAATAACAAAGAATAAACTTGCAAGGTGCCTGTGGGTTTTTGAGAGCTCCAGCTCAAAACATGGATTGTGTCGAACCTCTTTCCCTGCCGCTGCTGAAAAGGACATTTACTGACTTAATAATCCTGGTTTTACTCCAGTTAAGGGTCTCTTAAAACACGATTTAAGATTTGATTTTTTTTTTTAAAGGCATGTAGGCCATTCTTCCTAACAACTCACAGCAGACACGCCCGGTTTTGTTCTCTGCTCAGTGGGAAATGAATACTAATGTGCAAATGATACAGAAACACATTTCCAGGAATATCGTTTGACAAAAATGACGAAGCAACGCAAATGGGGAAATATGACTTTTTTAGTTCTGTGTGGTAGAAATACCGTAACTTTTCCATGTAAGTCACTCAGATCCTTTAACGTTCTTGAGGCTACTTTCTGGACGACGGAAAACGCCAAACACCGCAAACTGATCATCTGCACCGTTTCTGCTATCCATGCCGTTGTCACTGCTGTTTGTATCTTGCTGTTTCAGGTGCCAGAGAGTCAGCTGCGACCCACAGGGACCAAGGAGACGCTGCACTTACATCACTTTAAGAAGCTGGGGGCCATTTCTTAAAATACATCCTGAACTTAAACAAACTGCAAGTGAGCGTAGAGAGGGTGAATTATTTAAAAACAAAAATTTACTTTAAATGAACAATGCCTGACAATGGTAGCACTGTCAGCTGAACAGAGGCCCACAGTCATGGCAAATTAAGACATTATGCTTTCAGATTTACCTGGAAATGGTTTTGTTTTCCTGTAACATTTTATCCAAATCTTTATGTCTCAAATTATTTCAAAACCATTTTAAAGGTTATTAAACCCTTTAGGAAGGAAATAAATTCTGACAAAGAATGCCTACCTTGAGAAACAGTCTGACTAACGCTTCCCATAATATAGAGTGACCTTGAGTCCCTAGTGCTTGGCTACAGATCAGGAGATGTGCTAAGAGCTCAATAAATACAGGACTAAAAATGCCCATATCTTAAATCTTAAACCGAAAGAGGTTTCCAATGGTCCTTATTTTTCCCATGCAAGCACTTCTGGCCATGGTGGAATAATCTGTAAAATTAAATAGCCAAAAAGTAAAAACAATCAAATGTCTATCAAGAGATGACCAGATCAACCACCACCACCAAAAAATGTTTCTATACACTTGCAATCGAACATCATGCAGTCATAAAACAGAAAGAAGCACTGAGGATTCGTGCTACAATGTGGCGGAAGCTTAAACACTTTACTCTGTGAAATTGTACCTAAAAGCAAATGTTGTTGTGCTTCCACTGACGTGAAGTGTCTAGAAGAGAGGCTGTCGAGGGCGGGGGAATGGTGGTGGGGTGGGGAGACTGGGCACTGAGAAGTCAGCTGTCTAGCAGATACACAGTAGCTGTTGGTGGTGGGAGGGTCGGGAAGAAGTTCTGGAAGCAGACAGGAGAGGTGGTTGCAAAACACTGATCGCATAGTAAAAATCGGTACAAGTGACAAGTCTTATGTCATGTAAATATATTTAACAAAAAACACCTAGGCATTCCTGTCCGTCTGCAAAGAGGAGCTTAGGGATGCTGAGGAGTCTTAACTGAGTCCCGAGATGCTGTAGGCATGGCACCCAATCAAGGCTCACGTGGATCCCAATCTTCAGCCCACCTGGAGCAGGAGTCATTGGCATTTCTTCAGCAGAACCACTCAGGAAGCCGACACCACTTGGCCTCCTCCAAAGCCAGTGAGAAGTCCCCCCCATCAAGCCAGTGTTGCCTCGGGGAATAAAATCAATCCCCTAATTCAATAATTCCTACCTCTAAACTTACAACAAGACTACTTTCAATTCCAGCACACACAAGAACCAAGATCCCAAGTGTGAGAGATCCACTCCGCCATGCCCACTCCCCCAAAGAAAACACAACTCAATTTGGAACACTGAGTGGAACCACAAAGTGTCCTCACAGAAGTACTGAAGCTTGTATTTAGTGCAATTCTTCCAAGCAGCAGCTGGGTCTTAATATGCTATTGGGAGCTCATTGCTACACTTACCAACATCCCATCCCGGCTCTGTTTCTGTACAAAAACCTACAGCACACTTTAGTTTTCAATTCTCTTTTAAGGGACAGGCACAGTGACATCACTGCTACGACTCACTGAGAAACCAGTCTCACCTCTATAAAAAGACTGCTCTCTCCTTAATAACCAACGACCAATGACCAACTAATTACAAAAGCCAAAGGCAACCTCTCACTTACCACCCTCTAAATATTCTGCAACATCTAATGCCAGAGTAACTCCCCCGCCTTCTTAGAACTTTTTCTTTGACATTCATGACTCAACACTCTCCTGGTTTTTATTCCTATTTCACAGGCTTTTCAATCCAACTTCCTTTATCAAACCTACTTCCTCCTTTTGCCACTAAAACAACAGTGGTTCTGTCCTCTACCCTCACTTCTCCCACTACATTCTCTTCCTCCCTGACATTCATAAGCCATGGCTTCTCCTCTCTGCCCGCTCTGGCCTCTCACAAGCTCTAGGTGGGCACTTCCAGCTGACTATCCTGATGAACCACCAGAAGGGCCATAACTCCCAAACTCATCATCATACATTTATCAAACCCCAATTTGTGAATGTGTTCATCATCCTGACACTCATTCATACACACACACAAACACACCCTTTGAGGAGCAATTACCATGAGGCAGGCACTACGTTAAATGCTTCACATGCATCAACTTTTTAAGCCCTCACAAGAGCCCAGTGAAGAGAGTAGTTATTATGTCCATGTTACCGTTGGCGAAACCCAGGCAGTCTGATCCTGAACACCATACTTTGCCCTATATTAACCCCCGGCTGCCCAGACCTAAAACTTGTCTCCTCTTCTCCAAGACCCGGCCTCCGACATGGTCTCTCGCCCCCATGGCCCTCACACTTGGCCTTCTGTTCTATTCTCATGGACATTCTGTACTTCAGTCTTCGATGCCACTTGACTTCTCTTATTTTCCACCTCCCATCTCTCCACTGTTCATCAAGCCAGCCCTGTCTCTAGCTCAAACTCTTTAGTGAATTACAGCGCTCACTGCCTGTAAGATAAAGTCCAACCTCTTTCCAGCCTCCTCTACTACCACTCTTTCCACCGTTACCACACTGTGGCCAGAATGGGCATGTGTCAGTCTTTTGCCTCCCTAGCATGTAATCTAAGCCCTTCCTTCTGCCTGGAAATCTTCTTTCCCAAAGAAGAGCTGAAAAATACCTCCCGTGTAATTAGAGAGTGATGCCTGGCCTACACCATGCCAACTAGAAGCATCACTCCTGGCTGCCAATCGGGAAGCAGGAACCATGGAACTTGGTGGCGCAAGGAGGTGCAGAAGGTCTGACTGAGTTTTCTGAGGTGTCCCCTAGTGCAAGTACAACCCTGCCCTCAGTGGTGGCAGTAGCATTTCCTCCTGGCTCCGCACTGGAAGGTTCATCGTGGCCTCTACACTTGCGTTCGCGGCCCTCTTAATGATTCCGTGGGCTTCCCGACATCCTTTCAAATTTTTTCTCTTTAGCTGAAATCCACCAGTTTGGCCATTTCTGACTAAGTGCCCTGACTTACAATCGGCAGTGCTGAATGAGTGGCAGAGTCTATGCCCGTTGCGTTTCTGTCTCCCTGAACCTTGCCACTGTTTCTTCTACCCAGAAGCCTCTGCCAGGGAAGGAGCTGCTCCTCGGGTCAAACTCCTTCCCACGCCTTAGGGCCCAGCACAGCTCACAATATAGCTGCCGCTCCAGGAGCACTTACTAAGGACCGGGCACCGGCCCGTTGAGGTGGCAAGGCACGAGCATTAGCTCTGTCGAACAGTTGAGAAAACTGAAGTACAAACAAATGAGTAAACTGCCCGAGGTCACACAGCAAGTAAGCAGTGAGGAACCAAAATTCAAGTCGAAAAATCTGAGTCTAGAGTCAATGATCTTAACCAGAGATCAGCAGCCAAATCTGGCCCTCCGCTTGCTTTCTGTTATGCTCTGGACAGTTTTCACCTATTTAAATAGTTGGGGGCCAGGGAGGGAGAAGCGAAGAGGAATCACAGTCCTTTGAAAGTGGTATGAAAATCCTATCTTGATATCCATAAGAAATGTGTTTTATTGAAACTCAGCATCCTTTGTCTGTGCCTCCTTCCAGGTACCAACAGCTAAGACGAGAAGGTGCAATAGACATGGTCTGGTCTTTTACTACACCACCCCCAGATACACCCCCAAAAAGCTTAATGCCCGCTCCTTCGCCTCCCCGAAGCTGAAATAAACCCTCCCATCTCTGTAGTCACGTGACTTTGGCCTTTTTCTCACAGCAGCTAGTTTATCTTCCTATGAATTACACTGGATTACTCTTCTCCTCCAGCAGATTATAAATTCTTTTATATTCCCCCTGGTGCCTCACCTACCTGTACCCCATGGGTGCCCAAAGTTATGCGGCATCAAACATCTTAAACAGATGCCAGCCATTCTCCTAACATGAATATGAGTCAGGAAACCAGAGACGAGACTGGCAGGATGGATAAAAATGGGCAATCTTACCCACTACCGGTAGGTGCACAAATTGGTACAGCCTTTGTGAAAGGCAAGTTTGACTTGTTCACCAAATACTTTGATGGTGCGCATTACTTAGGACTCGAGAATTCCAGTGGTGGAAATTTATCCTAAAGAAATAAGCAGACTAATGGAATCTAAGACAGATAAAGCCCTCAGGACCAATAATGAGAGTAGTGATACCAGGAGGGGAAGGGGAAGGTGGGGGGGAAAGGGGGAAGCCGATCACAATGATCTACATATAACCCCCTCCTAGTGGGATGGACAAAAGAAAAGTGGGTGAAGGAAGACAGACGTCAGTGCAAGACATGGCAAAAATCATAATAATTTATAAATTATCGAGGGTTCATGAGGGAGGGAGGGTAAAAATGAGGAGCTGATACCAAGGGCTCAAGTCGAAAGAAAATGTTTTGAAAATGATGATGGCAACAAATGTACAAATGTGCTGGACACAATGGATGGATGGATTGTGATAAGAGTTGTACGAGCCCCCAATAAAATGAGTTTTTAAAAATAGCATGTCTAAAACAAAGAAAGAAATCAGCAGACTACTGTGAAAAACTGCCCACAGGAGCAGTGCTTGTGGGAGTTACCATACTAGGTGTGTGTTTCACGTCTGACACTGACCTACACTAACCCCTCTCAGCCCTCACAGCAACCACTGCTCCGAGCCCAATGTGTACACAGGTGAAGGTAGGACTTGCAGAGGCTAAACAACTTGCTCAGGGTTAAGGGGCTACAGACGACTTTTAAAAATGGAGGGCTATCACTAATTTTAATTTATTTCAAGTCTTTTCTAAATTTTCTCTAAGCTCAAAAAACCCAAAATCATGATCACAGAGTCAATCCTGACCCTCCCGGACCTGGAGGACGACGAGGAGAGCTGCCCCTCGGCGGTTCCCCAGGCTGCAATCCCCCAGGAGCAGATGGCCACGTCGTTCTCCCACTTGGTCCCACTCAGATCCCCTCGGTGTCTACTATCAGCCTGCGCCATAAACACAGAGCGGCAGGTGGACTCGAACCACTGACCGTTTGCTTAGCAGCCACACTTAACCAACGCACAGAAAGCCTAATTTTTATGAAGGCCCTCCCTCCCTCTTTGGAACGCTCATGAATATATCCCAGAATAAACCAAGCAGCAGACCTTTTAAAAAGGCTTTAAAAAGCGCAGTTTAAAAGTTCTTACGTTGGACTTTGGAAACAAGAACAGCATTTGCTCACGTAGCAGAGGCTGGAGGACGGCATTCTGGGTCCCCTGTATTTCCCCTACAACATCACTTGGCCAGTCCTTACCGTTGTGCTAATATGCATGTAGACAGAAAACTATGTTGTGACTTAGATTGAATAAAAACTCGACATGAAGATGGATTGATCCCTACCTGATTATAGCAATTTAAAAGGAAGCGTTCCACCTAGTCTTAAAATCTCCAAAGATATTACATGCCTCAAAATTCACCAAAGCTTTAGACTTTTCTCAACTCGGCTTTTTGGTCTCTGATCCATAAAACCCAAGTCCAGGATTTCATGATTACTTAAAAACATCCCCAAACCAGACCTTACCTCTTCTGGCACAATAACTAATGGATACTTGTCCTCAGACAAAAAGTTGAAGATAACCCATATTTTAAATGTGTCTTCTTCAGTCGTAAGCAGGGGAGTCTTTGTGAGGTTTTTTTTGACACAAAGGGTCCAACACATCCTGTTGAATTCAATTTTGTCAAAGTTGTCTTGAACCTGAAAAAAAGAGGAGAACAACGCAATGAACTAGCCCAAAATAAGTCATGAGCCAAGCCAAAGACCCTGCCTGCCCCACGCTCCCCTTTTCACTGAGCCAAGCCTGCTCGAGCCACTCCCGAGCATGTGCTCACAGCGCCATGCTTTCAGTGGTTCCAGCAGACATGTTCTACCCGCTTGGCATCGGAGACACATGTGCCCATGACCCCTCCCTGAGCATGGAAAACGCTGGCCCGTCGTCTAGCTGTTTCTCGTCTGTACCTGTACAGTCAAAGAAGATACCTTCTTTGGGGAGAAGCAGTTTGCTGCAATTCTCAAACGACAGTCAATCCTACCATTCACTCCTCTGTGCTTGCGTTCCCTCCACACCTACTGTGAGTCTGTGCCACGAAATAAACACAGTGCTGAGGGACAGGAGGGGAGGGGGGGGGCGGGACCACGTATATGGAAGGTTGAATACGATAATGTCATTGATTTCATTTCTTGAGGTGGACTGTGTAAATATATACAGTATGGTTCTTTAAAATAAAAAAAATCCCTCCAGATTCCTTATCCTTCAAACCTAAATAGTGGTTTGAATGGCTTTTTTAAAAAGCGAAGGAAACGTAAAATTGAAATGGATTTGGAGTCGTTGGTGACAAACAAGTTCATAGTGGTGCAGGGAAGTGATGAATTAAAAACTTGATCTCTGCTCTTAGAAAACTCAGTTTATTTGGGGAAAACAGGCATGCAAATGCAAGGTGGGAAAAACCTTTTCTATCACATGGTAATTAATTCGTTTCTCACTCATTCCACAGACGAAATTTAGACAGCAATTATTATCTCCTGGGAACGCTGCAAAGATACTGAACATAAAAACCATGACAGAAAGCCTGGTGAGCACTAAACTGGGAACAGGCAGAGGGATCGGTTGGAACACTGCGGAGGAAACCCATCTTAAGGTTGTAAGTATATGTGTATATCTATTTAGAAAAATAAGGGCTATCAAGAGTCAAACAGATGAAGCATGGGGTAAGGGTGCTCCGGGGAGAATGGCCGACGGATCCAGCCATGCCAGCTTGGAAGTGCTAGGGAAAGTAATGTAGGTGGGCAGTAGGTGAAGGACGGTGGCATGAGTGGGAATTCTGCAAATCACAGGGGTCATCTTGGGTTCCTACACACAGCAAAGGAACCACATTAGGTAGCCTCACAGCACCCACCAGAAGGGCTGGAGAATCAACGCTCTGAACGTGGGCGGGTTCCAAGTAGGTGGCGCAGTGGCATCCCGCAGCACTCACAAGAACAGCCAGGGGAGACACACCACTGCCACCTGAGCACAAGGACACTGCCACCACTATCGCTGCTACCACTGACCCTGCTCTTCATCTTTGGCGACACTCATTGCAGAAACCAAGTCCCACAATTCCATGCTCTTGCTGTCAAGAAAGCAGGGCGCAGCAAACGTTCCAGCTTCTGCTAACTGAGACTGGCCTTACCCTGTACCAAGGCCTTGTAGAGCTGTCCTCATATGAAAGTTCAGGTGCTGGACACACAGGGAAAAAATGACACCATTCACTGCATAGGGCACAGGGCCAAATAAGGCTGGGAAGATCAGTGAGGACCAAGTCATGATGATAATCCAGGTCAAGGCATCAGACTTAACCTGTACTGAAAGCGTAAAGAGAACAGCATATCCAAGCTGCCATCTCATGTTCGGAAGACATGCTGGGGGAGGCAGGAGGACAATATGAAAAAAGCCTTTCTTTGTGGAGAGGTACAATGTACTATGTACTGCAAGAAGTTCTTCCTGATCTCTAACGAGAATCTGACTGGCCAGCCATTTGCCTAGCACCACTGCCCAAGGCCCCATCACATACAATTTGTCCCACAGAGGGAAATCTGTTGCTGTCTTTTGTTTTCTTTTCTTTGTTTTTAATATGTTTACTGGCAAATAATCCACAAATCATATAATTCAATAGTTGAATCATATTAAGAGTTGCACAAAAGAAGAGTTGTACAATCATTCCCACACCATCAATTTTAAAACATTTTCTTTTTCGTACTCATTTTAATTAACTCCCCATTTCCCCCAATCTCCCATGCCATACCCCCAAGAAACCAACAATCTATTTATTGTCTCCATAAATACAACTCTCCTGGATCTCATATACAGAAAAACATACAAGCAAACAAAACTAACAACAATAACAAAGTAAAACAGAAAAACCTCCATCCAAAAACAGGGCAGGAAATATTTTAAAGCTACAACACATTTAAAATGGGTCAAAAAAGAGATCAAGTGGCAAAGCGTTAAACTTTAACCTAACTGCATCTATAATAGTCCACCTTCCAACGCGCTCTGCTAACAGCACGGCGATGCACCGCCCTGGTCCTGCGCTCAGAGGGGCTCACTGGACTTAATCCACATGGATTTCCCCTTCACTTTTTTTTAATGGAAACAACTTTAAAATGAGTCAAATTGTCTTTGTTTTGTTTTTGCTTTAATATTATTTTTGAGGATAACTGTGCAATGGCGGGCCTCCACAAGATGCTACAGGCATCTCCACTTTGTCCAAAGACGGGGGACAACTATGTGATGATGGCCATCTAGCTGATGAAGCACATCTGTGGGACAGAGTAAGGACATCGCTGTACTCGAGGACTAGGTTTCAGATGTCGTCACAACCACACTATCCACCTGGACATTAAAACAATTCACTAAGGGGCAGCTATGCCACAGGGGGTCAGTGCCCTGTGCACGAAAGCACACGCCTGCCCCACGGAACATGAGGGGATTCTATGTGAATCACAGGGGTCCTGACCGGAAGTGGCTACATCTGTAGGAAATACATCCACGTGGCAAAAGGCTTTCTGGGGTCCTGGGCTAGTCTGTAGGGAGATTCTCAGTGAAGGATTTTAGCAAGACGCTGTTTGAGGTGTTCCTGAAAGTACAATGACGGCTGCAAGAAAGAGGCCTCTCAAGGACAGAGGGGGACAGCTGAGCAAAGGCCCCATAAACTGTAGTTCAGGAGTGGGGAGCAGCCATCTGGCCGGCATGTAGGCTCAGGTCAAAGGCAAGAGGGAAGCGGAAGTCAGACAAGGCTCCACTTGGCTACTGACTTGATTCTGAATAGAAAAGGAAAGCAGCAAAAAGGATCTTAAGGAGTCACAATCAGCAAGCGCTACCTTTTGGGAACGTGGTACTCACAGAATTCCCTAAGGTAGATTTCAATAGATAGAGTAGGGAGGGGGAGAAAGAGATCAAAAGACAACTGCAAGACTACCAGCCAAAAAAAGCAGTAAGGGTAGAGCTAGGTTGTGAGCTTGTTAAGAATGTTTAACTCACAAGCATCCTGCCATTGAGTTGATTCTGACTCACAGCGACCTAAAGGACGGGTGGAATGTGGGTTTCCAAGACTGTAACTCTTTAAAGGAATAGAAAAGGGCACCCTACTCCAGCACAGCAGCTGGTGGTTTCGAACTGCTGACTTTGCAGTTAGCAGTCCAATGCGTAACCCTCTAAGCCACTAAGATTCCCGGTGTGAACAGAATATACACAAACACATGAGAAACTGGGGCTACTTCTCTTTAAGGTAATCATTTTCAAAGGTACCTATATATTTAATGATAGTATTTACACCTTTTTGAGGCATAAACTCCTTAAGTTTTCAGCATCCATTACTAGATAAAATATAGATATATATGTATATATATATGATTCAACATCCAACAACAGAGAAGAATATTCCAGTGTTTTCACATGAGGCAGGGTGCCACTAAGGCAGTGGTTCTCAACCTTCCTCATGCCACGACAATTATTTTCATTGCTACTTCATCACTGTAATTTTGCTACTGTTAAGAATCAGGCAACCCCTGTGACAGGGTCATTCGACCCCAAAGGGGTGGTGACACACAGGTTGAGAACCGTTGAACTAAAGGAAGGAAACTCCATTTTGGGATTCCAGAACTTCACACACCAGATACAAAAACCAATGGCTGTCATCACAGAAATACATGGAAAAGAATCTTGTCAAAATTTTTAATTGCCATGAAAGAATGGATAATTGTGAAATTATAGGAGATTCTGTGCATATACAAAGCTGGAAGTGGGCAAAATCAAAACAGTTTTGTGTGTACTACTACTACTAACAACCATCAAGACATAAAAGGTTAAGCGTAGTGTAACTACACTAAAATGCCCAGTGAAACATGCAAGGTCCCCAAAGCTAAACACATTACCACCCCATTTAAATTTAACCATACATTAAAACTCACATTTCCAGCCGGCCCCAAACCCAACTATGTGCGTGTACACACACACACACACACACACACACACAAAGAATACTCTTCAGAGGACAGCACTGAAGCTACAGCTCAGGGAGTGGGGTGCGTCTGATCAGAACACACAGGAGTAAACAAAGAGGGAAGAGTGGAGCACATCCTGCCCCACCAAGCCCAGAGGACAACATTCCTGCTCAGAGCAGCCAATGCAAGAGGACCATAGGGTTGGCCCCACGATGAGACATGATGTCCCTCAAGGACTCATAGCACTACAGGGACAAGACTGGAGACAGTGCGGAAATTGTGCCTGATCTGACGTCACCACACCATAGCAAAACACAAAGGGTGCGCAACAGAGCACCAAGGGGAGCAAAGCATTGAAGTCCCCGAGAAATACCAAAAATAGACTTTGTGGCCAAGGAGTGGTGCCCTATCAGATTTGACAGGAAAACACTCCTAAAGGTCAACAAACAAGCTATCTATAGGCTTTTCTTATTTTTTCATTGGTTTTTAAGGCGATGGTGGTTGTTTGGGGGGTTGTTTTGCTTTGTCTTATTTTTGTGCTTACTATTGTCTCTGCAGGTCTATCTAGACAAGATAGGCAGGATAAGCAATCCGAAGGAGAAAACAATGGGGCCAACGAAGAGGGGGAGGGAGGGGTAAGAAGGGGTTGTCAACAAACCCAGGGACAATGGAACAAGTGATCTGAAGTTGATAGTGATGAGAATATGGGATGCCTGGTGGGGCTGATCAATGGCAATGTAACCGAGAGGAATTACTGAAACCCAAACGAAGGCTGAATGTGATAGTGGGACAAGAGGAAAGTAAAAGGAAATAGAGGAAAAAACTTGGGAGGAAAAGAGCATTTACAGAGGTCTGCATACAGGCATGAACATATGTAAACATATTTTTATATATTGACAGGGAAATAGATTTATGTACATGTATTCATATATTAAGTATTAAGGTAGCTGATGGACATTGGGCCTCTACTCAAGTACTCCCTCAATACAAGAACACATTGTTCTAATAACCTGGCATTCTGTGATGCTTCCTGACAAGACCACTGAAGACAAAATGGGTGCATAAGCAAATGTGGTGAAAAAAAGCTGATGGTGCTCATCTATCAATGGATATAGTATCTGGGGTCTTAAAGGCTTGAGGATAAATAAGTGGCTATATAGCTGAGAAGCAATGAAGGCCACATGGAAGAAGCACACCAGCCTGCGTGATCATGAGGTGTCAGTGGGATCAGGTATCAGCATCAAAGACCGAGCACAAAAAATGTTACCAATGTGAATGAGGGGGTGGGCAGAGAGAAGCCCCAAAGCCCATCTGTAGACAACTGGACACCCCTTACAGAAGGGTCACAAGAGACGAGCCAGTCAGGGTGCAGTATAGCACTGATCAAACGTAACTTTCAACTTTCCTCTAGTTCTTTAATACTCCCTCCCCCCGACAGCACCGGAGATACAGTGTGGGAATTGCACCTGACCTGATCCCACCACACTGAGGCAAAGCACTGGGGGAGTGCAGCCGAACAGCAAGGGAATGGAGTGGCAAGGTCCCCAGGGAATGCTGAAAGTGGACTTTGGGGCCAGGGCGTGCTGCCCCAACAGACTGGACTGGAAAACACTCCTAAGGGCCAACAAACGATCCTTGAACTAACTACAAGCTTTTCTTTCCTGAAGTGTTTTGTTTTGTTCTTTGTCAATGGTTTGTTTTTGTTGTTTTGTTGTCTGGTTGTATACCATTGCTTTGTTTTCCTCTGTCTTGTTTTCGTGCATGTTAGTGTCTCTACAGGTCTGTCTGAATAGGACAGGCTGGATGAACTATCTGGAGGAAAAACAATGGGACCGACAGTTCCAGGGGGACTTGGGGTGGGGGGAGATAGAGGGGTAAGGAAGTTAACAAACACAGGGACAAAAGAACAACATGGGACCCAAAATGGTAGTGAGGGGGGAGTGGCAGGTCTGGTGGGGAATGATCAAGGGTAAGGTTGTGTTGAGAAGAGGTATAGCTGTAGCCCAGGTGGGGACGGAGCATGGTAGTAGGGCAGGAGGAAAGTCAAGGGAGATGGAAGAAAGAGCTAGGAGTAAAGGGGCATTTATGGAGGTCTAGATAAAGACATGTACATGCAAATATATATATGAGGATGGGAAATAGACCTATGTGCCTATATTTATAGGTTTAGTATTAAGGTGGCGGAAGGACCTTGGGCCTCTACTCAAGCACTCCCTCAATGCATGAATACTTTCTTTTATTAAATTGGCACTCTATGATGCTCACTCTCCTGACACAACTGCTGAAGCCAAAGTGGGTGAACAAGTAAATGTGGTGAAGAAAGCTGATGGTACCCGGCTATCAAAAGATATAGTGTCTGGAGCCATCTAGCTCAGAAGCAACAAAGTCCACATGGAAGAATACACCAGCCTGTGTGATCGCGTGGTCCCGAAGGGATCAGTTATCAGGCATCAAAGAACAAAAAATCATCATTGACTGCACACCTCCATGATACGATCGCTGAAGACAAACGGATACATAAGCAAATGTGGCAAAGAAAGCTGATGGTGCCCGGCTATCAAAAGAGATAATGTCTGGGGTCTCAAAGGCTTGAAGGTGAACAAGCGGCCATCCAGCTCAGAAGCAATAAAGCCCACATGGAAGAAGCACACCAGCCTGTGAGATCACAAGAAGCCAAAGGGACCAGGTATAAGGCATCATGCAAAAAAAAAAAATATATATATATATATACACACACACATACACACCATAGTGAATGAAGGGGGAAGTGCAGAGTGGAGACCCAAGGCCCATTTTTCGGCCACTGGAGATCCCCCCTCATAGAGGAGTTCAGGAGAGGAGATGGGTCAGTCAGGGTGCGATGTAGTACCGATGAAGAACACAGCTTTCCCCCAGATCCTGGATGCTTCCTCCCCCCAACTACCATGATCCGAATTCTACCTTGCAGGACTGGATAGGGCAGAGGTTGTACACTGGTGCATATGGGAGCTGGAGGCACAGGGAATCCAGGGTGGACGATATCTTCAGGACCAGGGGTGTGAGGGGCGATGCTGGGAGAGTGGAGAGTGAGTGGGTTGGAAAGGGGGAACTGATTACAAGAATCCACATGTGACCTCCTCCCTGGGAGATGGACGGCAGAGAAGGGGGGGAAGGGAGACTCCGGATAAGGAAAGATATGACAAAATAACAATCTATAAATTATCAAGGGCTCATGAGGGAGAGGTGAGCGGGGAGGGAGGGGAAAAAAAAGATGACCTGATGCAAAGGGCTTAAGTGGAGAGCAAATGCTTTGAAAATGATTAGGGCAAAGAATGTACTGATGTGCTTTATATAATTGATGTATGTATATGTATGGTTTGTGATAAGAGTTGTATGAGCCCCTAATAAAATGTAAAAAAAAAATACTCCCTTCCCCCAATATCATGACCTCAATTCTACCTTACAAATCCGGCTAGACCAGAACATGTGCACTGGTACAGATAAGAACTCAAAACACAGGGAATCCAGAGCAGATAAACCCCTCAGGACCAATAATGAAAGTAGCAATACCAGGAGGGTAAGGAGAAGATGGGGGAGAATCAACTTATAACCCCCTCCCAGGGGGATGGACAACAGAAAAGTGGGTGAAGGGAAACAGAAGATGATGTAAGACATGACAAAATAATAATATCGTATATACTAGAATATAAGCTGACCTGAGTATAAGCCAAGGTACCTAATTATTACCTGGGAAATCAGAAAAACTGATTGACTCGAGTACAAGCCTAGGGTGCAAATTGCAGAAGCTATTGGTGTTTTTCAATAATAAAAACAAATGAAAATAAAATTACTAAAAATTGAGACATCAGTGGGGTAATGCATTTAATATTTATTTTAAATAAAAAACATAAATAAAAGGACAAGTCATTTAACATTAGTAAACCAGCACAGTAAGTGGAAAATAGGTTCAACAAAAACAATAAGGTATCATCAATGATACCTTAAGAGTACTCTTCCCTGAGCTCAATCAGCAACCAAGCTAAAATGTAAAGAGTTAAAATCCTTCAAAACTGGATTCATCATCATCATCCATATCCCAATGCAGAGCTTCAGCTGGTGTGAGGTCATCATAGACGCTGTCCTCACTGAGATCGCAGTCATCACCATCACTGCTGTCATTTTCATACAAAGCGCAGTCTTCACTGCCATCCATGGCATTACCAATACTACGTTTCTGGAAGGCACGTCACACCATGTCCTCTAGAATGTCTTCCCATGTATCTCAAACTCACTCAGCTATTAACTCTATGTCAGGCTTCATGAGATTTCCTCCTTTTGTTAGTCAGGCGTGACCAGATAACATCCATTCATGCCACATCCTTCACACACGGTCTTTAAAAGGCTTATTCAAAGATACATCCAGAGGCTGCAGTACAGATGTAAGCCCAGCTGGAATAACGGCTAAAGTAACTTTACTAGATTTTGCCAATTTTTTTGTCATCCGATAGGTGGGCTCTGAACATATCCCAAACAAGTAACGATGGCTTTTTCTTTAAGACTGCTCCTAGTCGTCGGTTCCAAATTTCTTCCAGCCATTTTTTTGTTCCGTCTTCATCCATCCAGCCTTTAACATGTGAACACACAATAATTCTTGGTGGGAAATTGATCTTTTTAAGCAAGGTCTTTCTTTTAAAAATAATGACAGGACGCAGCTTAGTTCCATTAGCCAAACATGATAGAACAACTGTAAGCTGTTTTTTTTTTTTGTCATTTCCTGTGGTTTTGAGAAAAATGCCTTTTTCTTCTAAACTTGCCACAGTTCTGTTGCTTGGAAGATCAAAAGTCATGGCAGTTTCATCCATATTCCCAATATCTGCCAGGTTATAATTATAAATCCTTCTTTGTTTTATAATACATGAATGGAATGACATAATTTTTTCTTCAAGGTCTTGTGGCAACTTCTGGGAAATCTTTGTTCTTTGTCTCAAACATAGTAAGCCAAACCTATTCGTGAAGCGGGTACACCATCCTGCTGACGCAGCAAATTTTTCAATGCCTGGTGCTTTATATTTTATTTGTCATCCTTAGCCATTGGTAGAGCACATATGCGGATTCCCATGTGTGTTACACAGTAATCACTCCATAACCCATTTATGCAATTCACCTCCCTCATTTTTTTCTTCACCCCTTCTGCATGGTCAAATTGCTTTCCTTTCATGTACTTCTTCATTTGCTAAAGCAACAAGAAGTCACACAGAGTGAGGTCAGGTGAGTCAGATGCATGGGGCAAAGCTGTGTTGGGTCCACTGAGATGGCTGCATGAACAGGTACATTGTTGTGGTGGCAAAACCAGTCCCCAATCTGCCACAACACAGACCTTTTTGTCACACACTGTCATGTAATATTTTCAGACCCTCTAAATAGAAAGCTTGATTAACAGTCTGACCTGGTGGAAAGAACTCCAAATGCACGACTCCCCTCACATCAAAAAGTCAAATGAACATGCCTTGATCTTTGATTTCACTTGTCAAGCTTTTGGAGGGTGAAGTGACAATGGTGTCTTCCACTGGCATGATTTGATATTTGGCTTCGGGGGTCATAAGAATAGCACCATGTCTCATCACCAGTAATGACCTTGGGGGGTTAAAATCTGGGTTGCTTTGGGGCTGTTCTTTCAAAGCACAGCATGTTTCCACTTGACACCATTTTTTCCTGGTGAGTCAGAGCCAGAGGCACAAATTTAGCAGTGACCCTTCTCATTCCCAAATCTTCAGTTAAAATTCGCTGAACTGAGCTCCAAGGCAATCCAGATAACTTTCCCATCTCTTTAATGGTCCATCGTCTGTTTTTGACCACAAGTGCACGAATTTTGTCACACAATTTCACCTGTTAAGGAAGGTAATGGGCATCAAGAACTAGGTTTGTGGATCGACATTTCACCTTTTCTAAAATGAGAAACTGCTCGTACACTTGAGTTTTTCTCGTAGTGCTGTCCTTAAAAGCTGTGTTCAACACCACAACAGTTTCTGTGACATTTTTCCTGAGCAGGAAACAAAATTCCACAGCTGCACTGGTCTCGTAATTATTCATCACACACACACACACACACACAAAGTTTCAAGCTGAACTTTCACACACATAAGAAAAAAAAATCACTGTGACCAGAAAGAACCTTCCCAGGTGACGCCACTGAGTGCACTAACTCAGAGTGAGTTGCTCCAGCATTAAGCAAGCTCCACCCAACAGAGCTTCTTCCCGTTGGGGGACTGCCCCCTCTTATATTTATTGTTGTAAGGTGCTATTGAATCGATGCTGACTCATAGTAACCCTACATACATCAGAATGAAATATCGTCTGGTTCTCTGTCATCCTTCAAAGTGTAGCTACGGTTGAGCCCATTGTTGCAGCCACTGGGTCAACAATCATCTCCTGAAGGCCTTCTTTTTGACTAACGCTCCACTTTACCAAGCACGATGTCCTTCTCCAGGGACTGGTCTTTCCTGATAATATGTCCAAAGTACATGAGACAAAGATTTGCCATCCTTATCGCTAAGGAGCATTCAGGTTGTACTCCTTCCAACACAGATTTGTTCTTTTGGCATTTCATGGCATTTTCCACATCCTTTGCCAGCACCATAATTCAAACACATCAATTCTTCTTTAGTCTTCCTTATTCAATGTCCAATTTTCATATGCATATGAGAGCTTTGAATATCAAGGCTTGGGCCAGGTGTACCTTAATCCTCAAAATAACATCCTTGCTTTCAACACTTTTAAAGAGGTCTTGTGCAGATTTATTCAAGGCAATCCATTGCTTAATCTCTTGACTGTTGCTTCCAAGATCATTGATTGTGGATCTAAGCAAGATGAAACCCTTGGCAACTTTAAGTTTTTCTCTATGTATCATAGTGTTTCTTACCTATTGGTCCAGCTGTGATGTGAGGATTTGGGTTTTCTTTACATTGAGGATAATTATATTTTTTCTCATTTTCTCAAGTTCTAGCAATGAGCTTACACTACTTTTACAAGTTAAAAAACCCACTTTAAAAAATAACAATTTTCATGAGCCACTAAGAAAATATGAGCTTATACTACTTTTACAAGTTAAAAAACCCACTTTAAAAAATAACAATTTTCATGAGCCACTAAGAAAATATGAGCTTATACTACTTTTACAAGTTAAAAAACCCACTTTAAAAAATAACAATTTTCATGAGCCACTAAGGAAATACAAATAGAACCACAGTAAGATACCACTACACACTATACAGTGGCTGTAGTCAAATTTACAAATAATAAATTTTTTTTAATTGAAAACTTCACATACTACAAATAAAGAAGTAACTAATGTGGCTGCTTTGGAAAACAGTTGGGAAGTTCTTGAAAACAATCCTACACATAGGAACCTAAGAGAATGGGAAACATACATCCACACATTATTCCTAACCATGAAAAAGTGGACAATATCCCAGCAACCATCAACAAAAGCATAAACATTGTGATATAGCTGTGCAAAGGAATCTTATTTAGTTATAAAAAGAATGCAAATATATACTATATAATGAGAAGGGAATAGAACTATGTACTCCTATCTATATGTTAAGAATTAAGGTTGCAGATGGACATTGGGCCTCGCCTCAAGTACTCCCTCAACACAAGAACACTTTGTTCTAACAATCTGGCATTCTGTGATGCTCACCTTCCCGACACAACTGCTAAAGCCAAAGCGGGTGAACAAGTAAATGTGGTGAAGAAAGCTGATGGTGCCCGGCTATCAAAAGAGATCGTGTCTGGGGTCTTACCAAAGGATTGAAGATAAACAAGCGGCCATTTAGCTGAGAAGCAACAAAGCCCACATGGAAGAAGCACACCAGCCTGCATGATCATAGGTGTTGATGGGATCAGATTATCAGGCATCTAACCCAGAACACAATTATACCCAATGTGAATGGGGGACAGGGGCATAGAGTGGAGACCCAATGCCGATTTGTATACAATTGGACATCCCCTCACAGAGGGGTAATAGGGAAGAGATTAACCAGTCAGGGTGCAGTATAGCACCGATGAAACACACAACTTTCCTCTAGCTCTTTGGTGCTTCCTTCACCCCACTATCATGACCTCAATTCTACCTTACCAATCATATTAAACCAGAACATGCAAATTGCTACAGAGAAGAGCCCCAAACACAGGTGATCCAGGCTAGATAAAGCCCTCAGGGTCAACAAGGAGAGTAGGAATACCAGGGGGATTAGAGAAGGGTGGGGGGAGAAAGGAATTGATCACAAGGATCAATCTAGAACCCCGACCCAGGGGGACGAACAATGGAAAAGTGGGTGAGGGGCAACGGAGGATAATATATGAAAATAATAATCTATAACTTATCAAGGGTTTGTGGGGGAGGGAGGGGGAAGAATGGGGAACTGATATGAGGGGCTCAAGTGAGAAGAGAATGCTTAGAAAATGATGGTGGCATATGTGCAAATATACTTGACACACTGGAGGTATGTATGGATTGTGATGAGATGCAAAAGCCCCCAATAAAATTATTTAATTCAAAAAAAGAGAATAAAGTACTGACCTTGAACACAATATACAACGTAAAAATAAGCTACATATTGTACAATTCCATTTGTATAAAATGTCCAGAATCAGCAAATCCAAAGACCGAAAAGTAGATTACTGGCTTCCCAGGGCCAGGAGGAGGTGGAGTAGTGACTGCTAAGAGGTAGGGTTTGCTATTTTCGGCAACAGCCACTCGCCACCATTGAGCTGCCTCTGACTCATACTGACTGTATGTGGGTCAGGGTGGGACTGCGCTGGTGAGATTCCAAAACTGTACCTCTTACAGAAGTAGAAAGCCTCATCTTTCTCCCACAAGGCAGCTGGTGGTTTCAAACTGCTGAATTTACCATTACCAGTCCAATGCATTACCACTACACACCACATCCTGGAAGAGCGAATGCTGACAGGTATAAAAGCGGGTAACCCCCTCAAAAAAAACCCCAGAATTGTGCAGTGTGGAACAGAGTGTTCTAGTATGCATTTTTCCCATTAGGCGAGCATCGAGCCACTCCCTCAGAGTTAGTGCACCCAGTGGCGCTACCTGGGAAGCTTCTCTCTGGTCACGGTGAAATTTTTCATGAAAGCAGTTTTGCTTAAGCCACCCTTTTTGTGATGGCTAATTTAAGAGAACATAGTGGGCTATGAAATTTTGTTTCGTGCTTGGGGGAAAATGCCATAGAAACTGTTGTGATGTTGGATACAGCTTATAAGGGCAGTGCTATGGGACAAACTCAAGTGTACGGGTGGTTTTCTTATTTCAAGAAAGGTAAAGGTCGATTGATGAAAAGTCTCATTCTGTACCTCTATCAACTTCCCAAACAGACGAAAATGTTCCCTTGTGGCACATAAGGAGTTCGCTCCACCAGGTCAGACTGTTAATCAAGTCAGTGTGCAACAAAAAAGGCCTGATTCGTGGCAGACGGGGACTGGTTTTGCCACCGCAACAATGCACCTGCTCATGCAGCCATCTCAGTGCACTAGTTTTTGGCAAAAAACAGCATGTCTCTCTTGCCCCACGTACCTGGCTCTTCTGACCTAACTCCGTGTGACTTCTTTTTATTTCCACAAATGAAGAGGGACATGAAAGGAGTGATTTGACAACGTAGAAGAGATGCTGACACTCACTCACTTACCACTTACCCACCAATCACTCGCCACTCACCCACCAATCACTCGCCACTCACCTCTCACTCGTTCACTCACCTCTCACTCGTTCACTCACCACTCACTCACTCACTCACTCACTCACCACTCACTCACCCACTCACCACTCACACACCTCTCACTCACTAACCACTCACTCACTCACCACTCACTCACTAACTCAACAACAACAAAGAAGAGATGCTGAAAAAACAAACGAGGGGAGGTGCTGTGAGCCATCCAAACAAAGGAATTTGAAAAATGTTTCCAAAAATGAAACTGTAGCTTTGACAAATGTATTAAATTTAATGGAGAGTACTTTGAAAGTGATACAGTTGTTTTGTAAAAAAAACTTAAATACATAACTTTGAAAAAATTCTGGGATTTTTTGTGTACCCCTCATATATATTTTGGGGGGCAGCAGGGTGGTTAAAATCCTCTAAAATTGAGTGTGGCAGTGCTCGCCCTGTCTGTGAATAAACTAAACACTATTAAATTATAATATAAGTTAAACAGGTGAAATTTGTGGTACTCGTATTATATCTCAACTAAGCAGTTATTAAATACACATATTTCTGTAAACCACATTACTTTTACATTTACATTAATGGGCAACCTAGTCAGCAGCATAAAGTTATTTCTAATTTTCCAAAGTGTATCACTTCACAATGAATGTAGCATCCACCTTGGTCATTGTGTCAAATTCATATTATATCACTTTCGAACAATGACAGAAAAAGTAGCACAGGCTGAAGGGCCGTAAAAAGAGCTATGCAAAAGCATGAACTGGCTTAAGTGCCACTTCCCATTAAGTGGTTGTCTGGCACTCATTTGAAGGCCTTTTGAGGGCTAAAGGTCTATGTAAGGGGGGCGCTCTGGTAGAGTAGTGAGTTATGCATTCAGCTGTGAACTGCACAATCAACGGTTTGAAATCACCAGCAGCTCGGCGGGCGGAAGATGAGGCTTTCTGTTCCCCTGAAGATTTACAGCCTCAGAAACCCAGTGAAGGCACGTCTACCCTCCCCGAGGGTCTCTATGAATCAGAATTGACTCCATGGCAGTGAGTTGGTGGGGCTTTAGTGGGATAGTAGTTGGGATATAGAAAGACTTTTCCCCGGCTTTGTCTCCCCCAAAGATATGCCAAACGTAAGATGGTGAGAGGTCAAATGCTTAGATCAGGGGTCCACATGCGGCCTGCCGAGGACATTTTTCCGGACCGCCAGGTGTTTTTGCCCCATTTTGTTTTTTACTTCAAAATAAGATATGTGTAGTGTGCACAGGAATTTGTTCATAGTTTTTTTTTTAACTACAGTCGGCCCCCAACGGTCTGAGGGACAGAGAACAGGCCCCCTGTTTAAAAAGTTTGAGGACCCCTGGCTTAGAGATATTCTCCCGGAAGGCATTCAGCCATCCAGAGCAATCTGACTACTGTCCGGTTCACTGTAGGTGGGGCTCACAACCTGTTGATAGGCTAGTGATTGCTTCCCTAGAGAGCTTAGAACAGGTCAAACCTGCTCAGTGATCCTGAGTCTAGGATCTACCCATCTTATTACATGTGTACCCCCAATCCTTCCCCTTCCTATTGCATGTATAATACCCTTAGATTTCCCCCTCATTACTGTATTATCTATAATATAACCCATTCCTGTGACATGTCTTTACTTGTAATCAGGGGCCTTGCATGCCCCCAAAGATAATATAAGCCTTGGTTAGAAATAGATCGCTCTCTCTCCTGCCCTCTCCACCTTCCACATTCCCATGTGGCCCACCAAGCGGGGCGGAGGTGAGCATGCTACCATGAAATGTGTCTGACTCCTTCATTTTAATTTCTTTCCTATCCCTCTTATTCTCTATGACTCACTGTAATCTTTACATATTACCACTGTACAATTGCACCTGGGGGGCCTGGGATGCTTTGTTAGGGGCTGGCTCCCCTGACATAGCAGATTAGACATTAGGCCACTGACCACAAAAGGTTAACAGTTAGAACACACGAGTCACATGTGTGAACACTGAGGTTCTCTGCTCCAATAAAGACTGACAGCCTGACACCCCCAGGAGCAGTTCTGGTCTGTCCCACAGGGTGGCTAGGAGTCAGAAGCCTCTGATGGCAGTGAGTTTTTGTCAAGGTGGAGCATGTCGACTAGCAGGAAGAAAATGGAAAACCCACTTTACGAAATTTAAAATTTTAATTAAAAAATAAATTTAAAAGAACTGCAACTGTTGCATAACAGCAAACATTCGGGAAGTAGAAACAGCAGCCTAGATGTCAGCGTAAACACACAGAAATGCCCAGGGGGTGGGCTCCAGGGCAAGGCCACACTGAGTGGGAAAGCTTGTCTATGCACATTCTCTTTTCCTTTTTCAAGTGTGCATGTTTCCCCAAACAAGAAAAAGGATAATTTTGAGAAGCAGCGATTCCCCACCTGGCAGACGGTCAGTGGGCTGTTGGCTTTAATTATATTCTAAGGTGGACCAAGCTCAACATGTGGAGCCTCAGAGTAGAACTGACAACGGTTTGGATCAACCTTGACGTGGCGTTGGACTCCCTCATACACATGCTGTGGCAGGAGTTTGTGACGTTGTTTATTACAACAATATGGTCAAAAGGTGACAACATACCACTTTCTTCAATTAGTTTATTGCCAGGGGTCCAAATATAGGGACTCTTGGCCCAAAACAGAAAAAAAAGAAAAAAGTCCACACAAAAAAAAAAATTCTTCCTGGATTGTTACAGAACTTCATTCTTTTACTAAAAGGAAATTTAATTTTTAAAAAAAGTTTGCATGCAGGGGAGGCAAAATAATTGATACAAAAAATGTTAATCATGAGAAGTAGCCATGTAAACAACAGGAATGATGCTAAAGCAGATACAGGAACCGAATGGAAAAATTCCTGTTTGGAAAGTGAGCTCCAATACAATTTATTTTTTGGGTCCAGCCCCAAAGTAATTCTCCCAGGCAAAACAGAAAACTATCTGAAACAACCAGAGGGGGGCAACTGAACAAAATGAACATGAAGAAACAGTAGGCCTAGTAAAGGGATACTTGTTGAAACACCTAAGGACCCGAGATAGTTCGAGATGATGGGCAAAACTTTTAAATCACCTTTGACCAGTATCTACCCCGTGCATCAAAAAAACTGAAATATCAACGCAAGGATTCTACAAGGGACCAATGAATGTCTCAATAATTAAGTTAATAAGGAACTCGGGTGGTCAGTGTTGAGCTGGTAACCACCAATTAGCAGTTCAAACCACCAGCTTTTCAGAGTAACAAAGATGAGGCTGTCTGCTCCTGTACAGATTCAGTCTCAGGATAATCGACTCTGCCCTCAGTCAGAACAGACTGTCAAAAGTAGGTTTGATTTTTTTTCTTTCTTTCTTTTTGTTTTAAAATAGAACACTGGTCTAGAAATTAAGTGAGTTAGGCTTAAAATTTCTTTTTTTTTTAATCATTTTATTGGGGGCTCCTACAATTCTTATCACTATCCATACATACATCCATTGTGTCAAGCACATATGTACATTTGAGGCTTAACATTTCTTTCCAGCAGTTCAAATCTACCCCTTAGCTCCCGAGTTCCATGCGGGCAGTAATTCCAGGTCAACACTGATAGGTCAAGATTGCCCTTAATGTGAAATCAAGGGAGATGGTAAGCATATACCAAAGCATACCTTCAAATGTTCACTCATGATTTCCTATTTATTTTGCGTAACTACAGCCTCTTGGTTTTATGCAACATTCTTCAGTCACTACTGATATATATTTTCTCCCAAATTTCAAAACAAGGTGGTAATCTTTGCTCCGTTTAAGGCCACACCACGGAAAGCTTGGCTGGCGTCTTACTGGGCCTGCAGGGTTGGCGGAACGCCACTCCAGGTGGCTAAATCATAACAAACAAGGGCTTACTGTTTCATCCCATCTGCACATCCTCCCTGGATACGTTTTACTCCAAACTTAGTGGCTAGTTTAGAATTTCTCAAATACTGTTGTACTTTGTCCTCCAGTTAGAACACTCCAAAATATCTAATGACTAAAATAACATCTTTATACTAAAAACTCTAGATGGTAAAAGAGCACTAAACCAAAGACAAAAAATGAAGTAGTATGGAAAAAAATGAAGTAGTAGGATACAACACTTCAAGATACAGAACTAAAACTGCATTTCTCTATCCACAGCTCCTCTTCCAGCCACCCCCGAAAAAAAGCCACCTCACTGCCATTGAGTCAGTGCGGGCTCACAATGACCCTATAGGGCAGGGCAGAACCACCTCCGTGGGTTTCCAAGACTGTAACTTTTTTTTAAATCATTTTATTGGGGGTTCATACAACTTTTATCACAACTCATATATTCATCCATTGTGTCAAGCACATTTGTACATTTGTTGCCATCATCATTCTCAAAACATTTTTTTTCTACTAGAGCCCTTGGTATCAAATCCTCATTTTCCCCTCCTTCCACGCCCCCTCCCTCATAAACCCTTGATAATATATAAATTATCATTATTTTGTCATGTCTTACGCTGTCCAATGTCTCCCTTCACCCACTTTTCTGTTGTCTGTCGCCCAGGGAGGGAGTTATAAGTAGATCCTTGTAATCAGTTCCCCCTTTCTACCCCACCTTCAATCCACCCTCCAGGTATCACCACTCTCACCACTGGTCCTGAAGGGATCATCCACCCTGGATTCCCTGTATTTCCAGTTCCTATCTGTACCAGTGTACATCCTCTGGTCTAGTCGATGTTTAAGGTAGAATTGGGATCATGATAGTGGGGGGAGGTGGGAAAGCATTAAAGAACTAAAGGTAAGTTGTATGTTTCATCGTTGCTATACTGCACCCTGACTGGCTTTTCTCCTCCCCATGACCCTTCTGTAAGGGGATGTTCAGTTGCCTACAGATGGGCTTTGGGTCTGCACTCTCCCTTATTTACAATGATATGATTTTTTGTTCTTTGATGCCTAATACCTGATCCCATCAACACCTCGTGATTACACAAGCTGGTGTGCTTCCTTCATGTGGGCTTTGTTGCTTTTCAGCTAGATGGCCGCTTGTTTATCTTCAAGCCTTTATGACCCCAGACGCTATCTCTTTTGATAGCCGGGCACCATCAGCTTTCTTCAGCACATTTACTTATGCACCCACTATGTCTTCAGCGATTTTGTCAGGAAGGTGAGTATCATGGAATGCCAATTTAATAGAACAAGGTGTTCTTGCATTGAGGGAGTACTTGGGTAGAGGTCCAATGTCCATCTGCGACCTTAATACTAAACCTATACATATATGCACGTAGATCTATTTCCCCATTATCATATATATATTTACATATGCACATTCATGTAATTAGACCTCTATAAATGTCCTTTGCCTCCTAGTTCTTTCCTCTATTTCCTATTACTTTCCTCTTGTCCCACTATCATGCTGAGCCTTCATTTGGGTTTCAGTAATTCCTCTGATTTACATTGCCCTTGATCAAGCCCTACCAGGTCTCCTACACCCTCCTCGCCATCGATTTTGGAACACTTGTTCCTTTGTCCCTGGGTTTGTTAACAGCCACTTCCTTCCCTCCTGCCACCCCCTCTCCCATGCCCACACCCCAACCATAGGTCCCATTGTTTTCTTCTCCAGATTGTTTATCCCGCCTGAAAACTTTGTCTTTCTCCCACAGAGCAGCTGGTGGCTTTGAACTGCTGACCTTGCAATTAGCAGCCCAAAGCATAACCACTAAGCTACCAGGGCTTCTTTCCACCTGCCTAGCCCACACAAATTCAAACACTGAAAAGGGAAGCAATTTCCAGATTTCTGAGAATTTCCCAGTATGTCACATAACATTTTAATAACAGACTGAATTCTGTTTTTAACATTTAAATAAAATTATAACTGCTAGAGGGTTTTTCTTGGCATATATTCCCTGAATTTTCTAAGGCAGTACTAAGTTCAAGCATTCAAGTCTGCTGTCCTCATACGTCTGCATGCAGACCACAAATTCTAAATTTTCAACATCCAAATTCCATCATCTTGGTTGCATCTCACTTCCAGAGGTAACATTTAAAACCCAATGTCAGCATCCACGTTTTGCTTAGACAATGTGGTCATAGTAGTATGAGGGAGACTTCAAAAGTTCATGGGAAATTCCATTATTTTTACATTCCATTTTTCCATGAACTTTTTGAAGTCTCCTTCAGATCCTCACCCATATACCAACATATTTAAGTGTATTTTTAAGCCAGGGCTGGGGAACCTTTTTTTCTGCCAAGGACCACTGAAATATTTATAACATCACTCGTGGGCCTCCTGTGAAACATGTAATGAACTTGCCCTAATATGATGAGAAATGCTTCGCTTGGGTGAGATGCGTGATGTCAGCTGATATTTGGGAGAGGGGAGCCTTATATGGTCCATGGGCCAGATATTTCCCACCTCAGTTAAGCTGATACTTTCACTTAAATCCACTCATCAACTTCCAAAGAGGAAAGACAAGGGGGGCGGTAATTAAAGAGCTAGGGACCCCTTCCCAGGTGCTACTGGGCAGCAGCATGTATAGATCTGCCCCTGAGAGAACAGGAGCTGAATCTTCCTCTACCTCACCCCACACAACTTGCTCAGAGTTGGATTCTCTGCCCACAACTCTGACTTAATCTCTCCCTTTCTCAGTCAGGGTCAAGGTTCTTTCTGCTAATAATGGAAGAGAGAAACCAACAGTCAGTTTGGATTCATTGCCAAAGTAGCCACCTACCAACGAACCTTGAGTGTAACGTGTATCTTAAACACCTGTCAAATCACATAGTCACAAATATTTCCTTATACAGCATATACCCAACTTATTATACAGCTACAGAGCACAGGTGAGTTACCTGAACAATGACTAGAAGGACAAAGAGGAGAAAGGTTCTAGAAAAGTCTATCGTATCATGCTGCAAAGCTTGAGTGAAATAAATCAATCACTAAAGGACAAATATTGTCTGACTTCACGTGCATATAGAAGAAAAGGCAAATGTACAGAGAATAAAGTTTATCAGTGGTTACCAGAGATGGGGGAAGGGAGATTAACAGTAATGAAAATGACATTAAAGGTAAGGCTGCACAACCAATTATTGTAATGCCTGACAATAGGTTGTACACCTGAACTGGGAAGAGTTGTGTGATAGGTGTATTTACAACAATGATGTCCCCCATCCCACCTTTCAACCCCTCAAAGAAGAGAGAAAGATTAATTGTTGAGACTGGTTATGTACAACCCAAGGCCTTATGGGAGGGGCTTCTTAGTGTTAGGTAGCCAGAACAGGGACGGGTTGTCCCTCCCATGACTGCGCAGGACCCCAAGAGGAGGTGGAGAAGTAAAATCAAGCGAGCACCACACACCTATAAGGACTCCTTAATTGAGCATGCTCCAATTCAAGCCCCGAGCCAGCTGAGAGGTACACTTAGGTGGTCCAAATGAGGCGAGGCCCGGCCCATCCCATCACCCAGGTGCGCTTAACCCAGCCAACAGGATCCACCAATACCTTCAAACACGCCTCTCCCAGCCAGGAGGTGGGCTAGAATAAAGACAGGAAGCACACTCTGGGACCTCTCTCTTCTCCCTGACTCTCCCCCCAGTGCCCTCTAGGTACAGTGCACTGCCACCCTCTCTGGCCTCACTTGTGCAGGGGTGGGTGACTGCTCCCCGAGGTTGCTTGTGTCCGCTTATGAACTTCCGCGTGGCTTCCGTGTGGTTTGGCACACCTCCCTGCCACAGCCTGTCTTCTTTTGAGGCTGTAAAACCTGAACTGTTCCGTCCTTCATAAAATCTTACTTGGATTACAAACGGGCTTCGGCATGAATTCTTTCTCGTGGGAAGCCAAGAACCGAGGGATCACCCACTCGAGAACCTTCACACTAGGTTTGGGGGTGCAGAGCCTTGATTTCAAGGGTCATCCAGTGAACAGGCCTACTAATGTGTTCAGTGCCTCTGGTCTACCTCCTCATGCAGCCGTGCTCAACCTGTGGGGCGCAACCCCTTTGGGGGTCAAATGACCCTTTCACGGGGGTTGCCCAATTCATAACAGTGACACAATTACAGTGAAGTGGCAACGAAAATCATTTTATGATAGGGGGTCATCACAACACGAGGAACTGTATGAAAGGGTTGCGGCACTCGGAAGGTTGAGAACCACTGTACCTAGTTCAATATATAGTGCTTTGGGTCTTAAAAACCTGCAGCGGCCTCGGAGGCACTACAGTTGGTAATGTCCCTTCCCCCAAAGCTCAACTACTTTGAGCTCTTAGTTATTTCTCCAAGCATTTATCACCATATTTCTATATTGCTATCTCAGGAGTCTCCAATTTCATGCATGATCGTTTACTGATGTTCTGTTTCGGTAGATGTATACTCATACTACTATCCACTCAGTAAAGCCATCTTACAATGTTCATTCATCTCAAAGTTTACATTTGTATAAGTATATATTTCTTTTAAATGGAGTTAAGTCTTGCCAATCTTGCCTCCAAGAAGTATTCTGGGTGTCCTTCTCCAAGCTAGATTTGCTTGTTCTTTTGGCAGTCCGTGGTACTTTTGATATTCTTCCCAGCACCACAATTCAAAGGCATCGATTCTTCTTTAGTCTTCCTTAGTCAATGTCCAACATTCACATGCATATGAGATAATTGAAAGTATCATTGTTTGTTTTTTTGTTTTTGTGTTATGAATGACTAGAAAAGTCTATGCAAATGATGTGCTGATGGCCCACCAACTGGATCAGATAGCTGACTAACAATGCAAATAAGGTGTGTTGCACCCTAATGGGGAGATAGGTCTACTCTGCCATTCTGCTAGACTGAAAATGAAGGAGGGGAGGGAGGGGGGCGCATAGAAGGCTGCCTGTGGGGCTGCTAAGCACGAGACCAACAGTTTGAACCTACCAGCTGCTCCTCCACAGAAAGATGAAGCTTTCTGTTCCCTTAAAGATTTACAGTCTTGGAAACCCACAGATTTTCTACTCTGCCCTGGAAGTCATTATGAGTCAGTTTTGTTTGTTTGTTTGCTTGCTTGTTTGGGGAGGGGATTACACTTAAAATGAACTACCCCAAAAGTAGGCAGCAGGAAACCTCACTACCAACAAGAAAGATGAGTCAGGAACAGAGTATGTCCCTGCACTGAAACTCTCCTAAACCCGGAGAGAGAGAAACATCGGCTGGAACACTGGAGACGTGCGAGATGTCGAGACACAGCAGCAGGGAAATGGCAGCAGAACCAGACAACATGCACAAAATGGCACAGTGGGCTTTTCCGCCCTTGGACTGAGGCAATTACAGTGGGTGTGCCAACCCACCAAGCGAAAGGGCTTCGGGCTTCCTGGTGGAGTAGGATGTCCCTGGTTACTTATTGGCAGAGCTAATGAACTTTTTAAAACATACCAGAGCAGAGGCCAAGCCAAAGGGTCAGAGAGGCCTGCCTACAGGCAACTAATGAAAGAGACGATCCTGACGGAATAAACTGTATCCTGAGTCATTCCTGATCCTGAACTGTTATTTTTTGAATAAACCCCTGAACTGTGAGTTATCACCTGTAATGTCTGTGTGGTCACTGCAACAGTCTTGAAACACACAGGGCAGTTGTACCCAGTCCTACAGGGTCGCTATGACTCAGCATCAACTCGAAGGCAGTGAGTTTTGTTGGGAGTTTATTTTTAATTTAATAGTAATATAGTAGCTGCTGATTTTGAGAAGCCACCACCGTCCAATCCACGCTGACTGATAGTAACCCACCCAGGTTTTCCAAGGCTGCACATGTTTATGGGAAAACAGCTTCATCTTTCTCCTGTGGAGCGGCTGGTGGGTTTGAACCAACGCAGTTAGCAGCCAAATGCTTATCAGGTGTTACATGGACACCTTTTGAAAAGCATCTATCTAAAAATTCCATGCTGACATAAATAGGCAAACACCCTCCCAGGTTTTTCATGTGAATACATGATTGCCTTCCTACCTAAACTATGAAAGGATTAAATGAATATGACATCTGGTTGCAAAATTGTACAGTTTTCCCTCAGGATTCCGGGGGGTTTGTTCCAGAACCCCCAGGGGCAGGAAAGTTCATGGATGTTCAGATACCTTCTATAAAGTGCTGTGCAATTTGCAGCCTCTTGTAAACTTTAAATCATCTTTAGATTGCTTATAATACCCAATTCCAGGTAAATGCTAGGTAAATGAAACTTTAAGGTCTCTTGGCCTTTGAGGGGTCACTTTGACCACTTAATTGCTGCCCTCACCCCAAAATATTTTCAGTCCCTGGAACCCCAGAACATGGAGGTCCACCTGTGTCTAGTAGGATCCTATCAGTACAGAAGCAAACGCATCTACTGCGTAGGGATAGCACGGTGGCTTGAGTGAGGATGTGTGCATTAAAAAAGGGCAGAAAGATATTCACCAAAATGTGAGCAGTGGCTACCATCATTTCTCCCCTATTGTGCACTATATTCATGGTTTTTAGGTGTCCATTTTTAATTAATATAAACCAAGAGAGATACTGAACGTGGCAGAGAACACTAATAGGTTATACTTGGCTTCCACAGACACAATAGGTTTCTGGAGCATCTTTATTCCCACATCCCCTAAAGGAAACCAGCCGAAGGGCACCTGGAAAGTCTAGGATGAAAGAAGTAATGTTATGTCACATCTGGAAAACACTTAGGGCTCACATTTACCCCACCACTCCCATCCTTGGACCACAATTGTCTGCCCATGTGAAACCAAAATTAAAATTTAAAAAAACACCCTGGAGAGGATCTACACAGATTCGTATAAAACCCAGGCCATAATTTCAAAGAATGCACCAAGCTGGAAAAACAGCCAAGCAACTTCTCGACGAGCGAGGAGAGGGAGGACGCAGCACCAGCACTCCCTCCTTCTTTGCTGCGTTCTGATTGATCTCTTGACATCTCACGTACGGACTTCTTGGTCAACTTACCAACAAGGGGCCACAGGGCCCCCCTGACAAAGGCTGGGCAAATCACGCAAGGCTGTAAGAAAGGGTTAGAATCCTACCTTTTCCAAAATGAACTTGTTTAAATACGGCATGTAGCCCTGATTGGAGACAGGCCCCTCATCATCATCCCTGAAATGTTCTTCCAGGGCGACAGGGTCGTGGGGAACCTTCAGCACCGTGCACAGATTGTGCGACAGGACCTACGGGGCAAAGAGATGAGTTTGAAGACACTCACTGTCCAACATATTGCACCTGCACTGTCTGAACACAGCCCTGCTCCTTGCCCTGCGCAGGGAAAGATGGAGAGCTAGCAAATGCGGGGTGAGTATCGTTCAGCTGTCAGCTCCCAGCCTGCTCCCTCCTACTTGTTCTCATTCCACCCCCACCACCACCACCATCACCCCCACCCCCCCAAACCCCCCACCCCCCCCACCACCACCACCACCACCACCATCACCCCCACCACCACCACCATCACCCCCACCCCCACCACCACCACCATCACCCCCACCCCCCACCCCCCACCATCACCCCCACCACCACAACCACTACAACCACCATCACCCCCACCACCACCCCCACCACCACCCCCACCACCACCCCTCCCCACCCCAGCCCAGTTTCAGTTCACTTCAAGCAAGTTTCTACCGCAAGCCAGGCTGGGGCAAGATCTGTGGTTATAAGGCTACTTGTCTTTTATTAATTGGCCCACATTCGAGAGAAAAGGGGAGAAAGAGCAAGGGAACGTGTGCAAAATTAAGCTGCTCCCAAAGGGAGCAGGGTCCGCTAATTAGAGTTGAGAGAGAAAGAGCCTGGTACCGGGCAGCTGGACCCAGGCTTCCGGAAGAGGGGGCTGACCTGGGCAAGTCATAACCTCTCTGGGCTCCAGTTTTCTCATTGGTTCAATAGAAAAGGCTAAATTAGTATAAAAACCTACCAAATGTTAATTAGCTCATCCCTGAGAGCCCAGTCACCTCTAGAATCCTATGGCCCTATGCTAAGTTTTCAGTATGAAGGGTCGAAGCGGAAAAAAAAGGAGAGACCTGATTTAGAAGGAAGAAAAATCAATTGCACAAATATCTCAGGAGTCAGCAAAAAGGTTACAAATACTCTGTAGAAAATGTGTATTTCATACCATGCCTAGTAATTCCACAGCACACATGTCACTGTTGCAACAAGCGACGCACACACTTTCACTTCAGATAGTTTCACATTAAAAAACACAACCTTACATTCCTTTCATCGCTTCATTGGTGTCTTCTGAGCAGGTCGAAGAACAAGCTCTGCTGCACTGAACACAACCTCAGCCGAGGCTGGGCTGTGACAGTCCGAGATTTACCCCCTTCCTCCCTGCCCCGGTCCTAACCCTCTAACCACCGAGGGAGCCGCCTGCATCCAAAAACCACTCTCATTCCATTCAGCCAGTCACTTTCCCCTGCCGGCATCAGCACGAGACGGCTCGGTTTATTTTTAAAGGCCCTCTGTAAAAAGAGCATTTACATAGCTCCTTTCCACGCTGGTCTGTGGCTCACAGCTTCACTCGGGTGGAGATCCTTTTCTACAGGCTCTGCTGATTTTAAGGAAGTAAGTAGAGGGAAGGAAGTCAACTCACAAACGGTTTAAAAGCCAGTCCTGGACTGACCCGCTGCAGTGAGGCCTTTCGTCAGGCCCTACAAAGCAGGCTGCGCTTCCCAAGCGGGCCTCTCCTTGCCAGCAGAGCAAGCTGGCGCTGGAGGAAGGAACCTTGCACCGTGTGCGTGGCAGTGAACCCCTAAAGAGGCAGTTCCTTCTCTGTTTACGGAGCAGAGCCTACCCACCCCAAACGAGTTCCCAGAGTGTCAAGTTCACACACGTGAACTTGATTATGAACTGCACAGAACTACACGCATACACATTCTAGGGAAATAAACGACATGCGTCTCAAGCTCGGCTCCAAAAGGTCATTCAAATGGGAAAACCGTTGGGGACTTTACCCAACTCAAAATGCCCCACCACTAGCTAAATTCTGGTCTATTCCATAACACGTGGAGAAGGATGAGGAAGCTCCACTAGGTTCCGATAGGAAAAGATGTCGGAGGTAAATGAAGTGGGGTGAAGGGAGGTGGGGGTGTGAATAAACTTGGGAAGGCTAATTAAGAAACTTAACAGTGGGTGAAGGCTAGTTTGACGGGAGACAAAAGTAAATGTTTTACTTCTCCTTTTCATTTCTTAAAGTTACCTGTTTGAAAAACCTAAAATTAAAGAATACATATGCAGTAGCCAGACTCAGATCACAGTCAAATCCATTTATCTTTAAAGCCTGTCCTTTTTCTTCTACATCAACCTATTCCCGTTCATACCTGTAAGGTATTAAAGGAAGGTGTGTTCACAGCCTTGTGCCTAGTTTAATATGAGGGCAAAAAAATGATTTCGGAAAAAGAGCAGTGGCACAGTGGCTACATGCTCAGCTGCTCACTGCAAGGTCCACAGGAGAAAGACGAGGCTCTGCTCCCAGAGAGAGATTTACCAAAGCCCTCCCATGGAGCAGCCAGTGGGTTCAAACTGCTGACCTTTTGGTTAGCAGCCCAAAGCATAATCACTACACTACCAAGGCCTAGATCTTACAATAAAGATAAATATTTGGAATAGAATAGAGGCAAATAGAAGGTTTTTGGGACAGAGGAATAGCACAAGAAAAGTAGTTTTGATTAGTAAAAAGACCTCAGAGAAGAAAGAGGAACAAACCACCATATATACTCGTGTATAAACCGAGTTTTCAACACAAAAAAATGTGCTGAAAAATTGGGGTTCGGCTTATACACGGGTCAGTGGCACCCCAGCGAGGTATAACATTCGCGGGTGATTGCCTTTCCTCCGCTGTTCATTCAAAGCCCCACTGACACTGCTGGGGATGGCTCCAATTCGCAGAAGCACCCGTAGTGATTCACTTACCACGGCAGCTGAACAGGTAAGGATGTGTCTGTGGCTGCGCTCCGTCTCTCCCCTCTGGTCTCTGTGTTAATTCACATCCTGCATTTCCCACCCTAGGTCTATACTCGAGTTAATCCGTTTTTCTGGTTTCCCAGGTAATAATTAGGGACCTCGGCTTATACTCGGTGGGCTTATATTCGAGTATAAGCGGTAATCTCTCCCAGGCCTGCCTTTGGATTTCAGAGACTCTTCTAAACTAAAATTCTACCAGCAGCCTTGGCCACCATATGGTCAATACTTGTTTCAAAGATGGAGAATCCTGGCTCAAAGTGACTAAATGTGTCTTTCTTGAGGGCAGTTGCTGGGCAGAAAGAAGACCTTAGCTGAGGTTTTGTAAGCAATACTCCAGCCGCTCTGCTAATGAGGCCCATTGTGCTTTCGGTTCTTTGAAGTCCTGGGCAGCAATCTTTTTGTGCTCAGCCTAATTCAGGGATCCCATTGAGGAGGGATTTCAATATGAACCCTAGACTTCCGTGGGCAATTAAATAATCCTTTTGTTAATTAGAACACTGAATGCAATGCTAGTTGTCTTAACCACCTTACTTAAACAATAAGTAAATCGTGAGGGAGGCAGCACATTGCAGTGAGAAGTGAGGTCTGAGACCCAGACCGGGTCCAGCCACTTAATTAAGTGGTATAAGTATGCTCACGGTAAAGTAAAAGGATGAGCTTGTCTCTACAGCTCCAGATTGGGGTGGGGGGGAGGGGAGGAATACACACACCTTAAATATAAACCCAACCCCTTAACATGAAAACCCGACTTAGTTCATGAATTCAGCCAAGAGAACTATAATTTATCTCAGAGTTTCAGCTTTGCTGTAGCTTTTTCTTCTTCTTTTTTTTACTGTTAGTAAGGTCGCCCTGGGACAAGGCCTGGTGGTGCAATGGTTAAGCGCTCAGCTGCGAAGGGAACGGTGGGTGGGCGGTTCAGACCTTCCGTGGGTCAGCAGGCAACAGATGCAGTGGTCTGCTCTTACAAAGATCACAGCCTGGAGACCCCTGTGCAGCCGTTCAACTCTGTCACGCTAAGGTTTGGGGCACGTTTCTAGGAAAACCTGGATTTATCTAATTTCCCAAGCCTGATCCTCCAGAGGCCGCATGATGGCGCAGCCTATGTTCTCCTTCCTGGGATGTGAAGCCGCTCTCTCTCCTCTTCTTCCCCAGTGGCCGCAGGGACCCGAGGAGCGCACGGCACGCGCTCCTGCCCACGGCTCTCTTCCAGCTATCGCAAAAACGAATGGCGATCGGCCCCACTGTGCTCTAGCACACGCGTGCGTGCTGTGCACCACCTCCCCGCCACAGATGCGGAGATTGTAAAAGGTTCTCTCCAACGTGCCCGAGCACACTGCACAGCTTCCCTTTACAGGATGTGCGTAATGGGCAACTCGACGGAGGGGTGGGGGTGGGGCGTGGCGCACTTTATCTGAACCAACACAATTATAGAATTATAACTCATAACGAACCGTCTTTTTTAACGCATAAAAATCCCTAAGTCTGATAAACTAAGCTTTCAGTCTATGGCAAGTTACCAGAAAATTCTTCCTAACAATGAACCAGAATGACCAATTTCCTACCGCTGCATGCCCTGCCTTAAGAGCATTGTCTTACTGGCAGGCCTGTCCCTTAGCTCAAGGAGTCATTTTTCCCCTTTCTGACAATATCCTTTCAGCATGCTGGTCGCTGGACTTGCTTGCTTTCTCAAATTATCCTTGCCCTGTTCAGCAGCATACATACAGGATCAATTATGCAAACTCTTCTATGGAACAGAATGTAGGAACCCAATCTTGATCCCGCGTCCAAGCTTCTGTAACTGTGAGGTATTGATCTGTCAAGAACTTGTGACAGTTTCCTTTGTCCCTGACCATATTTAACTAGCTTCCTCACTGTAAATCTATGGATGCCATTTGGGTTTCGTGCCAGAGTTTCTCCCTCATCCAGATGATGGGTCTTTGTCTTTGTCCCATTGAAGACTTAATAAATGTTCTCCTTAAACTATATTTGGGATCGAGGTTTCTTCTGTACCCTAAAACACATACCATCCCCTCGCTTTAAAAGTTCTCAATAGCCTATCCAAGCTAAAGCCTAGTATTTGAGGGCAGCATTTAAGGTAACTCTACAAGCCAGCCTCTCTTGTCTTTCTAGCCTTAATTTTTCCTACTTCTTTGCACACATGGAAAAATCCAGCTAAACAAGCTCTCTCCACTCTCCTTCCTCCTCCAGGGCTAGCTCAAACCACCCCCACCACCTCCACTTAGACCTCACATAAGTCCCCCTTTCTGAAGTCTTTGTCAGCCTCTACTCACTCCTGAGCATCAGCACCCCTTCTTTTACACCCCCCACGTGACTTTTCCCCCACAAGACGAAAATCCCAGCCTCCCTTGTCCACTAAACCCCTACTCAGAACCTAACTGTCTCTGCTTCACATGTCAGTGACATATCAAATGTCTAGGGCAAGGACTTTCTAATGCAACTTTATGAGGAAGGAAACTGCTTAATATGTTTTCTGAGTCGTTCACAGTGATTAAGATGGGGTTAAGGGAGGAAAAAAAGAAGAGCTCATACCAAGGGCTCAAATAGAAAGTAAATGTTTAAAAAAAAAGTTTAGAAAATGACAGCAACATATGTACAAAAATGCTTGATACTATTGATGCATGGGTTGTTATAAGAGCTATACGCCCCCAACAAAATGCTCTTTAAAAAAAGGAATGACCAATAAATAAAGAGATAGAGGAGTGACCTAGTAAGAACATAATACCTATGGATATATTAAGACTGGATATCTAACTCCAAATCTACCTGTTTCAATGTTGTCCCTAGTGTATAAGCCACTGGGCCTCATTCTAATGTAAAACCACCTTAATAAGTTATGTTGGCTAATTCATCAACTTAGGCCTCCTCAGAAACCAAGTAGAAAACACACCACATAGCTGTTTGGGTTGTTCAAAATCTTCCTTTAAAAAGAGGCACCACACACAGACACGCACAAAAGGTTAATGACTTCAGCTTACAAATCACTCTCAAAAATGGCCTCCAACAAAATGATTTAATAAAAAAAAGAAGAAGAAGAAATTCCAGAAGCCTGGTCATTGGGCTGCTAGCCCAAGGTCAATGGTTCCAACCCCACAGCCACACTGCAAAAGATGAAGCTGCTCGCTCTTTTTCTTTTTTTTTTTAAATCATTTTACTGGGGGCTCATACAACTCTTATCGGAATCCACAGATCAATTGTGTTAAGAACATTTGTACATTCGTTGCCCTCATCATTCTCAAAATTTATGCTCTCCCCTTAAGCCCTTGGTATCAGCTCATTTTTTTCCCAGAAGCTGCTTGCTCTTATAAAAAAAAAATCACACTCTCAGAAACCTTAAGGATCATACTCTGATTTCTCTTCAAATCGTATAAATCTTTCACCTTTTACTAAAGATTTCCATGGAGGAAAACAAATACAAGTCTTTAAACCATTTTTTGAAAGGAAAAAAAAGAAAGAAACCCTAAGGATCAGTTCTACTCTGGCCTACAAGGTCACTATGAGTTAAAACTGACTCAATGGCAGTGGGTTTTGTTTGCTCTTTTTAATGAGTTCCATTTAAGAATTCTGTAAAATTTTCTTTTCTCCATTTATTTAGTTTATTTTGCTTGTCTGTCATTTTTGTCTAGATCTGGACCTTTACATTTATTTTCCTATACTACTAAGTTCCTGGACAGAATTTTGGTTCAATTAGGCTCCTTAATTCAGATCACTTCCACATTAAAAAGAAAGCTTCCCTTAGTTACCAACACCACCAGAACTAGCCAGGCATCCCTCATCAGCCAGCATCCAAGCTGAAAACGCAAGGACAGATTTCTGAGGAAAAGGCTCGGTAAGAATTCAACCAAAAGAAAGAGAGAAATCTACAGAAGAGAAGTTAAGGTAATCCTGTTCAGTCTATTCAACGAAATTCTGTTTATTCTTCTCTGAGAGAAGAACTAGCTTTGACTCATTTTAAATTTGTTCTACTTTTTAATATTTTCTGCTTTCTTTTTGATCGAGGTTTTTGTTTACTTTGTTACTATTGTTGGGTTTGTGTGTTTGGGGCTTGGCTTTTGTATATGAGATCCAGGATAGGCAAATCTATAGAGACAGTAACTGGATGAATGGTTTCTTGGGGGTAGGACAGGGGAGGCTGCGGGGAATGGGGGGCTAATAACGAGCACAAGAAAGAAGAAAATGTTTTCAAGCTGATTGTGGGGTGGATTGTACAGCTTTTCTTAATATGGCTGAACTACTGAACTGTACAACATGTGAATCATATGCCAATAAAACGGGGGCTTTCAGGGGTGGGCATCTGATACTAAGGGCTTAAGTTGAAAGAAAATGTTTTGAAAGTGATGATGGCAACATGTGTACAAATGTGCTTGATAAAATAGATGTATGGATTGTTCTAAGAGCTGTTCAAAGCCCCCAATAAAACTATTTTTTTAACTGGTTTTGTTTTTCACAAAGAGAGAGGATCTGGAGCTACAGGGCACACATCCTCCAGGCCGAGTGTGACACAGAAAGGTGCTAAGATAACAAAGCCTGAGGTTTCCCTCTGCTGCTCGGACTCCAATCCACCCTGGCCCCTCGTGGGCTTTTACTGCTTGCATCTCCTGAAGTTGCTTCTCAGCGGCGGACCCTGAGGCAGACACAGAAAGATACTGGTCAGATTCCTCCTCAAGACACTGCTGCCCACATATAAGGAGCTGTGGTTCAGGCCACTGAGTACTGTCAAGGCCACTTCAATCAACCACCGAGCAAGTGGCAGAAGCCACAGTCACTTAATCTTCTCAGGCCCATCCCCAGACCATGCCCAGTGCGGGTATCCTCTCTACCTGAAATCCGTCCCCAGACCAGGCCCAGTGCGGGTATCCTCTACCTGCAACCCGTCCCCAGACCAGGCCCAGTGCGGGTATCCTCTCTACCTGCAACCCGTCCCCAGACCAGGCCCAGTGTGGGTATCCTCTCTACCTGAAATCCGTCCCCAGACCAGGCCCAGTGCGGGTATCCTCTACCTGCAACCCGTCCCCAGACCAGGCCCAGTGCGGGTATCCTCTCTACCTGCAATCCGTCCCCAGACCAGGCCCAGTGTGGGTATCCTCTCTACCTGCAACCTGTCCCCAGACCAGGCCCAGTGTGGGTATCCTCTCTACCTGCAACCTGTCCCCAGACCAGGCCCAGTGTGGGTATCCTCTCTACCTGCAACCTGTCCCCAGACCAGGCCCAGTGTGGGTATCCTCTACCTGCAACCTCTGCTCCAGAGCCCCCAGTTTTTTCAAATCTGTGATGCTTCTTTTCACAGCTCTTTGCCCTCCCTCCCACACACACCACCCGCCCCCCCCCCCCCAGGAAACTGTGTCCACCTCCTGGAGGACCTGGCCTGGGATAGAGACAGACCTGGGCACTTAGCACCCAGATGATATCTCCTCTTAGATTTTTCTAGGACCTTTGACATGTTATGTGCTAAACTCTTTCAATACAACGATGCCTCTATACTGGAATGGTGCCTCTTACCCACCTCTCCATTTCTTCATTCTTCCAACCCTGACCTCTTCCAAACCCCCACCCCCCTGTTCTTTTCTCCTCTAATAGTCCCATTTTACTCTGACAACTTCCAGGTGCCTCTACTGAAATGAGTCGCAGAACTTGCTCTCTCTCTCCTCTTGGCCTCTCTCCCCTGCGTTGTTCAGTACCACTAACTCCACAGAGGCCTAGCACCCAGAAGACACAAAGGGGGACTCATCCTCTTTCTCCTCGAAAACAGGCTTTCCACCACAACTATTGCTTTGCTACCATGATTCTCTTTACTTCCAAACTATGACTCTCCTTTTTCTTGACCCTTTTGCTGATAGTGTGTCATCTTTCTAGATCTAATTCAGCCCTGGACACTGCCATCTCGCCTGTCTGCTGAGTGAGCTTCTGTGAGCTAAATCTAACTAAAGTGCGAGACTGCAGGAAACTAGGACCCTTATCCTCAGCAGGAGGCCCCTTTCTCCCTTCCCAGACCTGAATCAAAGGTCACTGCCCAGTAACGGCTCCCCACTCAGGACGTTGGTAAACACATCACGGGCAAGGGTAAATCAGGAAGCTAAGTCCCAAAGAATCGCATCTGCCAACCCCACATTTTACAACGAAGAATCTAACACCCAGCAAAAAAGCATGGATCCTCATGGCCATGGGGGGTGAGGGGTGGGGTGTGTGTGTGTGTGTGTGTGTCACCTGCCCCTACCTATGCTTTTTTTTCTATTCCTCAAGGGTCTTTTTTTTTTTAATAATTTTACTGGGGGCTCGTACAACTCTTATCACAATCCATACATCCATTGTGTCAAGCACGTTTGTACATTTTGTTGCCATCATCATTCTCAAAACATTTGCTTTCTGCTTGAGCCCTTGGTATCAGCCCCTCATTTTTTCCCCTTCTTCCCCACTAATCCCTCCCTCATGAACCCTTGATAATTTATAAATTATCGTTATTTTGTCATATCTTGCCCACTCCCTTCACGCACTTTTCTGTTGTCCATCCCCCAGGGAGGAGGTTATATGTAGATCCTTGTAATCAGTTCCCCACAACGGTCCTACTTAACAACCTTCTCTCTTTTCTTCTTTTACATTTTATTAGGGACTCAAACAACTCTTACCACAATCCATACATATACATACATCAATTGTATAAAGCACATCCATACATTCCCTGCCCCAATCATTCTCAAGGCATTTGCTCTCCACTTAAGCCCCTTGCATCAGGTCCTCTTTTTTTTCCCCCCCTCCCTCCCCTTTCCCCCCTCCCTCATATGCCCTTGGTAATTTATACCTCGTTATTTTGTCATATCTTGCCCTATCCGGAGTCTCCCTTCCCCCCTTCTCTGCTGTCCCTCTCCCAGGGAAGAGGTCACATGTGGATCCTTGTAATCAGTTCCCCCTTTCCAACCCACTCACCCTCCACTCTCCCGACAACCTTCTCATACTGTTACATTTCACACATCGTTTGAGGCCAGTGGCAAACCTCTCTTCCTCTGGAAATCACTCTGTGACCTACCTCTCCCAATCTTAACCTCTGATAGGGAGGTCCCCCTCTTCTATGCTGCCACAGCACTGTACTTCCCTTCGCTCCCTCTATTTGAACTTCTGGCCTGTATCACTCAGAAGACAGCAAGGTACGCGCAGGAACGTTATCTGTTTTGATTACCAGTGTCACCAACCCCAGTGAAGCTTTTGCCACTTACACAAAGGTAATAGCAGCTCCCTAACTGTTTCCTCCTCCCCACGCTCCCTCTAGAGCAGCGTTCTCAACCTTGGGTCATGACCCCTTTGGGGGTCAAATGACCCTTTCAAATGAGTCGCTAGATTCATAAGAGTAGCAAAATGACTGTGATAAGTAGCAATTAAAATAATGTTATGGTTGGGGGGGGTCACCACCACATGAGGCACTGTATGACAGGGTGGAGGCATGAAAAAGGTTGAGAACCACTGCCCTAGAGTCGCGTGCATCACAGCACAGCATCAGAATAATATTAAAACCACACTTTTGTCAAATGCCTACCCAGAAACTTTTAAAGATCTCCCATTCTTTAGAGGCTCAGTCTGCCGGCCCCCAAAATGAGGGTATTCCAAAAAGTTCATGAAAAAAATTCTATTATCTCTTAGTTCTATTTGTCAGAACTTTTTGAAGCTCTCTGTATAGTAACCACTTATTCTGAATAAGGACACAGACATCTAAAATTTAATCTCACTTACCTTTAACTCCTAATTTCCCATGATGTCTCCAAACAAACATTCTACTAAATCCCAAGAATTTCCTTACTGCTCACCAACACTCAAGTTCAAGTTCAGGCTCTTGCTCTTATCTCAAATGCCACCACCATCCATACTTCTAGTCTGTGATTATACTGGACAAGATCTGACCCATTCCTTCTGGAAGTAGCTGAAGTTCTCCTTCTTGAAACTTGCCTTTTCTACTTCTGTTGGATTCTGTTTCTATTTCCTTTGAACTTTTTACAATAGTTCTGTCCAGTAGAAGAATAATGCAAACCATACATGGAAGTTTAAATTTTCTAGTTGCTATATTTTTAAAAGTACCAAAATATTATCATTTCAAAATGTAATCAATATATAAAAGCTATTAAGCAGACATCTTTCTTTCATTCCTTCACACTAAGTCTTTGAAATCAGCATTTATGTTATACATAAAAATCACCTCAATTTGGACGAGCCACTTTTCAAGGGCTCAGTAGTCACATGGGCTGATGGCTGTCATGTTCGACAACACAGGTCTGGAGCACTCATTTCCCACAATAAGACTTACTTCCACATTGCCTGCTAGTTATTACATGTATTGTGTATTATTTACTATATCATGCATTCCTCAAGGTAAGGGGTAATGTTAATTTATTTTTTTGTTACCAGAGTGTCTAACAAAGGTAGGCGCTTGATAGATACTGAATTAGAACTTTCAAAGTCATATGATGATCTGTAGACTAATTTTCTCATCAACAGCAGTGTTTAGAAAAAAACAAGCGGCTAGCAGATGTTTCTGTAGTCACACATAAAAGCCATGGGCTCCATCTGTTCAAGCATGCATGTTGCTATGTATCCGACTATTCCCATTTGCAGCGAACGGCACTACAGGTAGACAAATCGGCTCTCCTCTGGCTCCCTATTGCCACGTGGCAGGAGTCAAACCATGGTGCATCTTTCTTTACCTTTTCTCACACCAACCAGTCCTCTCACGATACTCTACATCCATGCTGGATTCAATAATCCACTGAATGGCCACACAAACTCACAAACAATACTCACAGTCAAGGGGATTTATTAGGGAACTTGATAGGTTAGCACAGGTTAGCAAACAGTGCAGATGTAGTCGTTGCTCTTCTCAGCCAGCAGCCAGGTCTCTCTTCAGTTCAAAGCCTCTCAGCCATGTGGTCCCCTTAGCCTTTCCCTCCACGGTCCAGGCACCCAGCCTGCCTGTCACTCTGTCCCATAATCTCAAGCCAGATAAAGAGATCACACCCTGTGGTCTCAGAGATGCTCCTCTGGGTCTCCGTGCTGCATCTGGTCTCACTGGGTTCTGTCACTGCACAGAGATATCCCTGAACGTGCTCTTCTAAGCTCTTCTGAGTTTCTCTGCCTGTGACCGATTCAAATATGGCTCATCCTTTTAGCCACAGAGAAGCCTTGGTGGCATATGGTTACTCATTAGGCTGCTAACCACAAGGTCAGCAGTTCAAAACCACCAGCTGCTCCAAGGGAGAGCGTTGAGGCTTTCTACTTCCACAGAGTTACAGTCTCGGAAACCCACATGGGGCATTCCACCCTGTCCTACAGGGTCGGTACCAGTAGGCACTGACTCAATAGCAGTGAGTTTGGTTTGGGTTTTTCAGCCAGGGGAGTGGTAACCAAACTGACCAATCCCTTCCATCACTGTTACTCACAGCCTGTTTACATGGTCCCATCCAATCATTTGGTAGGAGTTAGAGATAGAAGTCATATTAAGATAGAAGAGCCATATTAAGACATTTCACTCCTCCAGAATATTTTAAAAATCATCTTGAAGTACAAGAGGCAGAATAAATTTCCCAGGTAAAAATACCTCAGCATTCTAATCTAGTCCAAGCTACTTCAGCCAGGCGGCTTATTATATGACCCCCACACACTGCAGTCAAGTAGATTCTGACTCACAGTGACTCCAAAGAACAGACTAAAATGCCCCCAGAGGATTGCCAAGGCTGTAAATCTTTATGGGAGCAGACTGCCATACCTTTCTTTCACAGAACAGCTGCTGGTTCCAACTGCCAACCTTGCAGTTAGCATCTGAGCACTTTATTTATGTTTTACTTATTTAATCTGAGAACTCTTTTTAAAAATAATTTTATTGGGGGCTCATACAATCTTATCACAATCTAAGAACTTTTAACCACTGCTCACTGTATGACAGTTTCTCAAATCATCATTGGCAATGACCAAGGAAGTTAGTGAGAATTAAGCACCATCGTCCACAATTCCTGCTCTTGACTTCACCGTAACAGCCATCTGACTGCCACCATCACTCAATGACCAAAACAATGTTGATGAAAAAGCGATGCTACCTGGCAAGGCAAGAGGTGTCCCATATTCCCAGAGCTACCTGTTGAATGAAACGTAATATCTTTGAAAACATGTTATACTCGCTTGTGAGTAATCATCTAAGGTGCAGTCATTGGTCTCTCTGGGCCCAGAGCAAAGAAGAGTGATGAAAATCAAAGACACGCCAATAATTAGTCCAATGGAACCTCGTGAACGTCAGCCGCCATGACACTGGGGCCAGAAGAACTGGCTGGTACCCAGCTACCACTACTAGCGGCTCTGAAAAGGGTCCCCTTAGAAGGTCCTGGAAGAGCAGGAGATAAATGTGGGACAGAACTCAAATCATCAAGGAGATAAGCTTACCAGTTAATTTAGACAGGTAGCACTCCCAGGACTCTGACCCTTAGTCACCCACTCTTCAAGCCTAGAACTGAGCTCACTCAATTTCCAGTCCAGCAATAAAACAAAATAAAACTGGGTGAACAATAACACTGGAGAGCTAATCACGCCTTAGAACAATCAATCATAGGCGATCAAAAAGGCAACATTTGCCCAGGAATAGTTCAGAAGACAGGAAGGGTTAGGAAGGGAGGAGGAAGAGAAATGGGAAGCTCAGGGAGGAGGTGGGATGAGTGATGTTACATTGCAGGAATTGCAATCAATGATATGAAAAGAAAAAGTATTTGAACCGCTACATAGAACACTGATTTGCTCTGTAAAACTGTACCCAATTCACAATACAATGTTTTCGTTTTTAATAAAATAAACTCTTTTATCCTAACCATTATTAACTGCAATCAAGTTGGTCCTCTGACTCATGGTAGCCACGATGGGATGAAAACCACAGGGTCCGGCACCATCCCCATGGTAGGTTGTGGGTGACTGCTCCTGGGTCAAATCATTGTGATACATACTGCTTTCACTGTCTGATTTTCAGAAGCACATGGTCAGGCTTTTCTTCCTAGTCCATCTTAGTCTGGAAGCTTCCCTGAAACCTGCTTCACAGCAACATGCAAGCCTCCAATGACAGACAAGTGGTAGCTGTACATGCGGTGCCCTGACCAAGCTAGGTCTCCTGCATGGAAGGCAAGAATTCTACCACTGAGCCAGCAATACCCTCTCTGTCCTAACTAGCATCTCTTACTCTGGGTAGTACACCATGTCCAAGACCACGGTCCTGGTCCAAATCACACTTAGCTGAAACATACGTAATTATTCCTAATGAGGCAAAAGAGACTCTGTTTCAGCAGCACAGAATTTCCAAACTGTGGAATCAGGAGATGAGGAATGGAAAGATAGTATAAGACAGAAAAGTCCTAAAATGGAAAAAATTTAAAATGAGTTTTTCAATATTACAAAAATCATTCCCTAATCGCAAGATCTTTTTATATGAATGTAAAGTATATATGGATTGATTCGGATTGATTCCAACATAGCTTTCCCTCAATTGCGAAGAACTACAGTTTCAAGTAGATGCAGACTCTGAATTTTAAACAGAAGAAGGAACTTGAAGGTGGAATGAGAAGAAGGAAGTAGCAGAGCAGAAGAGGCGGTTTATGAAATGTAGCCTTAGGGGAGATAAAGAGTCTAGGCGGAGACAAAGGCAACCTTAGGCTGGTGTTGGGGGAAGGGAGCAAGGGCGAGAGGAAGAGGGAGAGTCAGGGACAGTGAAAAATTCCCTTGTTGGGAGGGAATGAACCAGACAAGCCTACTGAGTGATGGCCAACTGGACACAGGACATAACAGAGGTCACCCAAAGCCTCTTCTGTCCTCTAGTTTCCAGTGACTTTGTGCCTCTGAGACTGGTGAGACCCCAAAGGAAATATCTAACAGAATCAGGAAGGTTGGGAGCTGTGAGTCATGACATCTGAAACACATGGTGAAACCAGGGTAAAGGAGGATCTCACTCTTACACACACACACACACACACACACACACACACACACACATCCTTCACCCTTTACATTCTATTCTCAAGGAGACAAAAGTTTATGTATGTTTCCAAAAACCATACATTTCTTAACTAGCTCATAGAAAAGTTTCTAGTAAGAAAGGAATAAAAATGGAAACAATCCAGAATTCATTATCACCATTTGGAGATTTTTTATTTATTTATTTTGGAGGGTTTTTTAAATGTCTCTGGTATTCTTTTTATTTAGAGAGCTGTCTTTGTTCTTTTTTTGGTGGGAAAAAGTTATCACTATAAAGACTTCTAAGGGGCTCCAGTGGGAAGAGAGTAATTTGAAAAAGATTATGGTGGCATATATGCAAACGTGCATGACACAATGGATGAATGTATGGATTGTGATAAGAGATGTAAGAGCCCCCAATAAAAGTATTTAATAAAAAAAAATTTTAAGACTTCTATAGGGTGATTCATGACTTTGATCCTCTAACCGTATATTTTAAATTACATTTTTAGTTCCTTAATAGAAACAACTTCACCAAAGAGGTTATCAGAAACATAACCCTAACGATTAGTTAAGAATTAATCACATCTTTGTGCATGTGTTTCAAATAATGAAAGCGTCCTTTATCATAACTTGCTTCCTTTACAGATACAGCTGACCTGGCTCCATGACCTTATAACTGGAGTGTGCCTCCACCTCACAGCTCCCCTAGAAGACGGAGCAGAATGCCCCCACAGAACCACCCGACTCACAGAGACCCTATAGAGCAGGGTAGAACTGCCAGTGAGTTTCTTTCTGAAAACTGTGGATTGAAAATGCTGACTTTTTACTTAGTGGCCAACCACTTCACCACTGCTCTACCAGGGTTTGCCTCTGGTACATAGTAAAGATTATTTTTAGGCCTAAATGCCTGCATGAGGGTAGAACACAAAGTAGGCCAACTTACTGCAAGGCAAAAAGTAAAAAGCATCTAGTTAAAAATCTGTAATTTAGAAAGTAATAAGGGCTCAAACTGCCCTATACCTTGTTCCTCTTTTTTTTTTCTGTCATTTTTCCATTTTGATCCTCACTAGAGTTGTGGGCCTATTTTACTTTCAAAAGGGCAAAATTAAAATAAACTGTTTCTAAAAGCAACAAGATAAAAATGTAGAGCCAATTAAGTTTATTTAAAGACATGTCTAGCTTTGACTGAAAGTCACACTGCAGCCATAATTGCAAAGTGCAGCGGTTATAATGGAGGCTGCAAAACGAGGACTTCATTTTGTTACACTGAAGAGCAAAGCATTCACTACAACAAGAGCGTGAGCATGAAGGCCCACCCCTGACCTCTGGCAGAAGCATAAGAAACCAGTGACACCGGTTCTCCCGAGGGGAAGGAAATGGTGGAGAAGGGGCTGGAAGACACTTTCCACTTTTATAAATGCCCTTCTGACTTTTCAAATTTTATACCACATATTAACTATTCACAAAGTTTATTTTTAATGTGCATTTGTTCTAATGTCTTTTTAATCTCAGAATTTCATATTATTCCTAAAGAACACCTGGAGATTTAGTGGTTTTCACATTGTTGTTGTTGCTAGGTGCCATCGGATCAGTTCCCACCTCTAGCGACCCTACACCCAACAGAACAAATCCCATGCCATCCCCTCAATCGTTCCCATGCCCGGGCCCACTGTTGCAGCCAGTGTGTCAACCTGACAGGTGGCTAGATTAGGGGTAAAGGGGGTTGTCTTCTGATGGCCTGCCCTAACAGAAATGGCTTGCAAGACCACACCTATGGGAAAATCCAGAACTGAGCATGCTCAGATCCGAGTCACCTAGGCCCAGGTGGGTACACCTGGGCACACCTACCTTAGGCACCAGCATATCACATCACACAGGTGCACCTAAACTCAGTCCATAAGACCAGCCAGTACCCACACGCCTCCCCAGCCAGTGGGGCTGGGAAGGGATAAAAGCAGCACAGGCCCTTTTTGCTCTCTTCTCTTTCAGACGTGTTTGGCAGGTGGAGGGTATGAATTTCTCCCAGGTGCTGGTGCAGATCTGGACCTGGAACCCTAGCTCCTTCTCATGCCTCTCTCTTGGCCCTGGGAATTCCTGGTTCCACACCGTGGTTTTGTGCTCCTGTTCTGGCATTCCTGCCACGTGTTTTTCCACAGTCCCTGAAACGGCCACGCAGCCTTGTACACTTTCCAGAAATAGCGTGTACTTTCTAAGACTCTACTACCGAAAACTTCTCTTTCCCTCATAAAAGCCACTTGGATTACAAAAGTGCTTCTGGCGCGTTGCGAAGCAAGAACGGAGGTTAAACCACTCCAGAAACCTAACAAATTCACCTCGCTGAGGGCCTTCCTCTTTTTCACTGCCCATCCACTTCATCAAGTGTGACTTTCCAGGGGTGACGCGCGCCTGACAGTGTGACCAAGGGATGTAAAATGAAGTCTTGCCATCCTTGCCTCTGAGGAGCACTCTGACTGTACTTCTTCCAAAACAGAATCTTTCAAGTAAGACCATGAAAATTCTCAATAACGGGAATGTGTAAACATCAGAAAGGGAAACAGCGTTACTTCAAATGATGGGCCTGGTGGTGCAGTGGTTAAGCAGCTTGGTGGTTAGAAGTCACCAGCTGCCCCAAGGGGAAAAGATGGCAGCCTGGTTTCCATTAAGATTTGCAGCCTTGGGAACACTATGTATAGTTCTCTGTCGTACAGGGGTACTATGAGTCAGACAATTCAAAGGCAGTGGGTGCACTTTTGTTGGTGGTGTTGAGTGTCATCCCGTTGGTTTCATGCACGGCAGAACAAAGCACTGCCCAACCTCCACTCCAGTATTCTCTCAATGCAAGAACACTTTATTCTATTAACCTGGCATTCCACGAAGCTCACCTTCCCAATATGATCGCTGACGACAAATGGGTGCATAAGCAAATGTGAAGAAAACTGATGGTGCCTGGCTATCAAATAGCATCTGGGGTCTTAAAGGCTTGAAGGTATAAAAGCAGCCATCTAGCTCAGAAGTAACAAAGCCCACATGGAAGCACACCAGCCTGTGTGATCACGAGGTGCCGAAGGAATCGGTTATCAGGAACCAAGGAACAAAAAGAACATATCATTGTGAATGAGGGGGAGTGCGGAGTGGGGACCCAAAACCCATCTGAAGGCAACTGGACATCCCCTTATGGAAGGGTTGTGGGAAGGAAACAAGCCAGTCAGGGTGCAGCGTAGTAATGATGAACACACAACTTTCCTCTAACTTCTAAATGTTTCCTCCCACCCACTATCATGATCCCGATTCTACCTTACAAACCTGGCTAGACCAGAGGATGTACACTGGTACAGATAGGAACTGGAAACACGGGGAATCCAGGATGGATGATCCTTTCAGGATCAGTGGTGAGAGTGGAAATTAACAGGAAGGTGGACAGAGGGTGGGGTACAGAGAGGGAATCGATTATAAGGATCTACATATAACCTCCTCCCTGGATGGGCAACAGAAAAGTGAGTGAAGGGAGATGTGGACAGTGTAAGATATAACAAAATAATAATTTATAAATTATCAAGGGTTTATGAGGGAGGGGGGAGTGGGGAGAAGGGGGGAAAATGAGGAACGGATACCAGGGGCCAAAGTAGAAAGCAAATGTTTTGAGAATGATGAGGGCAATGAATGTACAAGTGTGCTTTATGCAAATGATGCATGTATATGGATTGGGATAAGAGTTTTATGAGCCCCCAATAAAATGATGATAAATAAATACCAAAAATATTCTCCCGTGGTCTACCTTATTTGTTGTCCCAACTTTTACATGCATATGAAGTAACTGGAAATACCCCGGCTTGGGCCACGTACACCTTAGTCTTCAAAGTGACATCCTTGCTCTTCAACATAGAAAGAGGTTGTTTCCATACAACTTCTACAAATGCAGACCATAACCTAAAAGTAACAATGTCCGTCTCCAGTGGCATAATATTTAGATTTCTTACACTATGGAACCCACACTTATCTAATTTCATTGGGGGTGGGGAGAGGGTCAAAATCAGATACAAGCAAAAAAGGTATACAACCAAAACCAAACCAGGTAGAAAACAAGCACACAAGAAAACCCTTTCTAACATTCAATTCAGTGTTTACTCAGCTTCTCATATGTGCCCCAGCACTTTCCTATGGATATAAAAAAGCAGAAGAGCTCGTACCCTCTCTGCCCGAGCTATGGGTGAACCTGACTGGTGAGATCATGGCCGTCCAGGAGGCTTAAAGCAGAGCTGATCCAAGGCAGAAGGAGAACTTCACTACCACCGAGAAGAAGAAATAGCAAGCCTTATGGATGCAGAGTCCCAGGGCCAAGAACCTCCTAGACCCAGGAGACAGAATGAGAGCTGTAACAGGGGAGACAGGCCAAGACAATAGTGCACAAAAGAAGAATGATAGCACCATCGCACTGCAGGAAGCAGGAGAGTGGTGAAAGCTGGCTGCTGCAGAGGGGGAGGGGTCTTGCCAACCCATGGAGCCAAAGTAACACTTCTTGAGAAGGCCTCCCTTGGAGCAGGACCCGGCTGCAGAGCCTGAGAAGAAGCTGGACCTTGAGTTGTTCCAGTTACTTCGGACGTGCGTGCTCCTGATGCCCAGCTGTACCTTATCACTTCCCTAAATAAACCTACCTGTGGCTATGAAAAAAAAAAGCATAAAATTTCAATTCCCCCCCCCCATCACTTATCTCAGAGTATGAAATATTAACCTGGTAGCAGAGTGGTTACACACTGGGCTGCTAACCACAAGGTCGGTAGTTCAAAACCACCAGCTGCTCCCGGGAAGAATGATAGGGCTTTCTGCTCCCGTAAAGATTTAGTCTCGGAAACCCACAGGAGCAGTTTTGCCCTGTCCTGCAAAGTCACTATGACTCCATGGTAATGAAATACTTTATTTGAATTCAAAAGGAGTAAATGATAACTTGTTGATGAATACAAGTTGAACAGCAAGCTGAGAATGTATTTCTGGAGATTTCTTTCCCCACCATTTGCCTATTCATCTCTACTTCTACCGTTGAAAATAGATCTAAGCAATTTAGAAAACTTGTAACAATCGCTTGGTTAAGGGTCCATGCATATAGTCTAGCCTGAAAAAGAGTGACATCAATCATGGCAATATGACAATAAAATAATGAGTCGCCACCTAACAATTCAATTGCCAATTAAGTTAACAAGAGTTGATGACTTCTCTCATGGTGCCAGGCTGAGGAGAGTGAAAACCCGTACAACTGCCACGCAGGTGCTGGGCCAAAAATACCACTAAGGGAGCCAAAGAGAAAGCTGGCTCCTGCAGGAGACGAGCCAGTCAGGGTGCAGTACAGCACCGATGAAACACACAGCTTTCCTCTAGTTCTTGAATGCTTCCCCCAACTCCCGCACTTTCATGATCCCAAGTCTACCTTACAAATCCAGCTAAACCACTGGTACAGATAGGAACTGGAAACACAGGGAATCCAGGACAGATGGTCCCTTCAGGACCAGTGGTGAGAGTGACGATATTGGGAGGGTGGGGTGGAAAGGGGGAAACGTTTATAAGGATCTACATATAACCCCCCCTCCCTGGGAGATGGACAGCAGAAAAGTGAATGGAGACGTCAGACAGTGTAAGACATGACAAAATTATAATAATTTATAAATTATCAAGGGTCTGTGAGGGAGATGGGTAGGGAGGGAGGGGAAAATGAGGATCTGATACACAGGGCTCAAGCAGAAAGCAAATGTTTTGAGAATGATGATGGCAACAAATGTACAAATGTGCTTGACATAATGGATGGATGTATGGATTGTGATAAGAGTTGCACGAGCCCCCAATAAACTGATTAAAAAACAAAACACTCACTGCCCTCAACTCATAGCGACCCTGAAGGACAAGTAAATCTGCCCCTGTGGATTTCCAAGGCTGTGATTTTTTTTTCTTTTTTTTTTTTTTTTAATTTTAACAATTTATTGGGGCTCATACAATTCTTTTCACAGTTCATGCATATACATACATCAATTGTATAAAGCACATCTGTACAGTCTTTGCCCTAATCATTTTTTTCTCTTTTCTTCTTTTACATTTTATTAGGGACTCATACAACTCTTACCACAATCCATACATATACATACATCAATTGTATAAAGCACATCCATACATTCCCTGCCCCAATCATTCTCAAGGCATTTGCTCTCCACTTAAGCCCCTTGCATCAGGTCCTCTTTTTTCCCCCCCCCCCTCCCTCCCCATTCCCCCCTCCCTCATATGCCCTTGGTAATTTATACATCGTTGTTTTGTCATATCTTGCCCTATCCGGAGTCTCCCTTCCCCCCTTCTCTACTGTCCCTCTCCCAGGGAAGAGGTCACATGTGGATCCTTGTAATCAGTTCCCCCTTTCCAACCCACTCACCCTCCACTCTCCCAGCATCGTCCCTCACACCCTTGGTCCTGAAGGTATCATCCACTCTGGATTCCCTGTACCTCCAACCCTCATATGCACCAGTGTACAGCCTCTGTCCTATCCAGCCCTGCAAGGTAGAATTCGGATCATGGTAGTTGGGGGGAGGAAGCATCCAGGATCCGGGGGAAAGCTGTGTTCTTCATCGATACTACCTCACACCCTAATTAACCCATCTCCTCTCTTAAACCCCTCTATGAGGGGATCTCCATTGGCCGACACTTGGGCCTTGGGTCTCCACTCTGCACTTCCCCCTTCATTTAATATGATATATACATATATACATATATATACATACATATATACATATACACATATATACACATGCATACACACACATATCTTTTTTTTTTTTTTGCATGATGCCTTATACCTGGTCCCTTGGGCACCTCGTGATTTTTTACAAAAGTAGAAAGTCTCGTTTTTCTCTCTCGGAGTGGCTGGTGGCTTAACTGCTAGGATGCAGCTCGCAGTCCAAGCCGTAATTCACCAAGCCCAGGGGTCCCTTTCTAACACCGGTAATCATCTATGCACTCTGATTCCGCGTTGATCAATTTCAGAATGCAGAAGTTGGTAACAATCTTCAATTTCTTCATCTGAAGCATGGTTGGCGCTTAAATTTGAATAAGACTGACCTGCAGTGGCCACACAAGGAAACTTCGCTGTGACTAGACAACTACTGAACAACACCTGCTTTGTTAATAGTGCGCGTCAGTCCCATGTGGTTTTTTACATCTGTGATTCGTATTTTCACTTTATTCACAAAGTTTGGTGCGATGGCAAAGCACTATCTTTACTATGTTGTCGATCGAAGCTTCAAAGTTTAAGTTTCGAAATTTAGATAGTAACTTTTGTTCTATCCAAAAGTAGACTATTAGTTAACAGTGAAAATTATGTATTAAAAATAAGGTTTTGTTTGGTATTACACTGAGGGCTCTCAGGCCCAATATTTTTATTATTTTTATTATATTATATTATAGTAATAGTGCAAGTATACTTAGCTAAGTCCAGAGTAATCTCCTTAAAGTAAAATATATATAATATATATATATACCCACACATGTATATATATTAATTCCAAGATGATGCCAGTATTCCAAGCTTTCCACAACTTTTCTACAAAGAATACACAGGCTGTGCGCTATGGCAGAGAAGCAGCTACCTCGTTACTTTATAAATCCAAACATATGTAAATAGCAGTAGTAGTAAGTCTCAAAGATAGGAACTCGGATCTGCCTTCAGCGCCACTGCTGCTTCAAAGTGGTTCTTCTCTCTGACTTGGAAGCCCCAGGCTTCTGCCAGCGCATGCTGACCATCAGTCCTGCTCTAAACAGCTCCTTCCCTAACTCTCATTTCCCTTCAGAGTCACTGCTGCTGACCAGGACTGAATGTGCGACATTTCTGACTGTTCTTTCCCCTCCCCGCCACCCCCAACACACAGCTGCGGGCCTTGGCCTAGGCCAGCAAAATACTTCCACCCACCGTCCTTCTTGTCTATCCTCATAGCCTCAGGCTCCCGTTACCTGTAACCTGAGATACTGCCATTATTTCCAACTCTAGTGGGCCCAAATCCACTCAGGCCCAGCACAAATGCTCCTGCCCCAGTGACTTCCTAAACTTTAGGGGTCCTCAAACTGGGGCCCTCCAAGGACATTTATCCAGCCCACCAGGTGTTTTTGCCACCTGCTGCCTGTCCAGCCAACTGGTCCAGTGTGCATAGGAATTTGTTCATAGTTTTTTTAAAAACTATAGTCCGGCCCTCCAACGGTCTGAGGGACAGTGAACTGGCCCCGTGTGTTGAAAGTTTGAGGACCCCTGTGGACCTAAAGTATAATACTGATCATGGCCCATCACTTCTTGGAAATTCTTTAGACCTCCTTGCATCTACACAACTCGCTTAGCAATGTAAATCCTTCTAAGCATTGACCAACCTACCTCTACAGCTTTATCAAAAGCAATGTCTCTCTACCCACCCACACACACTCCGATCAAAATAAGTTCCAAGGAAGTCCCAGTAAATGCCCGGATAATTCCTGCCCATTACAATAGCTTGCCGGAGTCCCTCTAGCTAACAGCAGTTAATAAACACCAAATAAAAGAATAAGTAGAATTGGTTGACCCCTCATTCACGTCTACATAATGGCATCCAGGTTTCCTTCAGAGTTCATGTTAAAGGAAACTTTTGTCATGAAACAATCTTACCAGTTAGACATAATCACTTCTTCCTCTAAAATCTCATGACCTCTTATCTTTGGTCACACTCAACATCGTTAACCAGTATGTCTGATCTTTCCTATTTCTATAGGGTCACAAGAGTCAGAATCGATGAAATGGCAGTGACTCTGGGTTTGGGTATGATCTCTACTTCCTGCCTTTCTTTTATAAGGATACCATAGTTAATCTATGTAGACAAAGGTAAGTAAAAAAATATTGGTACAAGGTCATAGAAACATTCAAAAGCAAAGAAACAGCACTACCTGAAGCTACTATTTCTCAACACATCCTCCATCTGGGTCTATACACTTTTTTGAAATTTTTATTTTAATAAATCCTTTTGGGGTGGGGCTCTTAAAGCTCTTATAATAATTCATACATCAATTGTATCAAGATCATTTGTACATATGTTGCCATCATCATTTCCAAAACATGTTCTTTCTACATCAGTCCTTGGTATCAGCTCCTTTTTCCCCTCCCATTCCCACCCTCTGACCCTCGTGAACCCTTGAACATTTATAAACAATTTTTATTTTCATATTTTACACCATCCGCAGTCTCCCATCACCCATCACCCGCATTTCTGTTTGTCTCCCCCCACCCCCGGGGGTGGTATACATCCATAATTACGGTTAGTTCCCCCTTTCTCCCGCCTCCTTGCCCCAACCCTCATGGTATCACTACTCTCACTATAGGTCCTAAGGAGTTTATCTGTCCTGGGTACCGTGTGTCAAGAGCTCGTATCTGTACCCGTGTACATGCTCTGGTCTAGACAGATTTGTAAGGTCGAACTGGGGTCATGACAGGGGAGGGAGGACTAATTAAAGAAGTAGAGGAATGCTGTGTCTTTCATGGGTGCTGTGCTGCACCCTGGCTGGCTCATCCCTCCTCGTGACCCTTCTGTGAGGGGACGTCCACTTGTCTACAGATGGGCTTTGGGTTGCGTCTATACACTTCTGAAGGAGGTGTTTCCATCTCTCTACTCCTTCCCTGAAGAATTTTAAACTCTGATTTCTAGCCTTTACCTTGGATGATATTCCCTTCAAAGAAAAACTAACGCTAAGAGCCTAAAAATATTTACCTTTCTATTGAATTAGTACAGTGCTTTACACAATTTACAAAATACAGTAACAAATGAAGAAAAAAACACTACTCTTGGCCAATGGTTCAATAAATATCGAACAGAGTCAAACACCAAAATCAGATAAATTGAAATTTTAAATTTCTCACTAGCAGAGTGAACAGAATTGAACCAATATCAAAAGCTTTCACTAATAAGGGAGAAGCTAAAGGAGAGACAAAATACTATTGCACAGTTGCATTATTAACATCTTCAGGACGAAAACTAAAAACTGGGCTTTAATATTTCTTACCAAGGCTGCAGCTCAGAATCCTCTTGGACACTTTTCCTATAGAAAACCACCTGAGTATACTGCGATACCACCACCACCACCACCACCCCCGGCAAAAAAAAAAAAAGCAATAGAAGAACATCTAATTTATGCCACCAGTAGGAAGAGAGATCTTAATACTAGAACCTAGCTATTGCTTTTAACTGTGACTCTGGGGAAGTCAGTAAAGTCCCAGAATTCTCATCTGCTTCATCTATAAAACTAAAGAGAAAATAAATATGAATGTACAATAAGCCAGGAGCCCTGGTGATGTGATGGTTACGCATTGGGTTGCTAACTGTAAGGTCAGCAGTTCAAAACCACCAGCAACGCCAAGAGGAAAAAGATAAGACTTTCTATTCCTGTAAAAAGTTACAGTCTCAGAAACCTACAGGGGCAGTTCTACCTTGTCCTGTAAGATTGCTATGAGTCAGAAGTGAGTAAATGCAAGAAGCTATTCTCTTAAGATCTTCAAAATATGAAAAATGTTGAAAAAAATATTTAAGCTGTCTAATGGTACTTGCAAAGTATGGAGTAAATTTTTTAAATATGACGATAACCTAAAGAGAGGACAGTAAATGGACCTATCTGGTAATAAGGTTTCTACATGCCTCTTAAAGTGGTAAAATATCAACTATAATAGACTGTAGAAAGTTAGATCAACATATCAGAGCCCCTAGAGCAACCACTAAAACAACTATTATAGCAAGAGTCAAAGCTCAATACTAAAATAGAATACAAAATACATTCAAACCACCCAAAAGAAGGCAGGGAAGCAGAAGGAAAAAGAACAAAAGCATGCTTTGAAAACAAATTACTGAAATGGTAGCCCTCAATCTAATTACATTAAATATAAATGGCCTTTAAAAAATGACCCAACTACATCCTATCCACAAGAAACAAGTCCACTGTCGCCTGGATGATTACAACTCAGAGACGCTACAAGGCAGACTAAAACTATCCATACAAGTCCCCAGGCTACAAATCTCTGTGGAAGCACACTGCCTCGTCTTTTTCCCACGGAGCGTCCCCTCAAACACTACCCTTTGGGTTAGCTGCCCAACACAGCCCACTGTGCCAAGAAACCCACTTTAACGAGGATGATATAAAAACTTCGAACCAAATGGGTCAAAAGAGAGATCAGATTAGATCCATTATTTTTGGACAAAAAAAAAACAAACTTCAAACCAAAATCACTGCCATCGCATGAATCCCGATTCGTGTTGTGGCTTGGTGCCATCGAGGTGGTCCCGGCACTGCAGCAACCCCGTGTACAGCAGGGCCAAAACCGCCCAGTCCTTTCTCACCCACCATCGTTACGGTCGAGCCACTGTCGCCGCCACATTCCGATTCAGTGATGTATAAGTATGTTAAAACTAAAAATACTGCAGTTCTCTTCAAAATCACCAAAAACTGGAAATCATATAAATGGTTTTTGAGAGTAAATGGATAACCCATAGTACATCCATATACTCATCTACTACTTAGCATTAAAAAGGAAATAATTATTGATATACATGGGCAATCTCTAAGGCACTGATTCTCAACCTGTGGGTCGCAACCCCTTTGGAGATCAAACAACCCTTCCACAGGGGTCGCAGATTCATAACAGTAGTAAAATGACAGTTATGAAGTAGCAACAAAAATAATTTTTGGTTGGGGCTTTCACCACCACATGAGGAACTGTATTAAAGGGTCATGGCATTAGGAAGGTGGTGAACCACTGCTCTAAGGAACCATGCTGAATAAAAGCAGCTAGTCTCAAAAGGTTATATAGGGGAGCAAGTCAAAAAGTATTGCTACTCAGCTGCCTCTTCATATATACGCAGGTTTATTACAAATAAAATGTGTTTATGTCTCTGTGATTGGTGGATGGCTGCCGATAAATTCTGTAAGTATGAACTGTCTTAGTCTTGTTATGTGCCTTCTAAGACCAAAAAAAGATTAAGTTTTGTACAAAGAGCAACTAGCTCAGAGGTAGTCTTTCAAACAGTCTTTTAAGCAAGGTCAAAGGTAATGATGACAATTTCATTAAATGTACAGTAAACAGGCACAAGGCTTAGATTCATCAATACAATTTAGAGCACGGTCCAATCAAAACAGTGGACTCTGCTAGGCCAGTTCAATTGAAGCCTGAGAAGTCAGCTCAGAAAGTTATGACTACTATTTTCAGGAGTAGCGGTTAAGCTTTGGGCTGATTACTGCAAGGTCCGATGTTCAAAACCACCCACTGCTTCTAGGGAGAAAGACAGGGCTTTCTACTCCCGTAAAGAGTTAGTCTCAGAGACTCACGATGGTAGTTCTACCCTGTACTAGAGGGTCACTAAGCGTCGGAACTGACTCGCTGGCAGTGAGTTTGGTTTTGGAATGGGGTAATAGTCTTGATAGGTTTTCTCAAAGAGCACAGGGCACATAGGGGCTTATTACACAGAACTTTCAAGAAATTGAAAACTGCAAAAAGCTGGGGAAGTTATGCTGAGGATTTTTTTAAATCATGATAATGTACCTGCTCATTCCTTGAAGGTAACAAGGGTCATCCCATGAGAAGTTCATGGGAAGCCTTACCTCATCCACTCTACGGCCCTGATCTTGCCCCTTCAGACTTCTTTTTGTCCCCCTAAACCAAAGAGCATTGAAAATGAACATGATCTGAACCCCTAGGGGTGGCCAAAGTGTCCTTTTTCCGTAGTGAAATTCAAAGAGTGCAGAATGCTTCAGGGAAGGGTTAAACTCACTACCATGGAGTGGAATGCCAGCTCATAAGGACCCTACAGGGCAGGTAGAACTGACCCTGGGAGTTCCCAAGACTAATTTTTTTTTTAGTCATTTTATTGGGGGCTCATACAGCTCTTCTCACAATCCATGCATGCATCCATTGTGTCAAGCACATTTGTACTTATGTTGCCATCATCATTTTCAAAACATTTTCTTTCTACTTTCAGCTCACTTTCCTCCCTCCCTCATGAACCCTTGATAATATTTTTTTTCATGTCTTACGCTGACTGACGCCAAGACTATAACTCTTGATGGGAGTAGAAACCCCCATCCGTGTCGCAGGGAAGGGTTGGAGAGATTGAAAAAGCACGTTCAGAAGGGTACTGGCCTAGGTGGTGGGTATGTCGAGGTACGACAGCTGCACATTTTGATGTTTTTTAATAGAGGTCGCTTTGATCTTGTACCAATACTTTTTGACGTACCCTCATACTCTCTCACTCCATTTATCAAACTCCATTTTGGAAATGACAAAACTATCGGGACTAAAAACAGATCGGGTCGCCAGTGGTTATGCTACTCACTGCCATGAGTGGATGCCGACTCATAGCGACCCTCCAGGGCAGGGCAGGGCAGACTGCACTGTGAGTTTCCGAGACACTCTTGGGGGCGGCTAGTGGTATCAAACTGCTGATATTTCCGAAGGCAGCCCAACACGTAACCACTACGCTGTGAGGCTTAAGGGCACTAAAGCTAATTGGGACAATATGAGGGAGTCAGGGGCGTGGAGCGTTTTTGTATCGGTTGTGTGGTAGTCATATGAACGTATACGTGGGTACGGCAACCAGGTTAACCACTGGCAAGACTGAGAAAGTTTACATTTAAGCCCACCCAGAGGCACCTGGGGGAAAAGGCCTGGCGTCTGGCGCATTGCTCAGCTCTGAACACGTGGAGTCTGAACCAACTCAACCAAAATTGGTCGGGCTGGCTGCAGTTTTCTTTTTTTTGGGGGGGTGGGGGGTGGGTTGCCTTGTTTTTGCTTTTTTGTACTTAGTTATATATTAAAACTCAGAACTGTACAATAAAAAGTCCATTTCAACTACATGTTGATTTTTTAAGTGAAATAAAATCTAAAGAGATGCGCTCTGGTCTTCTCCAGGTTAAAGAAAAATAAAGGGGGGGGGGGCAGGGAGAGGAAAGGGAAAAAAAAAGGAGGAACGCTAGATTCTCCTGGCATTGAGCAGAAAGCATGAGTCCCCTTGACTACTTGCACACACTATACAAAGCAAACCCAATCTTCAAAATGATTTTCCAGAAGAGGTTACGAGAAGCAGAGATTCGGGTCCAAAGTGTCCATTTTAAAATGCCCGTGAAGGGCTCCTCTTGTCTGCTTCCATATTTCACACTGGCACCAAGCTGCCAATTGCTCGGGCTGAGAGCCACTGTCTCCGTTTGGGCTTACTCCCTTTACAATCACACCTTTATTTGTAACTGATGCGCTCACTTCGCGGTGGAGTCTTTCAGGGGCCCCGGTAGACTGAGCAAAAGTAGTGGCTTTTGCAGGAGAGTGCTGGAAGAAACCGTGCTGCAAGCTCCCTGCGGACGGGGCACCCCTCCCGTTCCACACCTGGGAATGCCAGGAGAGGTTTCCACAATCAGCGCGCCTCCCCCTCGGCGACCGTCCTCAGGAGGCGGGCGGCCCGAGCGGGCTCTGGGGCATTTCTGCGCACCCCGAAAGCGCCGGCGCGGGGGGGGGGGCGGCTGGACGGCGCGGGGGGGCGGGAGCCGTGGGCTATGGAAGGCTCAGCCCGGGGACCTTCCCCAGGCACGTCCCTTCCTCTCCTCCAGCAAGGAGGAAACGCGGCTGGAGGTTCTGAGGGATCTCCCACCTCCTCTCCGAGGGCGAAAATGTCCGGACCCCTGTGCGCACCCTACCCCACAGCCCCCCCACACACACTCACTCACTCACACAACACACACACTCAACTTTGCTCGCTCGAGGCGGTCCGACGGCACAGCCCGAAGGCAACAACAACAACAACAAAAAAGCCCAATCCGGTCCCCGCCCGCGGCGCCCGCCAGCCACCACCCCTCCGCGCGCGAGACCCCGCTCCACCGCGGGCAGAGGGGCGCGCGCGGGGCGCCCACCTTGAGCTGGGACTTGGAGACCTTGCCGCTGCGGTCCAGGTCCAGCGCGGTGAAGGCGTGCCAGATGGCCTTGAGCAGCTCGTCCTTCAAGCCCCCCATGGCCCGCCTGCCCTGGCAGCCCCTCAGCGCCTCTGCGGCCCCTGGGCGGACGCCGCCCGCCGCGCCGTCACCTGACCGGCACGGCCACGCCCCCGCACGGTTCCGGCCCCGTCGGGCCCCGCCCACGGGGCGCGCGCCGGGTCCCCAGCACCCCACGCCGCGGCTCAGGGTCGGAGCCCGCGCGCCTTTGCCCTCTGCGCCGCCTAGGACGTTACATACCGCCCCAGTGCCCATAAGAAAGATTCAATGTTGCAGCCATTTTCGGGGCGTGTTTGCACCGCAAACAAGCTCCCCCATCCCGAGGGTGACCTGCCTGCCCGCCTCGAGTCCCCGCAGCGAAAGAGGGAGCTAGCTCTGTACCCGAAATCGAGTCGCCTTCTGCGACAAGTCTCCGGGCAGGATCTCAAATGCAAACGCTGTCCCCTAAGTAAGAGAAGAATGTGGAAGGTGAGAGAACACAGCGAAAGGCCTCTGGTTTATTCATCCACCCAGTAGGTTTCTAGATGCCCACTCTGCGGTGGGCGGTGCGGGTGGAGTCCAGATGTAAGGCTGCTGTGGAAGCAGATGAGATTCAGGCAAACTTTTCTCCCTGATTCCCTGTGGTGAGGGAGTCCCTGTGGCTGGGATAGCGCCTTTGGTTCGGAGTTTGCATAACAGGACGTTCCCCAGAGACCCCAGCATAATGCCACCCCACCCATCTTACTCACCAGAATGGCAGGCGGTCTACTAAAAAATAAGAACAAAAAACCTTAGCCACGCCTAGAAGCGCATCCTCCGAAGCGTACTGGAATATGTTCAGTTATGATCGCTTGACAATGATCGCTGGAGCTCTCTGATCACACATTCTCCACGTAGAAAAATAAGCACGATTGAACCAGATATTCTAGAGTGATTCCTCCAGTGCTGGCATTCTGGGAAGATAACTACTGTTGGCAGACGCCTATCTGATGAGGTTACCAGGCGCAGTGCCTCTCCAACGCAAGACTGAACCTGGACACTATGTAGACAGCAAATATCGAGTTTCCAAAGGTGACGGACGGGCGGGAGGCACTCAGATAGGTTGGTGTGGTGTACCTTTTGTGTTCTTTACTGCATACTTATGTGTATACCTAATAAGAAAGGGGGGAAATCGTAATAAGAAAGGAGTATTTGGAAACTTCATAAAGGGGAAACTACTTCAAAAAGCACAAGATTAAATAGGAGCCTCATGGGACAGAAACCAATCTCAGTCAGGGCCCTGGAGGCTCCGTTCCACTTTCCCATTTCCTCCCCCACCAATTCTCACTAGTCTCTGGTTCTGGTCAGAATTCAGTGGCTTTTTTTTTTTTTTTTAAATCTTCCTCAGCATCAACCCGAGACTGCCAGTCAGCAAAAATGTATAATTAGAACCTCTGATTTCTTCGTGCCAACTCAGGGTTCCCCCAGAAGTGAAAAAAAGGAAATCCTCTTAATTCCCAAGGTTCCGTTTAACCACCAGATGACACTCCTTTGCTCTCGTTTCTGGAAGAATCCAGCAGACATTTCATAGGTTGTTGGTTTCCTTGTTTTTGTTTTTTTCTGATCACATGAGCAGGCTATCCTGGACTTCCCGAGTTCCACTCTTCTACAATCCCTAGTCTCTCAATCCAAACCAATTGTAAAGCATGGTGATGTCACAGAATGAGCTGTGTTTTCACATCTATTGCAACATAACCAAAGGTAGCAGCTTGAAACGGCCATCCCCATTATCGCTTCAGTTCTGCAGTTCAGGAAGGTAGAAGCTGCTCGGCTACTGAGAGCTGGCTAAAGGCATGGCTGGGGCTTGCTCGCAAGATGTTGGACAGTAGCCATCTGCAGGCTTGGCCTGGGCTGGAAGACTCATGTCCAAGCTGGCTCACCCACATAGTACTGGGTATTCACAAAAGACCTCAATTCCTCCCACTGGGTTCCAAGCTGCAGAGTGTCCTTAACAACATGGTCTCTGGCGTTCCGCAGAGCAAGTGATCCAAGGAACAGAAAGGTGGAAGGTGCAATGTCTTCTATAAGCTAGCCTCCTCAGAAATCACTCACTGCCATGGAAACAGCGTAAATACCCATCAGCACATGGCTGAATAAGTACAATGCGGCACAAACATGCAATGGCATATGACACAGCCATAAAGAGCAATTAACTCCTGACGAATGCTCTAACACAGTGAAACCTGGAAAGCATGTGTTGAATTAAACAAATCCGTCACAAAGGGACAATTACTATATGATTCCACTCGGCTATCTAGGGTAAGGAATTATGTAAAGACCCAAGTTTATTAGGAGCAGGCAGGAGGGGTTGGGGGTTGGATTCACTGCCTAATGGACACTGAACTTCTGTTAAAGGCGAATGATATTTAACAGTCATGAATGGTGAGGGTTGAACCGCATGTCACTGTATTATACGTGTGAAGAAGATGGAAATGACAGGTGGTTTGTCTTATATACATTCACCATAATAAATATAGTACCTGTGCTATACATCAAAACAGGCTCACCATCATTTCTGCAATCGCCTGTTGATTACTCCGCCACACTACTTCATGTGAAAAGACCACTGCACAAGGATATGAACTCCAGTAAGCAAGAGCCACTGAGGGCCTTCTTGGAAGAGGTGAGGCAGAAGCTCAGCTCCCCTATTTGCTCCCCTAGGGGTGATAGGAGGCTTCTTGTCTTCATGTGTAAAATGAGAGTGCCACTACTTACCTTGAAAAACTGATGCCAACCTTCACTAAGAAGCCAGTCCATGGGAGACCCAGTCCCATGGCATCCTGCAACTGTTGATGTTGGCTCGTGTGATAGTTTCTTATGTGTCAGTTTATCGAAGCTAGAATTTACATCCTCAAATTTCCCTTCCCAGCATGGTTCCAACTTAGGACTGGCCACAAGGAAAATAGGGTATGTGTATGGATTGGAAGGAGTCAGTGAAGTAGCTGTCTGGGCTCAGGAGGTTGATGTCAATTGTGAGGCTCCAGATCTTATCCTTGTCATTTATTGAATGACACGCTCTGCTGCCATGATATAGTGGCCGGCCTCTAGCTCCTGCCGCTCCTACCAGATCTCCCATTTCAACTCCGTTGAGCCCTGGACAAAACACATATGTCATTCCATGACTGAGAACCTCAGCTCCTTTGTCGGGTCATCTACCATCAAAATAAGAGAGAGTTGCATCTTCCATTTCACCCTGGTGGCTCCCAGTCTGTCCCTGCGGACTCTAGCTTGTCCTCAGTCTCCCTGCACTCTCCTTACTGACCGCTAAGCCTGCTGTCCTAACAACCTGAGGTCGAGCCTCTCTTTGTGGCCCTTAATTGGTGACTTCTCTCTGACCCTCCACCACTCTTCTCCCAGACCCATTGTTCCCTAGCGTCTCACAGAGTCACGTAATGGCTTATCCCTACAGCGAATTCTGGGTCCGATGGTGGGTCTATCGCCCTGATTAAGCCCCACACTGACATCCCTGGCATGGTAACAAGGCACCTTAAAAGTAGCCTTGACTCTGGAAGGACGGGAGTGGCCTCTCAAGAGAAGGCTTGAAAGGCAGCAAGGGAAGCATTTTGGAAGGCTGGCGTGAAGAAAGGTGACCTCTGTTAAGCAGCGGCAGGTTATTTGACAACATTGTTGCCTGAGGTAAGGTAGGAAAAAAATCAGGATCTTGGGGCTCTACCTAGAAAGATTCCCAGACATATTGTTTACCGCGCCCAATGGCTTCTTCTATTTGCCTATGAGAGAATGTACAGATGTGCTTTATACAATTGATGTATGTATATGTATGGATTGTGATAAGAGTTGTATGAGCCCCTAATAAAATGTTTTTTTAAAAAAAGAGGGAATCATTTGATTTTCTAGCAGAACTTAGGAGAGACAGAAAGGTTAGCCTCTAGGTGAAAACCATCTTAAAGGAATAGCTATGTGAGCGAAGGGCATGCTTTCATAGATACTTCTAACAGGACAGAAATACTCCAAGAAGGTTATTCGTATTATTATCTCAGAGTACCTGGATTCTCAACTCAAGTCAGAGAAGGGAGTATACATCTGTGTACACATAGTCATAGGGTTAGTATTAAGGTAGCAGATGGACATTGGGCCTCCACTCAAGTACTCTCTCAACGCAAGAACACTTTGTACTATTAAACTGGCATTCCATGATGCTCACCTTCCTGACAGGATCACTGAAGACAAAGTGGGTGCTTAAGCAAATATAGTGAAGAAAGCTAATGGTGCCTGGCTATCAAAAGATACAGCATCTAGGGCCTTAAAGGCTTGAAGATAAATAAGCGGCCATTTAGCTGAGAAGCAACAAAGCCCACATGGAAGCACACTAGCCCGTGTGATCACAAGGTGTCAATAGGATCAGGTATCAGGCATCAAAGACCCAGAACAAAAAATCATAGGATTGAGAATGAGAGGGAGGGCAGAGTGGAGACCAAAAGCCCATCTGAAGAAAATTAGACATACCCTTACAGAAGGGTCTCAGGGAGGAGACGAGCCAGTCAGGGTAGTGTAGCATTGGCAAAACAGACAACTTTCCTCTAGTTCTTTAATGCTTTCCCCACCACCACCACCATCATGATCCCAATTCTACCTTTAAAATCTGGCTAGACCAGAGCATGTACACTGGCACAGATAAGAGCTGGAAACAGCGAATCCAGGACAGATAAACCCCTCAGGACCAATATTGAGAGCAGCCACACCAGAAGGGTAAGGGGACGGTGGGGAGAAAAAGGGGGAACCAATCACAATTATCTACCTATAACCTCCTCCCAGGGGGGTGGACAATAGGAAACTGGGTGAAGGGAGACATTGGTCAGTATAAGACATGAAAAAATAATAATAATTTATAAATTATCAAGGTTTCATGAGGGAGGGAGGGAGGGAGGGAGGGATGGAGTGTTAGAGAGGGAGAGGAAAAAATGAGAAGCTGATACCAAAGGCCCAAGCAGTAAAAAGAAAACGTTTTGAGAAGGATGATGGCAACAAATGTACAAATGTGCTTGACACAATGGATGGATGGATAGATTGTGAAAAGAGCTGTATGAGCCCCCAATAAAATGATTTAAAAAGACATGCCTTTTCTCTAATAGTAGGAACCTCATCACAGTTACTAGAAAACAGGTTTAAAAAAAAAGTTAAGAAGCACCACTAGTTTGTACTGAAAAGAACAGAGATTGTTCAAAACGGAAAGAAGTCCTTTTTAAAGAAGTTTTCTTTTAACATGTATTTTGTGAATAAAAAGATGGAAGTTTGACACACACACAAAAAAGTTTTCTTTTAATCATTTTATTGCAATCCTACAGCTCTTATAACAATCCATGCATCAATTGTATCAATAACATTTGAGCATATATGTTGCCATCATCATTTCCAAAACATTTTCTTTCTACTTGAGCCCTTGCTCTCAGCTCCTCTCTTTTTCCTCCCTCCCCTCCCCTCCCACCATCGTGGATTCTTGATAAATTATAAATTATTATTATTTTCATATCTTACAACATCCACTGTCTCCCTTCACCCATGTTTCTGTGGTTCTTCCCCCTGGGTGTGAGGGGTGGATGAGTCATGCATTGATCATTTCTATCAGTTCCCCCTTCCTCCCCCTCCTCCCACCTTTTCCCTACCCTCATGGGATCACTACTCCCATTAATGTTCCTCAGAGGTTTATCTGTCCTGGGTTCCTGTGCTCTTATCTCTTATCTATGCCGAGGGCGCTTATCTATACCAATGTGCACATTCCAGTCTAGCCAGATTTGTAAGGTAGAACTGGGTCATGATATTGCGGGGAAGGAGCATTAAAGAACTAGAGGAAAGTTGTTTCTTTCATCAGCCCTGTACTGCACCCTAGCTGGCTCATTCCGTCCTTGTGACCTTGCTGTGAGGGGGTGTCCAATTGTCTACAGATAGGCCCTGGATCTCCAATCCCACCCTCCTTGTTTGCATCAATATGGTTGGTTGTTTTGGCTTTTCTGACGCCTGACACCTGATCCCATCAACACTTCATGATTGAGCAAGCATGTGGGCTTCTTGCTTCCCAGCTAGATGGCCGCTCGTTTAACTTCAAGCCTTTAAGACCCCAGACACTATATCTTTAGATAGCCAGTCACCATCAGCTTTCTTCACCACATTTACTTATGCACCCATTTTGCTTTCAGTGATCGTGTTAGGAAGGGGAACATTACAGAATGCCAGGCTATTAGAACAAAGAGTTCTTTCATTGAGGGAGGGCTTGAGTAGAGGCCCAATGTCCATCTGCTACCTTAATACTTAACATATATGTGCATAGACCTCTATCCCTATTGTTACATATTAATATATATGCGTGCCTGTATTTATATCTCTATAAATGTCTTTTGCCTCCTAATTCTTCGAAAGAAGTCTTGAGGCCACCAACTTTGTGTAGAAGAAAACAGACTGAGCAGCCTAGGTCATTTCGTAAGGAAAATTTAAAAGTGTAGAGCCATGAGCCCAAAAGGCAGAGTCCAGAATTACAACGTATCACTCTGATGAAGCAGATAAATCCTATATCCCTCTCATGCCACCTTTTTTCATGGAAGTGTTCTCCTGTTCCTATATTACCACTAGAGGTTTAGTAGCACAGTGAGCTACAAGGTGAACTGCTAACCAGGAGGTCAGCAGCTCTGCAGAAGAAATATAGGACTGTCTTTCCCATGAAGATTTATAGTCTCAGAAATCCAGAGTCCATTCTGTTCTGCCCTGAAACTCCCTGCCACCTAGTGGATGCTGACTCATAGTGACCCTGAAGGACAGACTAGATCTCCCCCTGTGCGTTTCTGAGACTAAAGTTTTACGGGATCAGACAGCCTCTTTCTCCCATGGGGCAGCCCAAGTCATAACTCACTACACAACTAGTGTGCTATGTGGTCCTGAAGGGTCACCCATGTGAGTCAGAATCTACTGTATGGCTAAGGGCTTGGGTTGGGTTTGTTTATCGTCAGTCAGTTGGTTGGTTGATGTATCACCATTATATGTTGATTGCTGTTGTTGTTTAATAAAGAGTCATTCCAAACTCATGGCAGCTTCTTGGGAGAAAGATGAGCCTTTAACTCCCATAGAGAGTTACAGTCTCAGAAATTCAGAGTCAGCTCTATCCTGTCCTATGGGGTCACTGTGAGGTAGAATTGACTCGATGGCAGTGAGTCAAGTTGTTGTTAGTTAATTATCAAGTCAATTTCAACTCTGGACAAACCTATGTTGGTCACAGACACAGAACAGGACTGCTCATAGGGTCTTCAAACCCATATGCAGACCTTAGAAACACTGTGAGATATTGAAGGCCTAACAAATGAAAGCAGAGCATTGCTGGAGAGCGTGCCAGATCTCGAAACGTGACTGAGGAAAATCAGATTGCTAGAGTGGAGTCGACCTGGTGGTGTGAGCCACTTAAAGCCTGTGGGAGTGGAGCTTCTGGGATCTTCATTTACTGACAGGGCATGACTCAAGGTAATAAAAATCTGTGAACAAAAAGGGAATATGGGGGGGAGGGAAGAGAGGAGCTAATAACCAAGGACTCAAATAGAAAGTAAATGTCTAGAAATGAATGATGGCAACATATGTACAAATATACTTGATATAATTGATGTATGGATTGTTTTAAGAGCCCCCAATAAAATGATCTTTTAATAATTTTTTTAAAAAGAGAAGAGGATGTAACTGATCAGCAATGGGAACAAACAAAAGCCACAAAGCCCCTGAGAAGCACCAAAAATAAACTTCAACCTAGAAGGGGCAGTTCCCAGAACCTCCCAGGACTGGTGGGGAGATAGTCAGAAAGTTCAGAGGACAGACCTGAAATCTTGTAAGCTTTTTTATTTGGGGGGGGGGTGTTGCTAGTTATTTATTTATCCCTTTTTAGACAATCTTTTGTTTTCTTTTTGTATTATCTACGTTATTGTTGGTTTGCCTAACTATATAAGATATGCATGGGAAGCAAGCCCAAGGAGAAAGCAACAGGACTGACAGTTCTGGAGGGACTTCTGGGGAGGAGGAGTCAGGGGAAGGGAGCAGTGAGCAAACAATGCCTAGGGGAACATCTAGGGAATTAAAATCAACAACAAGGAGGACATGGAGATCCTGGGAGTGTTGGAGCAACAACTGAACGGAATTAATAAGAGGCAGAAGAAGGGTGAGTGTGATGGTGGGACAAAAGGAAGGTAAAAGGAAACAGGAAAGATCTAGGTAGGAAGCAAAGCTATGGATAGGTGTGTACATATGTAAATACATTAATTCCTAAAAATAGAAGTATTGGCCTATGTACATATATTTATATGACAATACTTTGAGGAAGTAGACGGACTGTGGGCCTGTGCTTAAGCCCTCCCTCAACGCAAGAACACTTTGTTCTGTCAACCTGGCATTCTGTGATGCTCACCCTCCTGGCAGGATCACTGAAGACAATGTGGGTCCATAAGAAAATGTGGGGAAGAAAGCTGAAGATGTCTGGATATCAAAAGATATAGTGTCTGGGGTCTTAAAGGCTTGAAGTTAAACGAGCAGCCATCTCGCTGGGAAGCAAGAAGCCCACATGGAGGAAGCATACCAGCCTATTCAATCATGAGGTATCGATGGGATCAGGTAACAGGCATCAGAAAACCCAAAACATACAAATAAAAAAACATATTTCTGAGAATAAGGGGGATCAGAGTAAAGACCCAAAACCCATCTGTAGACAATGGACATCCCTTCACAGAAGAGTCACAAGGAAGGATGAGTCAACCAGGGGGCATTCTATCACCAATGAAACATACAATATTCCTCTGGTTCTTTGAGGCTTCCTCACCCCCCACCATCATGACCCCAGTCCTGCCTTTCCCTTCAGACTAGTCCTACCTTACAAATCCAGCTAGACTGGAGCATGTACACTGGTACAGATAAGCGCTCTGGACACACAGAATCCAAGACAAATAAATCATGAGGGGAGTAGCAATACCATGAAAGTAGAGGGAAGGTGGGAGTTAAAGGGGGGAGAAAGGGGAAGCCGATAGTAATGATCAATGTATAACCCCCACACACACACCCAAGCAGGACGAACAGCAGAAACGTGGACGAAAGGAGATAGTGGGTGGTATTTATCAGGGGTTCACGAGGGTGGGGGAGGGAGGAAAAAAAGAGGAACTAACACCAAGGGCTCAAGTAGAAAGAAAATGTTTTAAAATATGTACAAACGTGATTAATACAATTGATGTATGGATTGTTGTAAGAGCTTTAAGAACCTTTAAAATGACCTTTAAAATAAATTTTGAACTGTGTGAAATATGAATCTAAGAAAACTGTATGTCTTCAAAAGTGAAATGATACAAATAAAGATCAATATCCTAGGCATTAGTGAGCAGAAATGGCCATTTTGATTCAGAAAATCATATAATTTACTAAACCAAGAATGGCACAATCAAGCAGTATTCATTGTCAAAAAAAAGACATTGCAAAATCAATCACCTAAGTACAATGTTTTCTGTGATACTATTATAGCTATTTGCCTTCAAGGATATCCAATCAATACAACTATTATTAAAATTTATGCACCAACTACAAAAGCTAGTAATGAAGAAATTGAAGAATTCTACCAACTTCAGTTGAAAATTGATCAAACATGCGATTAAATGCATTATAATTATTGGTGATTAGAATGCAGAAGTTGGAAACAAAGAAAAAGGAACAGTAGTTGGAAAATATGAACTTGGGGATAGAAATGTAGTTGCAAATCACATGATAGAATTTTGCAAAAGCAATAACTTGTTCATAGTAAATACCATTTTTCAACAACACAAAAGGCGAAGATACACATGAACTTCTCCAGATGGAATACACACACATCAAGTTGACTACCTCTGTAGGAAGAAACAATGGAAAAACTCAACATTAGCAGCTAAAATCAGACCAGGGGTGATTGTGGGACAGACTATCATTTGCTCATATGTAAGTTCAGGATAAAGTTGAAGAAATTTAAAACAAGTTCACGAGAGTCAAAATACAACCTTGAGTCTATCCCAAGTGAATTTTGAGAACATCTTAAGAACAGACTTGATACATTAAACACTAATGACAGAAGACCTGATGAACTAGGGGAGGATATCAAGACCATTATTCATGAAGAAAGCAAACGGTCATTAAAAAGGGAGAAAAAAATTAAAAAATCAAAATGGATGTCAGAAGAGACTCTGAAACTTGCTCTTAATCATAGAGTAGCTAAAGCAAATGCAAGAAAGGTTGAAGTCAAAGAACTGAATAAAAGTTTCAAAGGGAAGCTGGAGAAGACAAAGCCAAATATGATAACGAAATGTGCAAAGACCTGGAATTAGAAAACCGAAGGGGAAGAACACGCTCAGCATATCGGAAACTAAGAGAACTCAAGAAAAATTTCAAGCCTTGAATTGCAATATCGAAAGATTCTATCAGCAAAATACTGAATGGTACAGAAAGCATCCAGAGAAGATGGAAACAATACCAAACAATACTGTACCGAAAAGAACTAGTTGTCATTCCACCATTTCAGGTAGTAGCATATGAGCAAGAACCAAGGGTGCTGAAGGAAGAAGTTCAAGCTGAAAGCACAAGCCAAAAACAAGGAATTGAAGGAATACCAATGAAATGTTTCAACAAGCTGATAAAGTACTGGAAGCAGTCACTGGTGTATGCCAGAAAACTTAGAAGGCAGCGACTTGTTCAACTGACTAGAAGAGATTCCTATTTGTACTCATTCCAGAGAAAGATACCCAACAGAATGCTCAAATTATAGAACAGTATCACTGATATCAATGCAGGAAAAATGTTGCTGAACAGCATCCAACAACGGTTGCAGCAGTATATGCACATGCAGCTTCCACAGGTGCAGGCAAAACTCAGAAGAGGATGTAGACTAAAGTGTGAGGGGAGTCAGCCCTAACAAATCATCATGTGTCCAGTAGGCATAACCGTGCGGCTATAAAATATAAAGATTATAGTAAAGTTATAGAGAATAAGAGAGAGTAAAATAAAGGAGTCATGGTAGCATGCTCACCTCAACCCCGCTTGATGGTCCACGTGGAGGTGTGGAAGGAAGAGAGGGGAGAAAGGGGGAGAGAGAAGAAGCGGAAGGTGGGAGAGGGAAGGAGGATTGGAGGAGAGAGCATCTTTATTGTTTGGGGGCTTTTATAGGTAGCCATTAGTCATGCATATTCAGGAGTTACGTATGTCACGAGGTGGGTGGTAATCACAGGATAGTCCCAGAGCTCACAGGTGAGGAAACCCAATCCCTGCATTGGGGGAAGGCATAAGGAGGGATGCGTGCCTGGAGTGGGGGAAGATCTACAGGGAGACTGAATCCACCATGTGCTCTCTTTAAGGCAGCATCGCTGTTAAGGGAGAATCAGTAGGAATGACATTTGTTAGTTTCCCATACCAAAGGATATCATTGCTGATGTCAGATGACTCTTGGATCAAAGCACTGAGTACCAGAACGATGTTGTGGTAGTTACATAATCTCATGGCAACTTGAAGATATGTAAAAGTATAGGGATGGAGTTTAGCCTGTCAATCTACACACCCTGAAGGTGACTCCTTGTGAGCATGGCCTTCTCATAGGGAGGGCCCTGTAAATCCCCCCTTCTCTCTTGGCCTTCACCTTCCTGCTGGCTGACCCTGGTTGCTGCCAGAGCCCTGGAGATGCACCCCCCGCCATTGGATCCATAAGATTTTGCACCCACCAGCCTGTGATCTTCCTGCATTCTGCATCATTGCATGTGGCTGCATGAGTCTGAAAGGAGACTTATGGACTCGTATCCGACTTACGGATTTGAATTGGACTGGGCTGGGATGTTTCCTTAATATACAATTATTTCTTGATATAAACTCTTTCTTACACATATATGAATGTCACTGGATTTGTTTCTCTAGTCAACCCAGCATAACACAGCTGTTTATTTGTGTTTTATTAACTGTACAAGGCATTCAACTGTGTAGATCATAACAAACTATGGATAACTTTGAGAAGAATAAGAATTCCAAAACACTTCATTGTGCTCACAAAGAAGTTTGTCATGGATCAAGAGGCAGTGTGGGAAGAGAACACGGCATACTGCATGGTTTAAAATCAGGAAAGGTGAGCAGCAGGGTGTATCTTCTCACGAGACTTGTGCGATCTGTATGCTGACCAAATCGTCAGAGAAGATGGATTAGATGAGGAAGAATGTGACATCAGGACTTGAGGAAGACTTATTAACAACCTGCGATATGCAGATAACACAATTTTGCTTGCTGAAAGTGAGCGGGAATTGTAGCCCTTGCTGATAAAGATCAATGATTGCAGCCTTCACTGTGGATTAAATTCAATGTAAGGAAGACCAAAATCCTCACAACTGGACCAGTAGGGAACATCATGATAAATGGAGAAAGGTTGAAGTTGCCAAGGATTTTTGCCTTGGTGGATCCACAATCAATGCTCATGAACCAGCAGTCAAGAGATCAAAAGACATTCTGCATTAGGTAAATCTCCTGCACAGACCTCTTCAGAGTATTGAAAAGCACAGATGTTACTTTAGGATTAAGATGTACCTGACTCAGGCCTTAAGTGAGAGCAAATGTTCTGAGAATGATGAGGGCAATGAACCTACAAATGTGCTTTACACAATTGAGGTATGTATGGATTGTATGAGTCCCTAAAAACGATTTAAAAAAAAAAAAAGATGTACCTGACCCAAGCCATGGTATTCTCCATGACATCATATGCATGTAAAAGTTAGACCTCGAATAAGGAAGACCAAACAAGAATCGAAGTGTTTGAATTGTGGTGCTGGGGAAGTATTGAACATATCATGGACTGCTAAAAGGACAAACCAATCTATCTTGGAAGAAGTCTACCCACGGTGCTCCTTAGAAACAAGAATAACAAGACTTTGTCTTACATGCTTTGGACTTGGGGCATATTGTGAGGAGAGACCAGGCGCTGGAGCAGGACATCATGCTTGTGAAGTAGAGGGGCAGGGCAGAAGAAGAAAGCCCTCCCTCGAGGAGATGAAGTAACACAGTGGCTTCAACAGCGGCCTCAAACTTTAGGAACAGTTGCGAGGATGGTGCAGGAATACGCAGTGTTTCGTTCTATTGCACAGAGGACCACTATGGATCAAGACCAAATCGATGATACCTGACAGTGACAACAACAATAACTTAGCTCACGATTCTTCAGATCCAGCGGAACCATAGCCAAGGAGCACTTTCATCCCTGAGTCGCATTTAGATAACATTCTGGGCTTCAAGGTGATCTGTTTGGGTCTCGTCCAGCGAGACCCTCACACGGTGACAACGAACCTGGATGGGAAAAAGAGAGACATGGGGCAAGACAAGTGCTGATCAAGCCCGTTTATTTTGCCAAAACCCTGGGTATATATTCATAACAGAGAAGGAAGTGGGAGGCACATATTCCAATGAAGCACACTGTGTAACAACCGCACACTGTACAACAACCAATCAGTCACATGTTCTCAATAAGGTACAAAGGGTGTGCAACAGTACTCAAAGACGTCGTGGTGACATCCGCATGCAAATCAAGGCTTACCGGGTGAACTTATCACTATGTTCCTAATATGGTATATCTGCAGTTCAATGGGTGCTCAGTACTTTGACTAATGGCAACAAGGTCAGTTATTGGAACTGCCCATGCTACAGTAGCTTGGAATGTGGGGGCGAAGTTGGGCAGGAAACAAAGCCTTGCTGTTAGAAAGCGGCCAAGTTTCTGCTACGTGTCTGAGGCCAGGGTCTTAATGGCTATCGGCTCCCAACAGTGATCCCTTGAAAGAGATATGGAATGTGATGACTGAGGTTGGTCAGGATTGAGGAGGATGGCCTTCAAGGTTGCTGTCATTAATCGGTGTCTCCCTGTAGATGCATGCAGCTCCTCATATCAGGAGGCGACATCTCATTCTCATCCCCTTAGGTCTGAGCTGAACCTTGCCCAGTGGGCAAAAATAAAAGCCTAAGGTGTCCGAGGCTGGCACAAAAAGTCTTGCAACATCCACTGCAAATTCTTCTAAGGCTGTGTTGGAATGCTCCCGGTTAGAACCTCACTGCCATGCTGAAAGAAGCTAACGGCACAGGAGGACAAGGCTGAGCAGCCCCCAGCCGTTACAACCACAAATGTCAGGGAAACCACATGGACATTCTGGTTCCAAAGAGAGTATATGGAGAGGAGCAAAGCCCTTAGACACAAGGCCCAGTCAAGTTGTCCCTCTGCCCTGATCACTAGCCATTTGAGCCAACCTAGCTGAGGCCCCAGACCTGGGGGAATAAAGACAAGCCACCTTACTGTGCCCTGTTCAGATTCCTGACCCACTGAGTCATGAACGTAGAGAATGGTTATTGTCTTACATCACTGAGCTTTAAGAGGGGGTTGCTGTACAGTGTCTTGGTTTTCTAGTACTGCTCTAAAAGAAATACCACCAGTGAGTGACTTTAAATAACAGACCTTTGTTTTTCTCGCAGTCCTAAAGGCTAAGAGTTGAAACGAGGGCGAGGGCCGCTGTGTACCATGGTAAAGAGCCCTGGTGCCACTGTGAGGAGTCCTGGGGTGTTGTCAGGTAAGTGTAAAGACTGCTCACTGTAAGGTCAATGGTTCAAACCCATCAGCTGCTCTGCTGAAGAAAGATAAGACAATTTGCTCCTATGAAGAGCTACAGACTTAGAAACCCTGCAAAGGGCTGCTAGGCGCCCTAATCAGCTAGATGGCAGTGGGCAGGTCTACCATGTCAATTCCTTCCTTGAGGAAAGCCCTGAACATTCCTTAGTTCCCTGACAGTGACAGAGAAATAATGGTGGAATCAGGATACAGACAAGAGAGGACTTTGTAGGCTTGCTGGCCCACAAAGCTAAAGAACTGAATGCTGACCAGTAAGAGATGCACCTGCATGGGGACCGACTGCAGTGATAGACGCATAACCACACACACACCACCGCCATCACCAGAGGGAGGAACAACAGAAACACGGGTGAAGGGACACAGCGGACGGTGTAAGATATGAAAATAATACTAATTTATCAGGGGTTCACGAGGGTGGGAGGGTTGGAAAAAGAGGAGCTGATACCAAGGGCTCAAGTAGAAAGAAAGGTTTTGAAAACAATGATGGCCCCTGACAGAAGGGTCACATGGAAGAGACGAGGCAGTCGAATGGCTCTTTCACAGGGGTCGCACGATTCATAACAGTAACAAAATTACAGTTATGAAGTAGCAATGAAAATAATTTTAAGGTTGGGGGGGGTCACCACAGCATGAGAAACTATTAAAGGGTCGCAGCATTAGGAAGTTTGAGAACCACTGCTCTAGTTCTTTAATGCTTCCACCCCTCCCCACTAGTATGACCCCAATTCTACCTTACAAATCCAGCTAGACTGGAGCATGTACATTGATACAGGTAAGAGCTCAAAACACAAGGAATCCAGGACAGATAAACCCCTCAGGACCAATAATTAAAGTACCAATACCAGGAGGATAGGTGGAATGTGGGGGGAGAAAGGGGAACCAATCACAATGGTCTATGTATAACCCCTTCCCAGGGGGATGGACAACAGAAAAGTGGGTGAAGGGAGACAGCATTTGGTGTAAGACATGAAAAAAAATTTATAAATTATCAAGAGTTCATGAGGGAGATGTTGGGTGGGGTAGGGAGAAACAAAATGAGGAGCTGATACCAAAGGCTCAAATAGAAAGAAAATGTTTCAAAACTGATGATGGCAACATATGTACAAGTGGGATTGACACAATGGATGGATGTATAGATTGTGATAAGAGCTATAAAAGCCTTATAAAATGATTTATTAAATTTAAAAGAGAGATGTACTGGCAAAGTGTGTTGCTTCCAGGTTCTGTGGGAGCGAGGCTCCAAGACCCACAGAGCAAGAGTTAAGTATCTTCAGGTCAAGGTTTACTGGTGGAATAGGTTGCCTTCAGACACTTGACAGAGCTAAATAATTTAATAACACTTCCTCAAGCAGGGCAGATGTCATACAAGCCCAAGAGGCCTGAGGGGCCAAGAGGCAAAGGGTCAGAGAGGCCTGCCTGGAATACAGCTGAGAAGAGACTGGGTTCTTCCTGCTCCTGCACTCCTGTGACTTTCTTAGTGAGCCTTATAATCATGAGTATCAGCTGAGTCCTGTGTGGTCATTGCAACAAATTACTGAGCCCGTAAGAGTAGAGAGTGTCATAGAAGGGCAGCTGGTATTAGAAATGGTATTTTAAAAAGAAATGGTATTAAAAGATTTTTCATTTCATGGGCTGTTGATCTTGCCTCTCGCTCCCCCTCACAAAGTTAAAGTAGGTCAGATGTCTCTACCACCTCAGTTTTATAATGACACCTAACATTAGGTAACTAGAGTAACAGTGATGAGATAATGTTCCCAATATGATATTTCCTTCCCCTGACCAACAAAGAGGATTCTGATTTGGCCAATTCAGGTTCTTTCCCTCCCTTGCCTTCCAAGAAAGTTCCTGACTTCCCAGACCAAGTCTTGAGCTGATTTGGTTGGTTGGTTGGCTAGAATCAGGAAGAAGGAAAGAAAACTACCATTCAAGAGTCTTGAAGGAAGGAACCGTTGTGGAGAAGAACAGAGAAGCAGTTGTCATGTGTGAAGGCAGTAGGAGGGAAAGAAGTCATGAACTGTGGACAGCCTTGAGAAGAACGGGAATTCCAGAACACTCCATTACGCTCAGGAGGAAACGTGCACGGATCAAGAAGAATCAGTTATACAAACAGAACAAGGGACAACCACATAGCTTAAAATCCAGAGAGGTGTGTGTCACTTATTTAAACTGTATATTGAGCAAATAATCAGAGCAACCAACTCGGCATCCTCAGTAGGCAGATGATACAAACTTACTTGCTGAAAGTGACAAGGACTTGAAGCATTTGCTCATGAGGATCAAGAATGGCAACTTGATGTAAAGAAAACCAAAATCCTCACAACTGGACCCATAGGTAACATCGTGGCAAACAGAAAAATTAAAGTTGTCAGGGATCTCATCCTGATCGGTGCTCATGGAAGTAGCAGTCATGAGATTAAAAGACACACCGCATTGGGTAAATCTGCTGACAGCAAGTACTTTGAGGACGAAGATGCACTTGACCCAAGCAATGGTCTTTTCACTCACCTCCTCTGCATGTGAAAGTTGAACATTCACAAAGGAAGACCCGAGAATCACCGCTGCATTTGCATGACGGTGCTGGAGAAGCATATGGAAAGGATTGAAGGGTGCCCCAAGAACGCACTAATCTGTGTTGGAAGAAATACAGCCGGAAAGCTCCTTAGAAGCGAGGGGAAGGCGACCGCATCTCACGTGTGTTATACATGTTATCAGGAGAAGGGCATCATGCTGAGTGAAGGGGCATCAGAAAGACAGGAAGGGCCTCATCAAGAAGCACTGACACAGGCCTCAAACGGGACAAGTATGAGGGTGCTGTGGGACCAGGTGGGGACAGGGTGGCTCTGACAGTGCAGCGGCACCTCACACGAGGATAGGTAAGTAGCCATGCCCTCCCCTGGCACTGTGTCCTAGACCCTGCTGACTCTTCCCGCCAAGAGCTACGAAGTAGCACCAAGTACCTGAGCGTGTAGGCAGGTGGATAGCACTAGTCTGTGGGGAACAGGGAAGGTTTCAGATGAGAAAGGGACAATGCACCTGAGGCCACAGTGAGGCGTTGCAGTGACCTGGCTACAAAGGTGGCCGATGAGCCTTTCAGACAGAAGAACTGCGCCGATGGGGATTTTCGTCAAGTGACCGAGTGAGGCCAGTGTGGGAAACAAGCCAGAGCCCTGTGGGAGGAGACATTGGGAGGTCAGCCTGTGAGGCCGTTAGTCAGGAGACCAGGCCTGTTGGTGACCCCTACACAGCCTTTCACTTCCCCCAAGGTCCAGATGCCCTGTCATCCGGGCCGCAACCTGGCAGCACTTAGCTAGAAATCCTGAAAACCGGACAAGTCAGCAGGTGTGGGACTAGAAGGCAGCCCTGGCCGCTCAACAGTCTTCATTGGTGTAATTACCTCCCCGGCGCTCCTGGAGGGGAGGAGGCTTTCTGGTTCAACGGTAGCTTCCTAAACCTGACTCAAGTCGGGAGCAGGGCCTTAGGGAGTCAGGTGAAATCAGTTTTCCAAATACAGGAAAACAAGATGAGGAACATGTAAAATAGCAATCATGAAAGAACTGTAATTACTGTAAAACATTGAAATGACAGCGAGGAACAAGGAGGATAAGCATAGAAGGGTCTGTTGCCAACCAGGACCAAGACTTCTGAGGCCTTAGGGTGAGTGGTTTGGCCCTTTGCAAAGGCAGCGCAAGCTGATCTTTTCATGATAAGAACTGTGGGATTCGGCTAACTTTTAAAGAGTTCTCCCGAGCTGGAGTTAAGGCTGAGCCCAGCATTCTACGAAAAACAACAACAACTCGATTTCATAATCTTCCACTAAGCTGAAGGGCAGATCTAGTGCCTCACCAAGAGCGTGAAAAGCTCTCTCAGGCTGACTCCTTCGGGGCGGGGATGAGCGACGCGTCAAAGCACAGTTGTCAGAGGTTGGAAGCCGAGTCTGGTCATAGACAGCTGTAGAGGGGACAGACAGGCACTCTAAGAAGCCATCGCTGCCTGTGCTGACGTGGGAGTTAGACCGAAAAAGGAACATGTGGGAGAGGACAGAGGAGACATCATGAAGAACGGTGCTGGGGCTTAGACGCTTTGAAGTTTGCAGCCAGAACGGGGATCCCACGAGATAGTACTTCTTCCATCCCAAAGCCACTCAGAGCCTCAAAGTGAACAGCAGGACCGGGAGAATCTTGTATAAAGTGAGTGGCATTAAAGCTAAGGATGGAATGCAGAGCCTGAAGAAGGGCCCATGATTTGTACATGGTTCCCATGATCAAAGTCAAGGGTGTGACCAGAGAACTTGTCTGGAATGTCCAGCCCAGAGCGGAGATAGACGTAGAGGAGTGTATGAGATCTGGCAAAGAGAGTCGAAAGGAGGAAGAGATGAGGGTCTAGGGCTCAATCCCAGGCAATATCAATATGCAAGTATGGATTGAAGAGAAATTCGTGAAAGAACCTAAGAAAATACAGCCAGAGGGATCCACAGTCTCTCTAGGTGCCGGCATCTCAGTCCCACTCTCCTTCAAAGTGCCTCTTATTCCTGAGTTAATTCTTGATATTTCCCGTCTACCCACCCCATCATAATTCCCATTCCCCTAATCGTAGGAAAGCTAAGTTAAAGCAAGCATGTAATTGCAAACTAATCTCTAATGGATGAAATCAGGCCAATTTGACCTAAGAGGGGTGAGGAGGGCTTACGCTGGCTTGCCTGATCATTCATTCAGTCCAGCTTGGGAGAAGGGAGCACAGGAGGGTAGTGAGTAGTTAAGAAATCCCTCTGAGGTATAGTTCAGGGGCACTCTCCCACTCCAGTGGACTCACTCCTAGCTTAAATCTACTGAGAGCCTCTGACAGGCTATCAACACTGGGAATTAGGCAGGGGCCAATGCTGGTGTCCTAGGTCCAGCTTGGCTATAGACTGAATATCCCCCTTCCCTATGCCCCTTTATTGATTCTCAACAAGGGCAGGACAACTCAGACCTCAGGCTTCACACAGGACACTGATGGAGAGAGTAGAAAAGAAGTCATCTCTTCCCGTCCATCTGCTTCCTGTAGGAGAAACACCAACATCTTTCCTATCACTCTGTGCTTCCTTCCTGGCTTCCTTCCCTCCTTGCACAAATATGTACAGAGCATCTTCTCTGAGTGAGGTATTGTGCCAGTTACTGGGGATCCAAGAATGAGCATGTAGCTAGGGCCATTCCTGCAGGGATTTACGGGTTGCTGGAGGTCCCACTGATGACTTGAGGAGATCATGCGGGGGCCTGTGGAACTACCATTTCAGAATCCTACAGTGTACTCTCTGAGGAGCTTCTACAGTGTACTCTCTGAGGAGCTTCTTGCTCCTCCCCATCTCTTCGTAATAAGTAGCCATCTAACCCATAATAAGTAGAATAATCTAAAAATTGTTTCTCCCAGAAAACAAAAGAGTGAATCTGCAGAGGAAGCTAGTGATTTTAAATTTGATCCATACATCATCTTGTAACATATAATCAGCCCTCCTTGTACTGTGTTATTCTATGAAAGCATCCAAGTTCATCAGTTTTTCCTGCTCTTGATACAATCCCTGCTCTTTACATAACTCTTTGTCTTACTTATAGTTCCTACTACATCGTTCCTCTGCTAGAGAGACAAACACCATGTTAGTCCAGGTTGACTAGAGAAACAAATCCAGGGATACTCGTGTATGTATAAGAAAGAGCTTTATATCAAAGACTAATTGTATACTAAGAAAAGATCCCAGCCCAGTTGAGATCAAGTCCCTAAGTCTAATAGCCCATATGTCCGATACCAGTCCAGAAATTCCTCTTCCAACTCATGCAGCACATATATGCAATGATGCCAAAAGCAGGAAGATCACAGGCCAGTGGGTGGAAAGTCTTGTGGACCCAGTGGTGGTGGAAGGCTCTCAGCGCTGGCATAGGTCTCCAGGTGGCTCCTCCAGCTCCAGGGCTCTGGCTGCCATCAACATAGTTCCATGTGGCTTGTCAACAGCAATGTGAAGCAGAGAGAAAGTGTGTGTCCCACCTCCAGGGAGGAAGAGGTTCCCAGAATCCTCGTGAGAAAGCCATGCCCACAAGTAGGGATGGATCAGGCTGTGACCCGATTGACAGGCTAGTCTCCACCCCTTCTTTCTATTATCAAGTTGTCATAAAATTGTGTAACTAGCACAAATATATATCCACACTTGATTCATATTATATACTTTTTTAAAAGTCTGTTCTAATTCATAGCAATGCCATAGAACTAACTGCCCATGTAGATTTTTGAAGCTATAAATATTTAAGGAAGCAGAAACCCCCATCTTTCTCCCAAGGAATGACTGGTGGTTTTGAATTTCTGACCTTTCAGTTAGCAGCCCAACTTGTAACCCACTGCACCACCAGTCTCCTTATAATATAATTAGGAAGAGAAAAAATAAAAATATATATTAGCACCTACTTCTTAAATTAATAAGATTTAAATTTAGTCTATTTATCCTTCTTTTATATTATAATTACATTTTATATATTCTTTTAAACTTTTTGCTGACTATTGGATAGATATTGCAATGAACTATGTTGTTCTTTTTTTGATACCAAAATTATCAGTGTGGTCAGTAGGAGCTCTCTTAAATTAGTTCCTGTTATAGTTAGATTTTGTGTCAACTTGGCTAGGTCAGGATTCTCAGTGGTTTGGCAGCTAAGACCTAGTTATCTCCCAAAATGTGACCTAACATCATGTAATCAACTTCATCATGGGATCAGCTATGAGCAACCAATCAGTTGTAAAAGATTAGCATGGGACTTAACACCCACCATTCCTCAAGGCACAGCCCTGATGCTTCCTTGAGGGTATGTCCTATTCCGATATAAGTAGATGTTATGGAAAAGCATGGTTTGCTTTTTGCTAGACTTGGATCTTGCATCCAGCTCCTCAGTCCCTGGTTCTTCAAACTTAAACCAAAGGCTCACCCTATTGCTTTCCAATCCTAGGAGTCAGCGGCAGCCTGCCATCTGACCTGCTGATGGTGGATTCACCCATTCGCTTCTGCAAACCACTGCTGCCCTTGGATCCATTCACCTCTGGAGCTACCAGATTTTGTCACCTTCCTACCAACCTTGAGCTCATCAACCCCCACAATGATATGAACAGAAAAGCGTCTAGCCTAACTTTGGGCCCATTGACTTAAAGCTTGCCCAGACTTGGATTTGTCTCACATCTGCAACTGCATGAGCCATTTCCTTAATATAAAAGCTTTAGTGCTTTGCTTCTCTGGGGAAGGCAGCCTCAAAGCTCTGTTGCCAAATCAACACTACGGTGCAATAAAAATTCTTTTTTTTTAAGTAAAAATTCTTAATATGGCTCTTTTATGCATAGCTCTGTAACTCCCATCAAGTGAGGGTGAGATGCAGCAAATAGTGTGTGCAAAACACTAATCAAGAGGATTGGTCAGCCCACACACAGGGCTAAGGCTGCACAACAGAGCAGCAAGGGGAGCAAAGCAATGAAGTCCCTGAGGAATCCCGAAAATAGACTTCAGACTCTTGAGGGCAGGGCGTGGCACCTCTCAGGCTCCATCAGAAAACATAGATAAGGATCAGTAGACAAACCAGGAACTATTTTAGGCCCTTTTTTTACTTCTCTATCTAGTTTTTTCATGTCTATCTATGTGATAGGCAGGATAAACAATCCTGAGAAAACAATGATACTGATGGGTCCAGAGGGAGAGAGGAGACAGGGAGGTTGGGGAAAGGGAAGGGAAAGCCAACAAACCCAGGGATAAGGGAACAAGAGATCTAAAATCGATGGTGAGGAGGGAGTAGAATGTCTGATGGGGTTTGATCACGTACAATGATCAATGTACAATGCCCCTCCACCCCCGGGGAACGAACAACAGAAATGCGGGTGAAGGGAGACAGCCGACAGTGTAAGATATGAAAATAATAATAATTTATTAAGGATCCATGAGGGTGGGCTGGTGGGGGAGGGAGGAAAGAAAGAGGAGCTGATACCAAGAGCTCAAGTAAAAAGAAAATGTTTTGAAAATGATGCTGGCAGCATATGAACAAATGTGCTTGATACAATTGGTGTATGGATTGTTGTAAGAGCCCCCAATAAAATGATTTATTAAATTAAAAAAAAATGATTGGTCCGTTTGGGTTGACATTCCCCTGTGTGTAAGAGACATCACGGGAGCCGGAACAGAGAAAATCCTTAAGACCATCCAGGAAGAAAAAGGACGAGCGGAGCCTGTTTGAGATCCCTGCCAGAGGGCTGACTCTGACCAGAGGCTCCAGAAGGTGCAGCATGGAGACCAGGGGACAGAGCACAGGGGGCCTGCTGGGACAGAGCGAGGGATTGAACCCTTGAGACTGTGAGACTGAAATGGAGGGGCGGATGGGTTTCCTGGTCTGCAGAGGCAGAAGCCAAGGGACCACATGGCTGAGAGAATGAGGACCAGAGAGAGACTTCGATGCTGGCTCTAAGGAGAGGTACTGCTTTAGACCAAAGACTATATATCCCTAAAGTTTTATGATCCCAGCTGTGATAGCCCGTTAACTTCCCTTTGAAAACAAACAAACCCCTAATTATGAGTTCTGTCAGTGAGTTCTATGTGGTATTGCAATGGATTATTAAGCCCAGCAGAAAAATAGAGTGGTAGTGTCAGAATACGAAACCAAAACCAAACTCACTGTCAGAGTCAAATCCGAATCACAGCAATCCTCTAGGACACGGCAGAACTGCCCCTGTGGGTTTCTGAAACTGTAATTCTTTATGGGAATAGAAAGTCTCGTCTTTCTCCCAAGGAGTGGCTGGTGGTGGCTTCAAACTGCTGACCTTGTGGTAGCAGCTGAATGTGTCGCCACTACAACACCAGGCTGCTAAAGGAAAAAGAAAGATGGAGGGGGAGGGAGGCATACCTAACCTCGGCCTTGAGACAATTGGCCTTGAACTGGTGCAGAGATGGATTCTCCTTCTTGCCTTGTTAGTCGGAGGAGGTCAAGTGTGACTCCATGTCATGTTCTCAGACACCATTTCAGGTGTTTTTAAAAGCATCCTTTCCTTGAACAATATAAGCCCCTCTTGATGTTTCCATGTTCCAACACATGAAATTTTTATTATGCTTTTAGAAGTTTTCTTTTTTAGAGGAGCATAGTAGAAGGGAATATCTCAAAGTTAGGAGAGTAAATCAATCTGGGAGTCAACAGAAAGACATTGTCTCCAGGTGCTAGACCAGAAAATCATTTTCTTTTTAAGCCCATTAGTTTACATGAAAACTTCCCATTTTTACCCAACTTTATACTATTTGTGTTCCAATATGAAGATTTAAATAATCTTTATCACAGCATACTTCCTCATTTTAACACCCTCACCAAATCAATATTTAGAATCTCTTTTACCGTCTTTATTTGAACCACCCATCACCATTCTGAAGTCTCTTCCACCCCCCTCCCCAGGGAAGCTGTTTTAGTTTTTATTAAAGATTCTTTCCAGAACATTATTTTACCACATATCTCGTTATAGGAGATAGTAACATCAGCATTAGAAAAATTAGGGGAAAAGATTAATTAAATAAGGATCATCAATTAAATGAAATGTCAATGAAAAAAGGAAACTATAACAAAGAGCTGAGAGCTTCACAGGTTTAAACAAACCGATTATCATTTGAAAACTGTGCATCTCAAGGGAAATTTCCTCTGTGCAGTGACTTCCCCCCACGGTTGTTTGATGATTTAAATACACTGAGTTTTTTAAAAAATTAAACCATCTTGAAAACAGTTTTCTTTATTTAAACACAAGGACAATGCTAAGCTATAGATTTCTTTTGTTTTCTCCCCTCCCAAGGCCTACTGATATTTAGTGGCTCTGAGCAGAAAAACATCATTTTGAGTGCACAGAACTGCAAAATTAAAAATCCTTATTTTTTAACCCCGATTGAGAATTTTGAAAACGATCGCTGGAAATCAGATTCAGACCCTGAGTGCTCAGCACTCATTCCTGGGCTGCTACACAGGGGGTGGGGGTTGGGGGGTGTTTCTTCGGAGTTCTCCCAAGGAAAACTCCGAAACTGAATATGCAGCAGGATGATCCTTACAGATCCTTTGTAAGCAAAATGAGAGCCTTTGTTTACCCAGTTTTGTGATGTTACTGTTTCTGATTTTTTCCTGCAGCTCAGCATTACCTCACACCACAATTACCATATTAACTTTGTAATGCACAGCTGCGCACAGTTGAGCAAAGCAGCAAGCCGGGGGCGGACTCCATCCACCCAGAGTTTAAGAGCAAAAACAACCAACCAACCAGCTTCGGTCTCATTTAAGAATAAACCTACCCCGGGTTATTTGTCAATGCCTACCTTCTGTCTAATTTCTGACAAGGAAATACATGGATTTATTTCGATACATCTCAGGCTGATTTTCTTTCTTTCTTTCTTTCTCTCTCTCTCTCTTTCTTTCGCATCTCAAGATGATTTTCAAAGGCGGCCGGCCAGAGGTGGGGCTCTTCACAGCTTAGCTTTGTCCAGGTGAAGCTGGAAATTCTGTGACTTCATAGCCAGCCCCATGTTACCAGTGATTTTCAATTTGCCTTGAAAGAAGGCTGACTGGGGATTCATCCTGCCCGTCATTAGAGCCTGTAAGTCCGAGTCTGCGATGGTGAAGGTGCGGTCAGCCTTCTTCCCTGAGTTAAGGCGCACTGAGCCTTTGCCGTTCTTCGTCCACCACCCAGGTGGCCTCTTTACCCCGGGGCCATCCCTCACCTTGAAGGCAAACACACCACCGATCTCCTTCACAAACTGTTCTCCTTCCTCTTCAAGCTTCTTCTCCGTCTCTTTAAAGAGACGATCTGACTAAAAACCATCAGATGCAGAGCCGTCAGAGCAGCCTCCATGTCATGAGTTCTAAGGGAACTGACAGCTTCGGGAAAACCCATCCTGTACAGTGTTATGGACGACGGCTCCTCCAAGGCCTAAATTGTGCTGCGGCGCAACCTTTGCGCCAGGCACTTGCCTCTTTCCTGCTTCCCCTCTCCCTGAAGTCTCTTTACAGATGCAAATTTGTTCGCAATTTTTTTTTAGTTCCAGAATCATTTTAGCACTCAACGGTAAGAAATTAGATTTTTCAGTTGGCTGTTAATACTATTTCATGACTTTTTATAGCTAATCTATGTTATTTCATTTTCATCTTTTTTTAAGAATATAAGAATAAATATTAAATAAATGAAGAGTTTAGTGTTGTAATCAAGTGAAACTTATTGACAAAACCATTAAAACATATTTCATGAGTTGTTGATGCGTTGATAAGATCATTAAACATGAGTGGAAAAGTTTGTGTAAGTGATGGAAATGTTACACCTAACGATGGTATATAAAGGGTTAGATGTGGGACAGGTGGAGAATGTGGGAAGGGAGGGGCAGCTGCTCGATTAACTCTGTGATTAACTCTAGAATGGCAAGGACCCACGTGCACAGCCTCCTCACGTCATTAGCAGAAAGAACTATAGCATTCCAAATCAAAGTGCCTTCAGGCAGAGGACAAGTTACACACAGCACAACGCTGGCTAGAAGGAGAGCAGAGGAAACATTGGTCCTATCTAAAGAGAGCTTCTCCCGGGGAGTGTGTCTGGTCGGAACCCCCCACTATGGGCCACACCAAGAAGGGAACAAAACAGATCAGCAATAGGAGCAAAGCCAAGCCACAAAGCCCCCAAAAGAGACTTCAGGCTAGGAGGGACAGTTTCCTGGAATACCCCAGGATCAATAGGGAGATAGTCATAAAGGTTAGTGGACAGACCTGGGACTATGTATACTTTTTCAGCTAGGTTTTTTTTTTTTTTTGGCTAGTTTCCCCCACTCACCTTTTTATTAAATCTTTTGTGTTCTTTTTGTCTTGCCTCCATTATTGTTCGTTTGCCTACCTATGTAAGATAGGCATGGGAAGGAAGCTGAGGAGAAAGCAACTGGACCAAAGGTTCTGTAGGGACTTATGGGAGAAGGGAGCAGTGAGCAAACAATGCCACAGATGGGAACAACTAGGGAATTAAAAACAACAATGAGGCTGACCCCTTCCCCACGCTGTCGCAGCCAGAAGCGTCCCCTCGCCAGGCTCCGGGCCGGAAACCGCTGCCCCTTTCAGGCCACTGTTTAACGACTTTGGACCGCCCTCCATGGGCTATGTGCAGGCCATGAAGCCGCCGCCCGGCACTCAGGGCTCCCAGAGCACCTACACGGACCTACTGTCTGCAATAGAGGAAATGGGCAAGGAGATCCGGCCCACCTATGCCGGAAGCAAGAGTGCTATGGAGCGCCTGAAGAGAGGCATCATCCACGCCCGGGCCCTGGTCAGAGAGTGCCTGGCCTAGACAGAGCGCAACGCCAGTACATAACGAAAGTGCCCTTACTTCCTCTCCTGGACCTTGCCGGCCACCGCAAAGCACTGACCTCTCCCCGTCCTCCACCCAGAGTCGCACTTCCAGCCCTGTGTCCCTGGGTGGGCACCCTTCAGGAACCAGCTCACTCCAACCTGCAGCACTGGTTGAGGGTCCTCCCAGTGTCAGCCACCAGGTCACTGTGAATCCCCCTCCCCATGACCTGCCATCAGTGCTGATCCACCGGGAGCCTTCACCTTCCAGTGCCCCCTCCCCCCCTCAGCACCTAGCCAGCACTGAGGACTACTTCCTTTCCAATCCCTTGTCCCCAGCAGGCGCCTGGAAGGCTGGTCACCTCCCTGCCTTGTCCCCCTGAGCCACAGCGACTCTTTTCTCAGTGTATCTTTTGCTAAATATGCCCTTTTTGTATAAAATAAAGCTGATTTGGAGTTATTCCCAAAAAAATAAATAAATAAAAATAAAATCAACAATGAGGAGGACATAGAGGCCCTGAAGGTATTAGAATCAACAGCAATCTAGCTGAGAGGAATTACTAAGAGGCAGAAGAAGGGTGAGCACGTTGGTGGAGCAGGAGGAAGGTAAAAAAAAACAACAGAGGAAAGATCTAGAAAGCAAAGCTATGGATAGAGGAATAAACAGGTGTGTACATATGAAATATATTAATTTATAAAAATAGATGTATTGGCCTATGTACATATATTTATATTGAAATACATTGAGGTAGTAGATGCACTTCGGGCCTCTGCTCAAGCCCTCCCTCAACGCAAGAACACTTTGTTCTAACAACCTGGCATTCTGTGATGCTCACCTTCCAGCATGATTGCTGAAGACAAATGGGTACATAAACAAATGTGGTGAAGAAAGCTGATGGTGCCTGGCTATCAAAAGATATAGCATCCGGGGTCTCAAAGGCTTGAAGTTAAACGAGCGGCCACCTAGCTGGGAAGCAAGAAGCCCACATGGAAGAAGCCCACCAGTCTGCTCAATCATGAGGTGTCGATGGGATCAGGTAATAGGCATCAGAAGATCCAAAACATACAAACAAACCAAAAAAACATATTGTTGAGAATGGGGGGGGGGCGGGGATGGAGCAAAGACTCAACCTATCTGTAGACAATGGGACATCCCCTCATAGAAGGGTCACAAGGAAGGGATGAGTGAACCAGGGCACACTATAATTCTGATAAAACACACAATATTCCTCTGGTTCCTTGAGGCTTCCTCACCCCCCACTATCATGACCCTTGTCTTTCAGTTCTGGCTGGACCAGAGCATGTACACTGGTACAGATAAGATCTCAGGACATAGGGAATCCAGGTCACATAAACCCACAGGAACAGAAATGGGAGTAGCAATACTAGGGGGGTAGGGTGAAGGTTGGGAAATTAGGGGAGCAAGGGGGAACCGATCACAGTGATTGACACAGCCACACATACCCCTAGGGGGAGGAACAACAGAAACTGTGGTGGAAGGGAGACAGCGGTTGCTGTAAGATATGAAAATAATAAGTTATAGTTTACCAAGGGGTCACAAGGGTGGGAGGGGCGAGGGAGGGGAAAAAAGAGGAGCTGATACCAAGGGCTCAAATGAAAATGATGATGGCAACATATGTACAAATATGCATGCTACAATCGATGTGTGGATTGTTGTAAGAGCTGTAAGGTCCCCCAATAAAATTATCTTTTTTAAAATCTTTTTATTGGGGCTCATAAGGCTCTTATCAGTCTGTACATACATAAATTGAGCAAAGCACCCTTATACATTCGTTGTACTCGTCATTCTCATAATTCACCTTCCACTAAAATTATCTTTAAAAAACAATACTAATAAATAAATAAATAAATAGAGTCCTCTGTTCAGATGGACTAATGTTAACCATTCCTTCAATGTCACCAGATCTCCCCCCAACCACACCCCACGCCCCTTTTTTTTAAAAGAAAAGTCAAAGACCTGAATTTTGTCTATTAATTTTTAGATTTGGGCAACCAATTCAACTTGAAAAGAAAAGAAAAAAAATTCATTGTGGAGTCAAAGAAAACATCTCCAGGCTGTTTGTGGTCCATAGATGGCCAATTTGTAAACTCAGCCCACAGGCCTAGCGCTGGGCTCAGAGTGGACCTCCGTGAAAGATCTGCCCTGTGCTGCCAAGCAGAGCAAGCAGTTCCCTCCCTCCAAGTCTAAGGATTTGCTGAGACCCTTCTGTTCTGGGGCACATAGTCCAGATGCGCCTAATTTTAAGATGAGAGCGCTTCAAAAACTTTGTGGGGAAAAACTTAATTTTCTTTTCTTTTTTGACTTATGACCTGAGTGTCTATATATATATATGTATATGTATATATATACACAATCTTGTTATTTTTCAATTTCATTTTTTTTGAAGCCTAGTCCAAGCCCAGCAGGAATTGGACAGAAGACGCACCTGCATAGAAGAAGGAAATTACCTACTACGTAGAACTGTTCAATGCCGTCTGCTTAAATGTTATTTCTGACTGGAGTCTCTTGGTCTATTTAATTGGTGAATCACTACCAGTGTGACCAACCCTACTATCTTTCTCAATTTCATAACTCAGCATGGTCATTCATTTGCAACTAAAAATTGAGAGAGCCTTTAAGGCTGGTCCTAACAGCCATGAGTCCCAGAACTGGAGTCTTATCATCCTTTTCTGGAGCTTTTCCTTAGCGCGCAGCACAGCCCTGGTCTTCAGTAGTGTGTGCTTATTCACTGGCTTCCGCATTGGATCAGCCTGGAAGGAAGAGAAGTGGGTTGGCTTGGTGATACCAGTAAACTCAGGGCAAGTGAATGCCACTGACTCACAGAAAAATCTGCTCATTTTCATGAGCTGACGGGTATGTTGTTAAAATAAGTATGGTCTGACACATGGCTGCAGGAGGAACTTAGGTTAGCTATTGAGAACAATTTTCTGGCTGCACAGATTGTGAAACGTTAGAGCACATTACAAATGAGGAAGTGAAGTCTCCATCTACCTAGGACCTTTTAGGGTAGGGTAAAGGGTTCCTCTGTTGGTTAGATGCTATCACATATCACAGGTGAGGTAAGAAGCTGATGTGATTGTGATGGATTTGCTCCACTTTACGCTTCACACTTAACAACAGTCACCCTATGACCTACTTGATACTTACCCTCATGAAGAGATCACTGAAGACATGGGTGCTAAAGTAAAGAAACCAGATGGTGCCCAGCTATTAAAAAGAATAGTGTCTGAAGTCTTAAAGGCTTGTCTTCAAGCAGACAGCCATCTAAGTGAGGCATCAACTAAGTCTCCATGCAAGAAGCACACCAGCCTGTGTGATACAAGGATTGTAAATAATAAAATAACAATCCTAAGGAGAGAATGTTATAAGAGCTTAAATTGTGAACGCTTGGTTTGCAGAAGGCTATACATGACAGTGGTCCATGTGCAGGGTCCACACATGGTCAGAGCCTCCGGTGAATCCCCTCCAACATAGTTGAGGGGTGGAATAGCCCTGTTATCAAACAGAGAACACTGGAAAGTTAATTGGGGCAGGTGCTGTTAGGTTAAAATGTAATATCTTATCATTGGATCTCCCTGTTGACATATTTTTAATTGTTTCCATTTTTAATATTTGCTTTCTTTTTGATTGAGGGTTTTCTGTTTTATCTAGTCAATGTTGTTTGGTTTTGTTTTTTGCTTCCAGTGTGAATTTTGTATAATTTTCTGTATATGAAATCCAGAATAGGTCAAGCTATAACTGGATTAATAATTATCTCAGAGTAATTACATTAATTACTGTTACCTTAATTTTAACTGGAGTAATAATTACCTAGGAGTCCTGGTAGTGGGCTGTGACCTGAAAGGTCAGTAGCTTGAAACCACCAGCCATCCCTGGAAGAAAGACAGGGTGTTCTACTCCTGTAAAGAGCTTAAATCTTAGAAACTCACAGGGACATTGTCCCCTGTCCTATAGGGTCTCCATGAGTCAGCATGACTTGATAATGGTGAGACTGGTCTTGGAGGGACATGGTAGGAGAGATTGGGGAAACAGGAATCTAACAACAATGACTATGAGAAAAAAATGTTCTGATATTAATTGTGGTATGATTGTATAACAATATGATTGAGTGAATTATATGTGAAGTATATGCCAATTAAAATATTCATATAATAATACTAATAGTAACTTTTTAAACTGTTTACAGGTCTTTATTGTCATAGAGGGACAAGGAACACATCAGGAGCAGTGTCTGGAGGGGGCAGGGAGGGGCGGGGAGTGAGCAGAACAGGCCTTCTGTAGGCAGGGAGGGCCCACCTCTTCAGGTACTCTCCCCAAAAGTGGACCCTGGCTGAAGCCGCCTGTCACACCCTCAAGGGGAAGGAGAGTGGAGTCCTTCTGGGAGGTAGGGTCCCAACCTTTCTATTCTCCAAGTTCCTCTGGTTCCCCAGCTGGTTTGGTTGCTGGGGGGAGAGGCAGTCTGAGGGGCACTAGCTTAGCAAGGGAACAGAATGGGGAGGAGGCATATACTGAGGGCAAGGCGGGGATGGGGGGCGGGGGGAGGTAAAGGGCATTAGGGTCTGAGTTAGTGAGTCAAGCAATGGCCAATGGGTTTGAATATGACTGCCCCCTTCTCTAGGTGGACACGAGGGCAGCACTGCTGCCAAACACTCCGCTCTTGGTATCTCTGTTTCATAGGATCTCACAGACGGGTCTCTGCGTTTGATAAGACAAGCATAGAAGCCCCCGCTGTACTCCAGGAACTCAGGATTCAAATGGCAGGAGTGCGTTCCTGTCTGTACACAAGGGCTCCAGAAAGGGCCTGCCAGCAGGCCTACATGCGCCTGCCCAGCCACAGGGCCTCCTCCAAACACGCTGGTGAGCACAAGCCAGAGGCTCCCAGCATAGACTCACAGACTCTATCAGGCATCCTCAAACTATGGCCCGCGGGCCACATACGTCCCGCCTAGGACATTTATCAGGCCCACCAGGTATTTTTGCCCCATTTGTGTTTTTACTTCAAAACAAGATATGTGCAGTGTGCATAGGAATTTGTTCATAGTTTTTTTTTAAAAACTATAGTCCAGCCCTCCAATGGGTCTGAGGGTCAGTGAACTGGCCCCTGTTTAAAAAGTTTGAGGAACCCTGCTCTAGATGGTGAGGAAATCCTGGGTGCTGAAGACTGTCAGCCAGAACAAAGGAGAAGTAGGATCCGTAGGACGACAGCCTGGTCCGTGCATCACTATCTACCTAGACAGAAGACCTCCTGGTGGTGGTGGTGCCCTCTCTCCACTGTGGATGGTGCCAGAGATGATGGTGTCTGAGATCTCAGCCCACTAACGCCCAACGTGGCCGCTGCAGTCCAGTGAGTTCAGCAAAGAGCACCATGTAGTAGAGCAGCCAGGCATGCAGAAGGTCGTGGCACCCATCCAGCCACACATTGCAGCTCCTTGTTGGGCAGCTCCCGATCAACCGAGAGAAGGCTCAGCCCCCCACAATGCCGGCCTGGCTGCGTGATCTCTTCACACGGGAAGACAAGACTCTGCATACGTACCCAGCCAGACAACTGGTACCGGACCAGGAACGGCCCACTCCCACCAATGGCAAACAGCCCACTGCTTCCCAGCTGGTGGCATGACACTGCCGGCGCAGAAACTACAGGGCACAAGTAATACACACCCTTCCTTTACAGAGGATCAACCTGCTTCCTAGCCTAGGTACCTTCTCAAATTCTCCTAAAAGTCCAATAAGAAAAATGATTCCTATTTTACAGATGAAGACATTCCGCTTCAGAGATGAAATGATACTCAGGTCCCCCTGTTAATAACTGGTGGAGGAGTAGAAGCCACACCTGTGAAGTAGGTGCCTGGGACAAAGCACCTGTTACTGCATGTGGGGAAGCAAAACCAAAGGGCAGGTTCAGTCAAAACCCAACCAGAGCCCCTGCCATCTGGTAGATCCCAACTCCCAGCGTCCCTATCGAGGGTCTCTGAGGCTGATCTCTGCGGGAGCAGTCTCCTCTTTCTCCCGAGGAGCAGCGGGCGTAATGGAACCACTGACTTTGTGGTTAGCAGTCCAACATCTGTTACCCAGAGAGGTTTATGAGGGCCTTGCTGAGACCCAAAGTAGACGTCCATGTCAAAAAGACAGAGAAGAATCCAGGAGGGAAAGAGAGACATGAAGGAAAGACAAGGTCTGAACCTGGACCCAAAAACCAAACTACATAGATGGCAACGTATGTGGAAATATGCTGGACGCAGTGGATGTCAGGATTGTTATATGAGCTATAAGAGCCCCTGATAAAATGATTTACAAAAACCAAACTCAGCAACCCTACAGGAGGGGCTAGAACGACCCCCGTGGGCCTGAGACTGGAAGCCTGTTGACAGGAGTAGAAGGCTTTGTCGCTCTCCCGCAGAGCAGCTGATGGTTCCACACAGCTGCCCTTGTGTTTAGCAGCCCAACGAGTCAGCAGGACACCCCCGGGGCTCCCTTGAACCTGGAAGGCAAAGGTTATCTTTCCAGAAATGAGTTCAGAGTGACAAGGGACAATGCAGGGAGGGATGTTGATGGACTGAGAGAAGCCTTTGAACATTCAGCTGGTGCTGAGGAACCTGGAAAGGCCCAGACTGGGCACTGCTGATTACCCAGCCCCATTTTTCTTGTTGCCATCTGACCAAGCAACACTTCAAAAACTACTCCTCTGCCACCAGCCATTGTTTTTGCTGTAGAAAAAGGAATCACGGCTTCCAACAATGGCCCTGCAGTTTACTTATGTGCTTAGAAGGCCTAGTCCACCCTCAGAATACCTGTACTCTGTGGCCTTCCTTCTCTAAAACTGTGGTCCTGCTGTTTCTGCTCTGTGGGGCCGGGAGATGAGAATAGTTAATATGCTCGGCTGCTAACCTTGAGAGGAAGGTTGGACCATTTACTTCCAAAAAATCAGCCACAGAAAATTCTATGATGAAGCATCGCGTGGAATGTGGTTCTGTGGTTTGAAGATTTGGGGTCATGGTTTCATGGGCTCTGTCCTCCTCTTAGTTTTTGCATAGTGTCCGGGATCTTAAAAGCTTGCAAGTGGTCATCCAGGCACAACAGTTGGGCCTCTATTCACCTGGAATAAGAGGAAGAAGGAGAATCAGGAAATCGAGGAGGAATTGGAACGTGTGGCTAACTGTCTCCATGAACAATTGTCTCCTTTACCATGTGACCAAAAGTGGATGGTGGCTGGCTACCATTACTTTACATTTTAATCAAAGATTCCTTAGAAGAATTCTGATCAAAAGGGGGAGCCACATAGAACAGAATTTTAAATTCTCATAGACGCTAGACTTTCTGGAACCATGGTAGGCAGATGAATGGCTGAAATTATAGCCCTGAGATGATGTTTAAATCTTAAACCTCTCTCGCGTCCTAGCTTCCAAGATGACAAAGAAAAGGCGTAACAATGGCTGTGCCAAGAAAGGCCACGGTCATGTGCAGCCCATTCGCTGCAGGAACTGCGCCCGCTGCGTGCCCAAAGACAAGGCCATTAAGAAGTTCGTCATAAGAAACATAGTGGAGGCCGCGGCTGTCAGAGACATTTCCAAAGCGAGTGTCTTCGACACCTCCGTGCTTCCCAAGCTGTACGTGACACTGCATTCCTGTGTGAGCTGTGCCGTTCACAGCAAGGTGGTCCGGAACCGGTCACGGGAAGCCCGGAAGGACCGAACCCCACCACCTCAATTTAGACCTGCAGGTGCTGCCTGATCACCTCCTCCAAAGCCTATGTAAAGATTAGAAGCTGAAGAAAAAAACCTGAAAGGAAATAGAATGAATATTTTTCATGGCAAAAAAAAATCTGAAACCAAATATATCTCCTGAAGTCTGTAAAACCAAATAACAGTTTAGTTTAATTAGTAGATTAAGTCTGCCTTGAACCTGATGTGCTTTTAAAAACTATGTATATGGAATTAAATTGATGTGACAACTCAAAAGATTAGGCAGGAATGTCAGGGACCAAAGAGTTCACGTACATGAGACCAGAAGGGTGTGAATGCACAACTCAAAGTATGTCTCCAGTGTCGCTAAGCTAAGCTGTGTCCGTAGAAACTGTTGAATCGATGGCCCTGTGTTGTGTATATCCTCAACAACAGACTAAAGAAGCTTTGAGGACAAAGAAAGACCGGACTGTAATGAGGAGGCCCAGTGATGTGAAATGTATGATTGCTACAAAATAAACGAGCGCCAGTTGAAAACTAGTGGGTCCCTGAAGCCCCAAACCAGAGAACCCACTGCAGTGGGTTCCTATATAGGCTTTCTGAGGCTGTACCTCAGGGGTAGGGAACATCCAGCCCATGTACCATACAAGACCTGAGAAATTAATATCAGCTAACATCACTCCCACTGCCACCGAATCAATGCTGACTCATAACAACCCTCTATGGGTTCCTGAGACTGTGAATAGAAAGCCAAACCCAGCCTTTCTCTTGAGGAGCTGCTAGTGCTTTTAAACTGCCAACCATGGGGATCATAGCCAGGTGCATAACCACCATTCCACCAGGTCTCCATAACTAACATCACGTGCCTCACCAAAGAGAAGCAATTCCAGACATCCAGCCACATTAAAACTCTAAAACTTACTGCCATCGAGGCCATTGTGACTGATGGCTACCCTCCAGGACAGGGGTCCTCAAACTACAGCCCGCGGGCCACATGCGGCCCACAAAGTGTTTTTGCCCTGTTTGTTTTTTAACTTCAAAATAAGATATGTACAGTGTGCATAGGAATTTGTTCATAGTTTTTTTTTTTTTAACTATAGTCTGACTCTCCAAAGGTCTGAGGGACAGTGAACTGGCCCCGTTTAAAAAGTTTGAGGACCCGTCCCTAATAAAATGTAAAAAAAGAAAAAAGGAGAAAAAAATGATTAGGGCAAAGACTGTACAGATGTGCTTTATACAATTGATGTATGTATATGTATGAACTGTGATAAGAATTGTATGAGCCCCTAATAAATTGTTTTAAAAAATTTTTTAAATCATAAATAAATAAATAAATAAAAAGTTTGAGGACCCCTGCTCTAGAACAAGGTAGACTGCTCCTCTGGGTTTCTGAGACTGTAACTCTTCACTCGTGAAAGAAAGCTTCGTCTTTCTCCTGCAGAGTGGCTGGTGGTTCAAACTGCTGACCTTGCAGGCAAGAGCCCAAAGTACCGCCCACTACATTCGACCAAATCTAGCAGAATCATTTTCAGTTGATCCTTTTATCTGGGCCACGAACGATGTTATAAATATCTGAAAGACCTCAGTGGCACCTTGCAAGTCTGGATAGAGCAGAGAATGGACACTGGTGCAGATAGGAGCTGGAGGCACAGGGAGTCCAGGGCGGATGACCCCTTCAGGGCCAGGGGTGTGAGTGGCAATACTCGGAAGGTAGAGGGAGAGGGGTTTGGAAAGAGGGAACCGATTACAAGGATCTACATGTGACTTCCTCCCTGGGGGACGGACAACAGAAAAGTGGGTGAAGGGAGACGTTGGGCAGGGCAAGATATGACAAAATAATAATTTATAAATTATCAAGGGCTCATGAGGGAGGGGAAAACGGGAAAGGAGGGGAAAAAATGAGGACCTGATGCCAAGGGCTTAAGTGGAAAGCTAATGTTTTGAGAATGATGAGGGCAATGAATGTACAAAGGTGCTTTACACAAGTGATGTACGTGTGGATTGTGATAAAGAGTTGTATGAGCTCCAATAAAACGACTAAAAAAAACCCAAAAAGACCTTAGCAGCAAAGAGGTTCCCCAGCCCTGCGGTAAATCTATATGGAGCCAAGAGCTTCATCTTGGTGGGTGTGAACTGCAGGCCTGTGGTTAGCAGCCTAACTCGTAACCCACTAACCCACCAAGGCTCCCCCTACAGGCCCAGTAGAGTATAAATTCACCCACATTACTTTTCCTACTGGCCCCCAAATGTTAATGTCTCCATTGTTAAGGGCATCTCTGCACTGGGACCACCTGTGGGTTATTCTCAGAGGCCCTTTACTCCCTCAGTTCCCTTCTTCACCCACACTGCCATCAAGTGGACACCAACTCAGAGTGACCCAATAGGACAGTGTGTTAGTCTGGGTTCATTAGAGAAACAAATCCACACAAACTCATATGTATAAGAGAGAGTTTTATATAAAGGGTAAGTGCGCATCAAGAAAGCATCCCAACCCAGTGCTGCCCAAGTCCACAAGTCCAACATTAGCCCATTTGTCCAACACCAATCCATAAAGTCCTCCATCTCACAAAACACATGCAATGATGCCAACTGCAGGAGGAAAGCTGAGTCAGTGAATGTGTAAGCATCTCAGCGCTGGCAGGGGTCTCCACACAGCTGCTCCAGCACCCAGGGCTGCATCGGGGTAGGTTCATGCAGCTTCTCCTTGGAGATGTCTTGTAGGAAGTGAGGCTTGCCAGCTGAGGCAGAGAACTGGTTAAGGCAGCTGCACCCTGGTCTGAATCATCAGAAAGCAAGAGACCCGAGAACTAGAAATGCGAGGCTCACCAAGCCATTTATCTCTCTGCCCTTCAATTGACGCCACATGTGTTTATTGGCCAGGTTGGCACAATAAACTTTAACTATATCAGACAGCATGGAACTGCTGAGACTGCAACTCTTTACAGGAGTAGAAAGCCCCGTCTTTCTCCCAAGGAGCAGCTGTAGGTTTTCAACTGCTGACCATGGGGATCCCAACTCAGCGCATGACCACGACGCCACCTGGGCTCCCCTTGGGGAACTTCTAAAACATTGTTTCCTACCCACCTTCAGTTAGTCCACACAGCAGCAGGCCCTGCTCAGGCAGGAAGTCTAAGAAAATAAACACCCTCAGAGACACAAGAACACAGACTCCTGGCGCTGGGCTCTGCAGCAGTTCCACTAGAACTGACATCTAGCAAACTGGAACTTCCAGGACATTCAGGCCTCGAGGAATCAGAGTGACCCCCACACCTGCTCCACTGATCAGGGCCTTCAGGGAGAGATTTCCTTCTGTCTGTGTGTCTCCGAAGCTCATCTCTTGTCCTGAGGAAAGGAAGAGTTGAAAACCAAAGCAGAGATTAAGAAAAAATGCACTGAGAGATACAGAAATGAGCAAATAAACAAAGGAGAAGAACATTTCTCTCTCTGTGTACCCCTAAATTAACCAGCTCAACAAAACTAAGCAAAGACTCTTCCTGCTTACAGACCTCACTCCCAGCCCACACCCACTTCGGGAAAAGCCCAAGCGCACTATGGGAGACTCCACTGAAAGGGTACAATTCCCCAAGGCCTTCTGTGACTTTGGTCTGGGGATTAACAGAACTCTGCCCTTCTGTTAGAAGGGGAAGCCCTGGGGAATTCGTCCACTAAACTTCACGTCCTTAACTGGGGACCTTCTTGAGATCCTGAGTTAGACGTGGTGGAGCTCCGGAAAGCAGAGCCTGCTCACAAAGCTTTCCTTTCTCCCCACAAAACACCACTGCCATTCAATCAATCCCGACTCACAGCAACCCTATAGGGCAGACGAGACGTAGGGTTTCTGAGACTGTGAATCTTTACTGGATTAAAACGCCTCATCTTTTTCTTGCAGAGCAGCTGGGGGCTTCGAACTACTGACCTTGCAAGAGCCCTAAGTATAGCAACGCCATGGGACCTCAGGGTCTCGTGAAGACAGGACAAAAAAGATGCTGATAGTCAATCAACTCTATCTCCTGGAGACCTGACTGTCAGGGTAGAATTGTGCTCCAAAAGGTTTTCTATTTTTCAAACCACGGCCTGACCCTATTTATTGTTAAACTCTCGAGCGGAAGCTTAAACACCAAGGAAGGAACCAGACAGCTGCACTGCAAGTTCAGTTGATCGGATGGTGGTAAAAATCTTCATTTGCCTCGGCATGACAGGCTGCTAGTGAGCCAGGCAAGTCTGGCCGTGTGTGTGCCATCCTTTGGGGCACCCCTTCCGGACCCAGCTTGCTTCTCCAGTGTCTTCTCTTGGAGTTGTACCTGCTCTTATTACCAGCTTTCATTGGAGTCCATTGGGAATGCGCCAATTCAGCTTCTGTGTCTTGGCCAGGACTCTCCTAATCCTGAGAGTCTTATGAGATGACACTGTAAAGACAGAAAACCAGCACACTCAGGATGGCGGAGAAATGGAGGGCCCATAAGGTGTTCAGTGACTGATTTTGGAAAGTAGATTGCCAGGCCTTTCTTCCAAGGTACCTCTTAGTAGATTTGAACCAGCAACCTTGGGACTAGAGGCTAAACACTTAACCATATGAGCATTCCAGGGTCTAGTAGGGAAGGTTAAAATATGCACTAAATTACTAGAGATAGAAAGAAGAAAATGCCAAGTGCCACAAGAGAGTGAAACAAAACTCTCAAAATAACAACCAAAAAACCCACTGCCATCAGCTCGATTCCAACTCCTAGTGAACTACGCAAGGTTTCCAAGGCTGTCGATCTTTACAGAACCCAGACCTCATCTTGCTCCCTCAGAGCAGCTGGTGGGTTTCAACCACTGACTTGGTGATTAGTAATCAGGCTTACCCCCACAGAGCCACTAGGCACTAGGGCCTCACTTATATTTGAACCAAAATGGAGCTAAATAGAAAATGTCAAAGGGTAGCTCAAAAAAGATAAAGTAAACCGTCATCACGAAATGTGCAAAGACCTGGAGTTAGAAGATCAAAAGGGAAAAGCATACTCAGCATTTCTCAAGCTGAAAGAACTGAAGGGAAAAATCAAGCCTCAAGTTGGAATACTGAAGGCGACTATGGGCAAAACACTAAACACTGCAGGAAGCATCAAGAGAGGACACAGGGAAGACACAGTCACTGTGCCCAAAGCAACTGACTGACATTCAACCATGTTAGGAGGTAGCACAGGATCAATAAGTTGAAGACGTCAAAGGCGAACTGAAGGCGGTAGTGAAAAGACCCTAAAAAAACAAAAACAAACCAAGACCCTCAAACCTACTAGGATCCAGGAACTGACAGAATACCAATGCAACTATCTCAACCAACAAATGTGGCGCTGGAAGTGCTCGACTACTCACTCATCTATGCCAAGAAATGTGGAAGACAGCAATCTGGCCGACTGCCTGGAAGAGATCCATATTGGGTCTCATCCCAATGCAAGGTTACAGAAATGATCACACAGTGCCAGAAAATAATTCGCAAGTAAATTTTTACTGAAGACCATTTTTAAAAGGTTGGAGCCATACATTGACAGGGAGCTGCCTAAAATCCAGGTCAGATTGAGGAGATGACAAGCAATAAGAGATATCATTGCTGATAGCAGATGGATTTCTTACTAAAAGCTGAGAACAAAGATATCCATTTATGCTTCACTCACTGTGCAAAGACATTGAGCTGTGTGGATCGTAGCAAATTATGGACGCGCTGTGGAAATAGGGATCCCAGGACACTTCGCTGTGCTCATGGGGAACCTGTGCATGGACCACACGAGAGGCAGTCGCTGAAACAGTAAACTGCACACTTCAAAATCAGGAAAGGTGACGGTCAGGGCTGTATCTATCCTCTCACCATACTTATTCCATCTGTGTGCTGAGAAAAGCACAAGCCTACTGCTTTCAAGTTCATTCTGACTCATGACTACATAGGGCTTCTCAGACTCTAAACCTTTAATATAACTGTGATAGTTATATAATTGTCGATTTAAAGATTAAGCATGTAGGGGTGGAGTCTGGCCTGTCAATCAGGTCATAGCCAATGAGACTTCCATGTGGGCACGGCCTTCCCCTAAGATTCTGGGAATTCTGGTATTTCCTTCTTGGAGGTGGGAGACATCGCAGCTGGCAAGACACATGGAACTACCCTAGTGCCCTGAGCCGGACAAGCCACATGGATGCAACCAGACCTCAGAAGCCGGAGAAACCACAGAGAGACCCCTGCGAGCACTGAAATGCTTACACCACTGGACCCAAAGACTTTCTACCAACTGGCTTGTGATCGTCCTGCATGTGCTTCATGAGTCAAAGAGGACTTTATAGGTCGGTACCAGACATACGGGCTAATATCAGACTTATGGCTTTATATTGGACTGGGTTGGGATGTTTTCTCAATGTTCAATTGCTCTGGTATATAAACCTCTTTCTTATACGCATATGTGTGTCCATGGATTTGTTTCTCTAGTCTACCCAGACTAACACAATAACCTCATTTTTCTCATGAGGAATAGATGGTGGGTTCGAACTAACAACCTTGTGGTTATAAGCCCATCACTAAGACTACAGCACAACATGTTTGTATGTTTCAAACCTGAACTGCATAAAGAAAACAGCAGCAGGATTGAAAGATTCATTAATAACCTGCAGATGACAACCTTGTTTAGTGAAAGCAAAGAGGACTTGAAGTGCTCACTGCCTCCTGATAGAGATCAAAGACTATACAATTTTTTTTTTGGGGGGGTTACATTGATTTATTTTATCTAATAGGGAGTGGTATTCTCAAAAGTCTTTCTCTTCGTCAGACGTTTGATCCCCTTGAAGAGCTTTCCGTCTTTGAGCTTGAACCTGGAGCTTTACTCCAGCAATAATGTGATTTTCCTGCTGTAGTGCATTCTGAAGCTCCTCCTCTGAAGAAAACACAATCCAAGCCATTCCTTTGTGGAAGCCAGTGTCTCTGTTAAAAGGCAGACTGCACCTTCGGACGTGGCCAAACTGGGCGAAGTGTTTTCTCAATTCACCCAAGGCCGCCGTCCAGGGGACTTTCCGGATGAAAGCAATGGGTTGGCTAACACTCGTCCGGAGGGCCGTGGCGTTCCTCACCGCCAAGGCCGCCATCTTCACTCTGCGGGACTTTTTCGACTATACAATCTTTAGTATAGATTTTGTCTTAACAAAAATCTTCACAATGGAATCAATAAAAGCAACATCACGGGAAACAGAAAATACTGACGTTGTCAAAGATTTCATTGTACTTAAATCCACAATCAACTCCCAAGGAAGAAACAGCCAAGATAATAGATAGATAGATAGATAGATAAAATGGTTAAAGAAAAATATTTATAAAATAAATCAAAAAAGACGTATTGCATTGGGCAAATCTTCTGCCAGAGACCTCTTTAACATGGTAAAAAGCACAGATGGTGCTTTGAGGACCGAGGCGAGTCTGTCCCGAGATGGGGTATTTTCCATTGACTCATGGGCACGGGAAAGCTGGACAATGAATACGGAAAGCTAAAGAAGAATGAATGCCTTTGGATTATTGTGTTGGCAAAGAATATTGACTCTATCACAGACTGCTGGAAGAAAGAACAAAGCTTTTGTAGAAAAAGGAGAGCCAGAAGGCTCCTTTTGATGGCGAAGGCGACAAGGCTCAGTCTCGAGTATTTTGGGCATGTTATCAGAGGGAGCAGTCCCTGAAGAAGGACATCATCACCCTTTGTGAAGTAGAGAGTCAGCGAAAAAGAGGAAGCACTCGAGGCCATGGATTGACGTGCTGGAAGTAACAATGGGCTCAAACACAGCAGCAGTGACAGGGATGGCGCAGAAGCTGGTAGTGTTTCATTCTGTCGTACCGTAGGGTCACTGTGAGTCAGCGCTGATTCCACTGCACCGAACGACACCAATGTCGAGTGGAATTTTCTGAAGTCAGTTGGCTTCTATTATCTCATTTGGTCCTCAGCATTCTACTGATGGCCATCTGCAATGATTGTCTCTCAGCATTTTTTCACCACTCTGCTCAATGACCCTGACTTCTCCTGGTGGAAGCCCCCCTATTCCATCCTTCTCAGGGCTGCATCCCAACTCCCAGATCCAGGCAATCCATGCGTCAGCTTCTGGCCACAGTGAGTCCCTCGTGGATAAGCGTATGACCAAATGAGAGCCAATGAGAATTTAGTGGGGAATTCTAAGAAAGATGTCCTCACCTTTGGCTGCTGACCTTGATGACACTCTTTGAGCCTGAGCCTGCAGGCACCTGAGCAAAAGGAAAGCTGAGAGAAGGCCAGACACAGCCCTATTGAGAGCCTTTGGGGCTAGAATTCACCCCACCTGAAGCCGTCTCTACCATATGCCTTTCACCAATGTTGTCTTTAGCTGCCATCAAGGAGCCACTGACCCTAGAAATTGAAAAGTGAAAGAATCTAAGAACTGAATAGAAATTCCTTTTGAAAGCCAGGTGGTTTCCAATTCTTTCATTTTCAATAAAACTGAAAATGAATTTTAAAAAGAAAGATATATATAACTACAACAACAACAACAAAAAACATTTTAAAAACCCTGAAAATGAGCTCAGTTTGGCTCAATTTTCAGCGAAACAATAGGTAGGTCTATAAGAAGGAAGTTAAAAAAAAAAACTGTAGAAGGGTAGGTATATCTTAGAATAACCAGTCATTGAGATGAAAAGGGCAGCATTTAACCAAGGACAAAGTTCAGAAGGATTAAGAAAGATGAAGGGCTCAACAGGGAACACAGGGAGGAAGGGGGATAAGTGATGGGACACTGTGGGGTCTGCAATCAATGAAATGAAACAAAATGTGTATTAACTGTTCAATGGAAAATTGATCTACTCTATAGACCAGCTGTTCCCAACCTGGGGGTCGTGACCCCTTTAGGGGTTCACCAATCCTTTCACAGGAATTGCCTGATTCATAACAGTAGCAAAATTACAGTTATGAAGTAGCAATGAAAATAATCTTGTGGTTGGGGGTTCACCACAACATCAGGAACTGTATTAAAGGGTCAGGGCATGGGGGAAGTGGGGAGGGAGGGGGCAAAAGAAATGAAGAGTTGATACCAAGGGCTTAAATGGAGAGCAAATATTTTGAGAATGATGAGGGCAACAAATGTACAAATGTGCTTGACACAATGGATGGATGGATTGTGATAAGAGTTGTATGAGCCCCAATAAAATTATTTTTTAAATGAAATAAAATTTTAAAAGACAAAAAATAAATAAGTAAAAATAAAGGGTTGGGGCATGCAGAAGGGTGAAACCACTGCTCTAGACCTTTACTCAATTCACACTACAAGGTGAAAAGCAAAAACAAACTGTTCTGAGCTAGCCTAAAGGTGACTCTGAAATGCTTTATTTCCAATTCTAAATGAATTCATGGAGAACAACCCTAGAGATGAAATGCATCGGTGTCCTTTTTTTTACAGTTTTATTGGCACTTCATCCACATGTCATACAATTCAATAGTTCAACCGTATCAAGAAGATTGAACAGTCTCTTTCGCAATCCATGTTAGAGCATTTTCTTTGCCCCCATGCTCAATGTTATTCTTGTCGTTTTTTTTTCAATTCTGGCAAAAGTATACACAACAAAATATTACCCAATTCAACAACTTCTATTTGTATAACTCAAAGATTATACTTTGTATTATATAATAATTATTGATATTCCTCTCCAAATTGTTCCATCAGCACTAAAATAAACTCAATACCCCTAAGCAAAAACTCTTCCTCTTTCACCCATGGTAACCATAGGTCAAGTTTGGTTCTTTCTTTCTTTTGTGGTAGTTTTTTAGATAACAGTCACATATCATACACTTCCATAGTTAAACTGCTTCTGAAAAGAGTTATAAGGGAGGGAACAAAGAGAAGCTGATACCAAGGGCTCAAGCAGAAAGAAAATGTTTTGAAAATGATGAAGGCAACCTATGTACAAATATGTTTGATACAACTGATGTATGAATTGTAATAAGAGCTGAAGGAGCCCCCAATAAAATGATTTATTAATTTAAAAATTGTGTACACCTCATCACAATCAGCTCTAATGCCCCCTCTCCCTCCTGCAAAGTCCCCTCTTCCAACATTTTGCCAGCCTTGTAAAAGCTCAACAACCTGTCTCCCGCCCACAGGGTTGCGAGGAGGATGACTTGAATAAAATGTAGAAGCTACAAATGGAGCTCAGAAAAAAAACTGGGAGGAGCTGAAAATAAATGGTCAGTTGATAAGTTATTAAAATATTTTGATAATAGATTGATATCTGATTTGAGCACATAACGCAGAAGGAATTCAAATAATTAAGATAGTCAGCAATAACAAAACGCCTTCGGTACTCGTCTGATCCAGTGAGACACAGATGAGCAAAAGCACACACCTATCCATCTGATTAAGAGAGACATTTCTAATATGATTTTATTTCTCATAGTTAAAAATTGTCACAATATAGGGCATACCTATATTATTTTGATCAATTTCCACTAATGATTACAATGATAAACCAGCCCAGAAGACATTTAATGCCTACAACTTATTAACCATAGGAAATCAATTAAAATTATATATATTATAGTTGCAAAATGAATAAGAAAGCAGTTAAAAAACTACTTTCAAGATTAAAAATGTTACATCAGATAATGCTCTAAGGGGAAAAATGTAATGGATTTTACACATTCAAAGAGATAAAAATAAGATAAAATTTCAATTTTAAAAAAGTTGATTTGTCTACTGAGGGGTTTTTTTTTCATGGATAATGGTGAGTATGAAATTGCCATGGTGTTTAGATTCCATTGTTATTATTAGTTACCAGTGAGTTGATTCTAAAAGGGGGCTGTACCAACTATCATAAAGAATAGTATATGGGTCTTTAAAGGCTTGTCTTCAAACAAGGAGTCATCTAAGTGAGGCATCAACTAAGTCTACATGGAAGCAGCACACCAGCTTGTGTGATCCAAGGTCTGTAAATAATAAAATCCAAATCTAAAGGAGGGAATACAGGAGAGGTTGAAGGTGTCGAGGATTTCGTCTTGCTTGGAACCACAATTGATGCTCGTGGAAGCAGTGTTCTGACCTGGGGCTCATCTTCAGTCACTGTCTCTGGTCATGTTCTGCTTCTGTTTATTAGAGTTTCAGTAGCTGACAATGGTTCGATGTTACCCATCAGATTTTCGGGGGTTAACTCCCCTGAAGTGAACAATCCATTCCTTCTTCATAGTCTGTTCTTAGACTGGAAGCGCCACTGAAGCCTGTTCACTCTGGGTGACCCTGCTGGCACTTGAAATACCAGTGACATCACTTCCAGCATCACAGCCACACACGAGCCACCGCAGTACAACAAACTGACAGATAAGTGGTGGGCTTTCGGTTTAGCAATATAACCGTTTGAAGACTTGCTTGAAGACAATAGCCAAAAATACTGGCTTATAGTAGATGCATCAATGAATTGTTTCTGAATTTAACTAGAAGGTGTGCTAGTGGCATAGTAGGTTACACATGAGACCACTAACAGCGAGGTCAGCAGTTAGAAACCACCAGCCGTTCCTCTAGAGGAAAGATGTGGCGGTCTGCTGGTGGGAAGATTTACAGTCTCGGAAACCAACAGGGGCAGTTCTATTCTGCGTTACAGGACCACTATGAGTCAGAATCGATGGCTAAGTTTGGTTTTTAAAAAGCATGAGATGGGGGAGACATGGAATAGTGGGAGGTGGGGAGAAAGGGAATGGTGTTAACAAGCCCAGGGACAAGGGAACAACGAGTGATCCAAATTGGTGGTGAGGTGGGGGTGGCAGGCATGGTAGGGCATGATCAAGGGTAATGTAACTAAGACGTATTGCTGAAACCCAGGTGGGGACTGAGCATGATAGTGGGGCAGGAGGAAAGTCAAGGGAAATAGAGGAAAGAGCTGGGAGGTAAAGGGCATTTATAGAGGTCTAGACAAAAACATGTACATATGCAAATATATATATGAGGATGGGGAAATAGATCTATGTGCCTATATATATAGGTTTAGTATTAAGATGGCGGAAGGACATTGGGCCTCCACTCAAGTACTCCCTCAATGCAAGAATATTTTGTTCTATTAAATTAGCATTCTATGATGCTCACCGTCCCTACACAACCACTGAAGACAAAACGGGTGAACAAGTAGATGTGAAGAAAGCTGATGGTGCCTGGCTATCAAAAGAGATAGGGTCTAGGGTCTTAAAGGTAAACAAGCGGCCATCTAGCTCAGAAGCAACAAAGCCCACATGGAAGAAGCACACCAGCCTGTGCGATCACGAGGTGTCAAAGGGATAAGGTATAAGGCACCATCCGAACAAAAAATATCTTACCAGAGTGAATGAAGGGGGGAGTGCAGAGTGGAGACCCAAAGCCCATTTGTCGGCCACTGGAGATCCCCTTGCAGAGGGGTCTAGGGGAGGAGATCAGTTAGTCAGGGTGCGATGTAGCACCAATGAAGAATACAGCTTTCCTCCAGCTCCTAAATGCCCCCCCCAACCCCCAACTATCATGATCCAAATTCTACCTTGCAAGTCTGGATAGAGCAGAGGATGTACACTGGTGCAGATAGGAGCTAGAGCCACAGGGAATCCAGGGCGGATGATACCTTCAGGACCAGGGGTGTGAGTGGCGATACTGGAGGGTAGAGGGAGAGGGGTTGGAAAGAGGGAACCGATTACAAGGATCTATGAGTGACCTCCTCCTTGGGGGGATGGACAACAGAAAAGGGGGTGAAGGGAGGCATCGGACAGGGCAAGATATGACAAAATAATAATTTATAAATTATCAAGGGTTCATGAGGGAGGGGGGAACAGGGAGGGAAGGTCAGAAAAAGAGGACCTGATGCAACAGGCTTAAGTGGAGAGAAAATGCTTTGAAAATGATGAGGGCAAAGAATGTACAGATATGCTTTACACAATTGATGTAGGTATGTATTGTGATGAGTTGCATGAGACCCTAATAAAATGTTTAAAAAAAAAGAAAGCAAGCATGAGATGATAGGCAGTAAGGCTTATAGGAGGTTGTTGCCATAGTTCACTCATTTGTTTGTTTGTTTAATTTACTGATAGACCACTCTGTGTCAGGGATAATGAGGAGATCGGTCACGCATCCAGCAAAGGAAAATGATGATGTATGCCTGCAGGGTGGGAAAGTATGCTCCGCTAAAAACATGAGTTATAAAGGCTGTAAAATGCTATGGCATGTTAAGGAAAAGTCATAGGTTGTAAAATAGAACAGTTCCTTTGATATGATGACTCCTCGATGGAGCCTGGAGGCATAGTGGGTTGCGAACCACAAAGTCAGTAGCAGCTCTGCTTCTGCTCCCGGACAGATTTACAGCCGGGGAGGCCTACAGGGGCAGCTCTACTCTGTCGTATACAGTGAATATGAGACTAAAAGTCAGTGCGTTTGGCTCTTTGCTTTGGTTCTGCTATAATCACAACAGAGGCGAACCTAGTGGTTTCACAGGTTGTGCATGGAGCTGCTAGCCACAAGGTCAGCTGTACAAAGCCACTAGTCGCTCAGCCAGGAGAAAGTTGAGGCTGGCTGTTCCTGTAAAGATTTCTAGTCTTGAAAACCCTAGGGCAGGGGTTCTCAACCTTCCTCATGCCGTGACGCTTAATACAGCTCCTCATGTTGGGGTGACCCACCAATCATAAAATTATTTTCCTTGCTACTTCATCACTATAAGTTTGCTACTGTTTTGAATCGGGCGACCCTGTGAAAGGGTCAGCCAATCCCTAAAAGGGTCACGACCCACAGGTTGAGAACCACTGTCCTAGGGAACAGCTCGACTGTTCTCAAGAGTCACTAAGAATTGCAGTTGACTCCTACAGTGGCTATAATGTAGCAATACAAAATGAATACACCCAGGAAAAATATTAGAATCAAATTAGTTTTCCTAAGCTTACTAATGGGATTCTAGGTGGTTTTCAACTCTTTATTTTTCTTTCACAATCTATATATTATATTTTAAAATGTTTTTCCTTTATGGGTAAAATAATACAAGATATATATTTATTAGTTATTACTATTATTACATAATTACTATATGACTATAGAGGAGCCCTGGTGGCCTAGTGGTTCCGGGTTGGGAACAGCAAGGTCAGCACTTTGAAATCACAAGCTGCTCCCGCTGGAGGAAGAGACTGCTCCGGTAAGGAGTTACAGTCATTCTACCCTGTCCTATGAGGTTGCTATGAGTCAGAATTGCCTTGATGGTAGTGAGTTGTCGTCTTTGGAAAACTGCGATAAGGCACCCTGATGGCATAGTGAACATCTATGTGCTGTATTATCCCCCACCCCACCCCCGGTAAAATAAGCACGTTTCATCCCCTGAGCACATCTGCAGAGGAAAATCGCAAGCCAAGTCCCCCCAGAGAAGGGCAGCCAGCGCAGAGAGTGCCTGCAGCAGGCCTGTGCAGAACTGCCCGCGGCTGAAACTGTGGTAGGTGAGGCATAGCGCCTCTGCATGACTGGCCTGGGGAAAACCCACCACGGAGTTATTTCTATTTCAGCTCAGAGAAATGCAGAAGTCAATCTATTTGACCCTAACTTGGCGCTAAACTGAAACCAGGTCGTGGAGCTGCAGTTTTGGTGAGATGAGCCTTCGGCTAGAGGCAGACCCTAGGGACCCTGATCCGAGAGCCACCCTGTCAGAGGCCGGGGTGGGGCTCCTGAGGGGGCGTCGACGTTGGCGCAAATGGTTCTGAAACTCGAACCCACTGAGTGTTATCTTTAGACCAGTGTTTCTTAAGCGAACTCCGGTTCTGAACTCTTTGGTAATCAAAAACACAAGCTACAGTCCCGCTCCCCAAACGCACAGAAATCCAACAATTAGAAAAAATTTCAGGAATTTCCTGGAACTCTGGAATCCAACTCACTTTTCCTTGTGCCAGAGGAAGAGCCCCTGCTGGATCGGGATGGGTGGCCCATGTCTCCTGTGGTGGTTAGGATTTTGAGGAATAAACACACACTCATTTGAAAGAAAACTGAATTGGGGGACTTTTTGTTGCCGTGATGTTTGTTCCCCTAGGGGGGCAGCAAACGCTGGAGAGGGTCCAAGGAGCCGAGGAAGAGGGGTCCCTGAGCCAGGGTCGGCTCTGCCAGCGGGTCTCTGGGCCGCCTGAGCGCCTGCGAGGGGGTCTCGGGCGAAGGGTGAGGGTGGGGGTGGGGCGGGAGTGGGTGGAGGGGGGGTCCTCGGCCCTGCGCGAGGCAGGCAGGCGCCCGGGGGCCGGAGCCACTTCACACCCCCCGGGCCGGGGCTTCCGGAGCCGGAAGTCGCTGTTCCCCTGCGCGAGGTCAGTCCCTAGAGGGTGCGGGCCTTCGACCGACGTCGGCTCTTCGGGTTTTTCCACGGAAACGCTGCAGCTGCTGCTTGCCTCGCGGGCTTTCAAGTTTTAGTCTCTACCGCGGCCGGGGGTTCCCGGACTCCGGCTCACAGCGCGTCTCCAGAAAGGCGCGGCGCGGCGCCGCCGAGGCCGCGGCTCAGGGCGCGCCCCAGGGGAGGGCTGCCTGCCGGCGAGCGCCCTCTGCCGGCCGCGCGGCCCCCGGCTTCCTGCGGGCAAGACGCCCGCCCGGCGCCCAGACCCCATCTGCGGGGCGTGCGTGCGTGCGCGCGTGCGCGTGCTAGAAGCGGTGGGCAGCGTGCGGAGAGGGAGACGAAGGGGCGGGTGGATACTATCTGTGTGTGTGTGTGCGTGTGTGCAGGCAGCGCGCACGTGTGTATGTGTGCGTGTGCGCGCGTGTGCAACTAGCGGTGGGCAGGCAGCGTGGGGGGGGAGACGAAGGGGCGGGTGGATCCTATCTGTGTGTGTGTGCAGGCAGCGCGCACGTGTGTATGTGTGCGTGTGCGTGCGTGTTCAAGCAGCGGTGGGCAGGCAGCGTGGGGGGGGGAGACGAAGGGGCGGGTGAATACTATCTGTGTGTGCGTGCGTGTGCAAGCAGCGGTGGGCAGGCAGCGTGCAGGGAGGGAGAGACGACGACGGGGCGGGCGAATACCATCCCCTGGGCTGGGGTACCGGCTTGGCGCTAGCCGATACTTGAGACGTGGGGCCGGGGAAACTGGAGACCTGAGCAGGAGGGGGCCAGCCCAAGGGGACCCCCTAGCCCCGGTTTCCCAGTCCTCCTTGCCCGCAGAGGCCCGCTGCTCCCCTGCGCCTTAAACCAGAGGCTTTCCGGGTGCGGGAGCCGCGGGGGCCTGCAGTGGGGGAGCTGCTCCCTGCTCGCTCGGGGCTGGACTGCACACGGACCAAGAGCCAAAAATAGAAGCTGAGCTCAACGAAAAGGAATGAGACTGAGCAAACAAAGCTCTCTCGCTCCGCTCCCTGTCGCTGCACCCCCTCTTCCTCTCTCGGTAAAAGTTTTTCTACATATATGTCCATGCCCCCAGCAAGCCCTGGTAGCAGTGGTGACGTGTTGTGCAAGGTCAGCAATTCGAAACCACCAGCCCCTGCTCAGGGGGAGAGCAGAAGTTTTCTACTCCCAGAAAAAGATACAGTGACCGAAACCCACCAGGGCAACTCCACCCTGTGTAATAGGGTCGCTGTGCGCCGGAATCGACTCGATGGCAGTGACACGTGCAGCTATAGCTCCACACATATGTTTGTATATATGGGTGTCGAGAAGGAGCTGAGCCCTGGTGTCCCTGTGGGTAAGCTTTGGGGGGCGTTGGAAACCACCTGCCTATCCGCAGGGGAAAGAGGAGGCTTTCTGCTCACAGAAAGATTTGTAATCTCAGAAATCGTACAGGGCTGCCTTGAGTAGAACACCACAGCCATCTTTGTGGATAACACATTCAACATCTTAATCTTAAAGTCTTTGGACTCCTGGTCTCCAATGACTCCTTACCACTGTGGCCTCTCAACCCCGGAGCCACACTCTGGCCCTTGTTGTCCCCTAAAACAACACTCTACAAAATTCCAGTCTCCAAACACAGCCTCCTGTCCTCGCAACTCTCCCTTCCATATTTTACTATACATCCTGTTTATTCTCCCACCTGCTCTTTACCACATGCTTCTGAACAGCTAGGGTGCCAAGGTCTCCAACTTCAGTCCTTTGGCACCTCCAGCCTTTGTCACACCACTTGTCATGCTGTAGAAGCAGGGGTGAAACCACTGCACCACTGGCATATGCTTAATGTCACTTGTTATGAATTGAATTGTGTATTCCCCAAATTTTGTTGGGATCATAGTAGCTCATCTCTGTGGATGTCATCCAATTTGGAAATCCGGTTTCCTTGGTTATGTTAATGAGATCCTTATCAGGTAAGGTATGTCCTAATCTAAATCATTTCTGAGATACAAACGAGCAAATTAGGCACAGGTTTGAAGACTCCAGGAGCAGTCAGGCTCTGTCTGATCACGATAGAGACAAATGAGGCTACAGCACCCAGGAGAACCAAGGATTGTTGGCAGCTATTAGAGCTGAAATAGACAAAGAAGTCCCCTGAAAGCCACACTAGGAATTCACAACATGCTGTGAAAAACTGTGATGTGGTTGTGTTACAGCAACTGAAACTCATGGTGATCTTATAGGATAGGGTACAACTTCCCCTGGGAGTTTCCGAGACTGTAACTGTTCACAGCACTAGAAAGGCCTGTCTTCTCCCACAGAGCAACTGGTGGTTTTGAACTGCTGACCTTAAGGATTGTATGTCAACATGTAACTACTACACCTCCAGGGCTCCTTGTTATAGCAACACTAGGGAGTTAAGACTAAAGTGCTTAATTAATTAATTAACCAAACAAACCTAAAGTACTCTTGTCAAGGTCTCATTAAGCCTCTCCATTGACCACTTAAGAGACGCTGGTGGCATTGTGGTAACAAGTTAGGCTACTAACCCCAAGGTCAGCAGTTCGAAACCATCAGCTGCTTTGTGGGAGAAAGATGGGACTTTCTATTCCCATAAAGAGTTACAGTCTTAAAAACTCACAGGGGCCGTTCTATCGTCCTGTAGTGTCGCTATGAGTCAGCGTCAACTCGATGGAGATGTGTTTGAGTTTGGCCACATCCTCATCATCCCTCGTTTTCTTCCATCTCCTTGGAGAACTTTTTCTTCACCTACCTTCCAGATTCCTTTTCCTCTATCCCTCCTCTCTCGCCCCCCATAAATGTTGCTGTTCCCAGGGTTCTATCCGGATTTACTGCTCCTGTCACTTTACAAATTCCTCTTGGATTACCTCATCCCACAAGCAGGCTTCAAACCGTCACCCAAATGCCAAGCCCCTTTGATGTACACCTGATTGACCTCTGGGTATTGCCATCCGTGTGTCTCTGGGGACCTTAATCACAGCGTATCTAAAATGGAACTTTCTGTTACCTAGCCTGCACGCTCTTCACGAAAGCACCATGTCCTTCCGTAGATGGCAGTGTCTGTACAAGTCTAGCAGATGCTGCCGCTCCCCTGGAGAGAAGAAACGTGAACGGGACTTATTTAAGTCCCAGTTTTAAGACGCACTGAAATGTCTCAAGCATTCCTTTTGTTCAGCAAGTTGGTGGATGTAAAAACATTTATAATCCTATTTTCCCCTGAAGGTCCTGAGTTGCTCAAGCATCAATTCTCCTCCCCCAGAGGCTCAGGAGGAAATGCTGAGCCTGGCCAGGGGCCCAGCCTGGCAGAGCTGACATGAGTCATGGAGCACGGAGCAGAGTCTAGTTAGGCAGTTGGTGTGTGCTTATCTGTGAGTTTAGAGCTGGGTTTTGCTTTATCGCAGGTATTGAGCTTAGTACAGGAAAACTCCAGACCATGTGTAGAAAACTAAAAATAGATGTCCTCCAAAGATAAGTTAGGAAAGTGCCTAGACTTCTCAGTGGGCTCCTTGAGACAGGCACTGGGTTTTATATCAATGGACTGAAATTTTTCGGGAACAGGAGATTCCAGCTCTGGTGAGCCAACCCGGCTAGGAGCAAACTAGCCCCTATTGTCTTGGTTTCTCTTGGGTACCACTGAGATCCAGGGGTTCGAGTAATCTGAGATTTTCAGGATGAACCAAGCTTTAGTTCATATTAATGTAATCTACTCTGGTCATCTGTGTAAGTGACTGATTAATACATGGTACAAGAAACAGAAAACTAACCAACTATTTTAAAAAAGAAAACAGAGGAAGGAAGCAGAGAGCTGAGTTTTCCCCTGGCCACAAGCAGCAAACAGCAGGGCAGGTCACCAATAGCCAGCAGCTCAGGAGCTTAAGGAAGCAGGCACAGATGGAATATCAAACTCAGCCAATACAAGATGACAGGATCTGTCAGCCTCAAGCTCAAGCGATGTACACACCAGTAGCGTGGTGTAGCAGGTCTCGAAGGAACCCCAAGCTCTGGACACATAACCCACAGGTTTACTGTCCCACAGGTAGTGTAGCTCACAGGTTGAGGTAAAGAACTAGCTAAAGCAGAAGCACCCTCCAGCAAACTCTGAACACCAGAAACAGAGCAAGAGCGAGGGGGGCGAGCCTTGCAGAGCCATTTATCTCTTTACCTTCCAATCAAACTGCGACCTTATTAAGCCCATGTGTTCCTATTAGCCAGGTTGGCACGATAAATCTACCTATCACACATGTGAACAATACCTTCTTCAATTTTTTTTTTTTGGTGCCCATGATGTCAAGTCCTTTCAAGTTTTCATGACTGACAGCTCCATCCTTTTGCTGCCCACACAGTCTGTCCTTTAGTATTTACCCTACACTCTCATATGTTTAAAGGAGTCTTGGGGATGCTGTGGATAAACACTGGATTGCTAACCACAAGGTCAGTAGTTTAAACCTTCCAGCCACTCCTCAGGAGAAAGATGAGGCTTTCTGCTCCCATAAAGATTTAAAACTTCGGAAACCCAAAAGGGCTTGAACCCAAACTCTAACTCTGTACTTTTGGGTCTCTGTGAATCAGAATTGACTGGATTGCAGTGGGTTCTGGTTCACGTGTCTCAAAAGAAAAACATGGTTCTTTGCTATAAGATGTGAGTTGGAATACTGGCTATACTACGTACCGAGTTCTTAGTCAATCCCTATCTCATGTGGCTAGTCATCCTAAATTCAGGCATGTTCACTGGCCCTATATTTCTCAGATGCATCATGGATTATGTAAAAATTGGAACTCCTGGTCTGGGAACTCATCTCATACCATAGAAATGTTACTACTCAAATGCATACTCTTCAAAGTACTTATTAACTCTGTCTAGCTAAACAATAGGAACTATGCTATAAATGTTTCTTTATGGCCTGGTTGAGGTTTTAGTCGAATGAAGTTCGGATGTGGCATGCCATCTTTTTCTGGTACGTCTGTAACGTATTTTTTTTCTTACTCCAGACATCTCTGAGCGGCACTGAAAATTGGGGTCATCTGACATATAAAAAAAAATAATTTTCAAAATTATTCAGCTGGATACTGCTAGAATTTTTGAAAGATACACATTGGGAGGACAGTTTCAGTGTTTTTTAATGTTCCATATTTCTAAAAATCTACTCTGCTGGACTCTGAGAAATCCCAATGAGGGAACTAAATTTGCATAACCTTCTAGATCAAGGGTTGGCAAACTTTTGAGATGGAAGGGCGAACCTGTCCCTCACAATTTAAAAGTTACTCTAGAGCCATACATTTATTTTTACAAGTGAAATCACCATTTCTGAATAATATTCTTATAAAGGTTTCCATTTTACTTCAGAGCCACATGCACATACCAAGAGCCCTATGGCTTGAGCACCCTGGTTTGCCAGGCCATCATCCATCAGTGAAGCTCCATGAGTTACATAAGTGCCTTCAAAGCACTGAGGCGTTCCCTCTAAGTTCCTAGTACTAGGCTGCACTGAGAGCATCCACAGCAGTTTTGCCGTTCTCAGTGGATCCACCCTCTCTGCTTTAAGGGGCCATTGACATGTTCACAAGCTAATTGCCCATAAGAGATGCAGCAATTTCTTTGATGAGATACACATAGTGAGGTGCTTTGTAGAGAGAAACTGGGGAGAAAAACTAGGCAGATGTCAGTGTGCTGCGCTGGGAGTAACCTGAAACATTACCTAACTCAGCCTTCAGGAAATTTTTTTAAAGACATAGTTTCTTGACACTAAAATAAAAATCTGAGAACATGCTCTTTAAGACACTTGCTCGTTCGTAAAGAGAGGGTGCTCCCAGGTTCTTAACCTCGAAAACCCTAAACTCACTGCCAACCCAGAATCAAGAGTAGAATGGCCCCAATGACGTTCTGAAACTGTACATCTTTTTTTTAAGGACTTATTGGCATATAATCCACATATCATACAATTCAGGCTGTACATCTTTATAGGGCAGAAAGCCTTGTCTTTCTCCAACAGAGCAGCCGATGGGTTTGAACTGCTGACCTTGTGGTTAGCAGCCCAAAGTGTACCCCACTATGCCTCCAGTGCAACTCCTGGCAGAAAATTAAAGCAACAGTTGCATCCTGTAGTCACTCCAAAGACATAATTAATATTTTCCTTAGTAATTTTATATTCAAACTTTCTGAGGAATTCTTCAATGCCTCAATACAGTATTTGCACTTGCACCTCTGCCCCATCCTATTGTGTTCCCATCAAAGAAACCTAGTTCAGCCCTGCTTACTCTCATTAGGTGTTGCTGGGTCATTTCCAACTCATATATCAACCCTGTACACAAGAGAAAAAAAACACTGCTCCGAGTCATCCTCACAATGTCTGAGCCCGGAGCTGCATCCGCTATAATCCGTCTTCTTGTTGGTCTTCCTCTTTCCCAGACCCTCTAGTTCTGGCCCTTTTTTTGGCCACCTTTGCAATTTTATTTAAATAAGCATGCTTTTACTAAAACAGTTGGTGGGAAGTAGACTGTAGACATCTCTATGCTCCTCTTGGGCTCCCCAGTTCTTTAGGACTGCTAATGTATAGCAATGAGGTGGTTTTTCCAAGGTGGAGGTTCCTGTTCTCTCTGGTCTTATTCCAATCCCCTACTTGATCTCCGAAGATGCTCTCCCTCCAATTTAATACATAGACTCTCAGAGGAAACACCAATAAGCTCCGATGAAACACCCGACTTGAACCCACTATCGCCTACCTACCTCCTGCTTCCGCAAATGTGTCCCTCCTCAGATTCAAGATGAAGCCTCCACTTCAGCTTCTCTCTCACACAGTTCCAGTACTACCAAGTGTCCTTGCTTTTTCTGATGTCTCTGCACAGGCCCTTACTCTTCCTGTGCACTCCTACAATGACCTTGAAGCACTCTGCACAATCCTGGATCGTTTCCCTGCAGACTACCACCAAGTTATCTTCCCCAACTGTTCTTAGCCACCACTCTGCCTTACACAATGTCTCCAACACTTACCGTGTTTGTTGCCATTGTTTATACAGTAAGTGCTCTTCTGTTTTCTTAGTCTTTCGCTAGCAAGGACTACTTAGTACTGGCTTTTGTTCTCCGTTTAAGTATGCTGGGTTCATCATAAGTTGAAGTCTCATTACCAGCTTTCAGATGGCTTAACCCTTTGAATACCAGGAGTCTATTCTAGTGACAAATTTACTGCAAATTTTAAGAAAAAATGAACTTTTCTTTGAAGCTAGTGCACTGAAAAATGCAAACAGACTTGAGGTGATCATAATGAACAGGTGACCACACTTTTTAGAGTTGTCTCCAGTGGCGACTGACGTGTGCATGTTTACCCGCTCCCACAGAGGCAGGTTTTGAACCTATCACCGAAACTTACCAGCTTCTGTATGTACTGTGTGGGTTTACACACCACATCTTTTTGCCAATAAGTCCGGGGTGGGGAAATGTCCAGTCACAGGCCATTTAAGGTCTGTAAAATCAATTCCAGCTGACACTGCACACCTTTACCAGAGCAGTAGTTCCGGCCATCACATTAGCGGTGGCTCACTAATTGTCTGACCAGTACGGCCTGCAAATATTATCTGGCCCTTGGGAGTACAAGGGTTCCCCACCCCTGCCTATTGAAGCTAACAAGCTAAAATTATCCAACTGGTTAAGAATGTCTATAGCAGGAAGACTCCAATCAAAAACCAATGAAAAACCCATAGTCCAAGTTCAAACACTCTGGTTTTCTGTTCCAGGACTGTGTACTGTGGTGCCCAACTGCCAAGATAGCACAGAATTAGCAGTTACTTTCAAAGCTTCATTGCTATCTCACTGCCATCAAATTAATTCCAACTCATTAAAAAAAATTAATTCCAACTCATTAAAAAAAATTAATTCCAACTCAGGAGCCATCCCTATAGGATAGAACTGCTCCTGTGGGTTTCCAAGACTGTGAACCTTTCCAGGCGCAGAAAACCTCATCTTTCTCTTGCAGAGAAGCTAGCTGTTGAGCTTGAACTTCTGACCTAGGAGCAGTCCAACGTTAAACCCACTACAACACCCAACTAGGTGAGAGTTACGTCTATTATAGCCACTTTTAGAATTACTTTGAGCACATTCCTAGTAAGTCACGTGCATAAAACGCAAGATGTATAAGTATTAAATATTTACAGCGGCAAATTTTAAATATCAAAGTTTGTTGAATAAATTCTTGAATGTAAGACCTCACATGGACTAAGCCCACCATTCACACTAAGTTTCATATATATGAAAAAAGTGCCTGGTGCTCTTGTACTTTATACACACTATACCCTACATTTTATAAAGTGGTGAAAATGGAGATGCTATCAAGTTAAAAAATATACAGATACTACAAAGACTGAGACAATGGAGCTAAGCTCAGAGTGACTTTTAATATGCCAATCAATGTTAATAGAACACAAGTCAAACCGACAAGTGCAAACATGTTTTAAACCAGAAATTAATGGGGAAACAAGCAATAAGTCAAATTTTACTTTTTCAACATCTGTTAGCCAATATTTATGTCAAATGGCTAATCACAGATTAAAAAATATATTTTATGAAAAACTTGGAATAGTCAGAAGTCATTCTGGCATTTCAAACTATATACAGTATCAGTTTATATACACAAATATTGAAGGAAAAACAAGCAAAACATTTAAAAACAGAGTAATAATACAATCAAGTACAAAACTTGGGAGGAGACAAGACATTTTTAAAAAGAGTCAGGGAAGGACATTATAAAAAAAATTACAAAACCAGTAATAATTATACTACAATACAGAGTTCCAAAGGGGCAGGGGGATGGGAGGTGCATTTTTCCAATGCACTAGCTTCAAAGGAAAAAAAGGCAAATGGCTGCTTGTCAAGAGCAGCTTATATATTTCACATAATTGTTTCCAAAGAAAGCCTATTAACAACGATGATTGTTTAATGCTACAATTTTACAGCAAAGACAAAACTAAAATAGCAGCAAATTCACAAGGCATATGTCCACAGAATTACCATTCCACGGTTCACGCAATGCCTACAAAGTGCTCCCAGTTGGATAGACAAGTTCACGATTACAAAAGGAGAACAGAAGACCAACACACAGAAGGCTGGGTAGTACTGAGTCTCTTAGCACCGCCCTTTTCTAAGGGAGGTGATGTTTGCAATAAAGCCCTTGAGTCCTTGTGATGAGTCACCAAAGGGAAAGATGTTTTATTACACTGCGGCAGGAAACACTACGCAGCACAACCACCACAGCGGTTAGCCTTGGAAAGGCTGGTGGAACATCCAACAGTGACTGACAACCTACCGAGACAGACCACCTGGTAAGACAAGGCGAAGCAAGCCTGGTAAACCACAGCCCAAATACAGCTTCCAACTGTAATTCACAAATCAAAGTCCTAGATGGCATCTCAGTAAAACTACTGACAGCAATCAACAAAGTCATTGCAAACTGGCTTCTAGCAGTGCTTTCCACCTCGCTTCCTCATCAGTTTTTTGGGGTGGTGGGACATGAGTAGTTCAGTATATAGTAAGGCTGACAGAGCGGTTCATCTTCTTCCCAATAAGTCGAGATGTTCTATTACTCTGGGTGGTAGACCTGGTGGCCATGCGGTCAGTGAAGAGTGCCCGCTCCTCAGCTGCAGCTTTGGCCATCTGAGCTTTCTTGAGTTCTCTGGAACATAAAAGTAGGAAACAAGACTTTTTGCTTACTGTATTAAACCTAGGAAGAAATCCTAAGACGTCAAACTATATTACCAGACAGGAGATCTTAGCCACTATCCTAAGGTGCAGACGAAGTAAAGGAAGGAAATTACAACAGGAAATGCCAGCGTCTCCTCAAAACTTTATGAACAAATTTATGAAAACATTTTACTCTGCGTTTTTAGGATTAAAACCCCACATATCCCTGACTACAGTGTTACACATAAAAGTAATGAAAGGTTAAAAAAAAAAAGTAACGATAGGGTCATAACAACAAAAATTTTCAGCTGAAACTACAATTCATCCTTCAGTTTGGCTTTACATAATAGATATATACAATGGCCGCACAGCTCACAGGAATTGAATCACCAATGTCACGATCAGAGACCATGTTTATTAGCTGGCTAGAAGATGGGGGGAAATCACCTAAACCGTGGCCCTGGAATCAATCACTAAGCTCAAAGGACAGCATTTACCCAGGAACAAAGGTCAGAGGCATTAAGAGGGAGGAATGGATATGAGGGGATTTCAGTGGATGAGTTCAAACAAAATGTGTATGAATTGTTGAATGTAAAAGTGATTATCGGCTCTATGAACCCTCACCCAATTCACACACATACAAAAAGAGTCCCAGTGACAGAGTCGGTTATACCTTTAAGTCACTAACTGAAAGAGCAATAGTTTGAACCCATCAGTTTGTTCTGCGGGATAAAGATGAGGCTGTCTATTCCCATAAATAGGAAACACAAGGCAATTCTCTCTATGAATCGAGTCACTCAACGGCAGTGTTGAGCTTAATCACATGTTTTTGAAAACACTGCAATCAATGTCATTGAATTAACTTTACATGTAGAAACTATTAAATTGGACAATTTAAGATATGAAATAATCTGTAACTTACAAGGGTTCATAAGGGGAGGGCAGAGGAAGCAGTGGGGAAAAAGAGGAAATGATATGAAGGGCTCATATACAAAGAAAATGCTTTGAGAATGATGAGGGCAACAAATGTACAAATGTGCTTGACAGAGATGTTTAGAGTCCCCAATGAAAGTATTTATTAATTAAAAAGAAACTATTAAATTGACGTATGCTGTTTATTCCTAGCATCAGAAAAAATTCAAAGAGCTATATAAAAAGAGTAAAATAAGGGACAAAAAGGAGGGGGCGGAGGAGGGGGAAAAAAAAAGTAAAAGAAAATTTGACTTCTTTGCATGAACAAGGCGGATGCTGTTACTAACAACTGAACTTTTAAATATTTCAAGATAGTTTTTCATTTGCTAAAATGAAAATGATAGCAATAAAGCAAAATAATTAGAAGTTTGATCTGCATTTGCTTAACCCCTGCCAATATTTCCCCCTTTTGATAAACTATGGCACTCCAACTGGCTTCCCCTAATGTCAAAGGTCATTCAGATAAAATAAGAACCAGCTTAATAATATTCAGTTATCATCCTTTCATAAAATATGTAGAGTAGGAAAAAAAAACATGTAGAGGAGGATGTAAGAAAAATGTTGGCTTATATAACAGCATGGGGGAAAGGACACTGGTGTAAGCTCAGTTAACTTTAGCTATGATTTTAGGTCTTGGGGATTTATCACTACACATCATTTCAGAATTTACATAAAACAAAACTGGTCAAACACTAATCTGAGTCCTTAAATTTTCATTGCCTAACAACACAACATGCTAAACCCACCACACCCACCCTTTGCTGAAAGAAAACCGAAGTCTCTCAAAAAAAAAAAAAAGAATGAGAAAGTGAAAACAAAATCAACCAACTCTTACTTCTGCAGAAGTGAGTTTTTGAACTTTTCAGCATTCAATTCTTTTCGCAATTGTTCTGCACTCTTTCTGGATGCAGAAAGTAAAACCGAATGCTTTACTAGTGCAGCTGCTGACGGCCTCCTCTCTGGATCCGGATGAATCATAACCTGACAACAAGTAAAGTCAAGGTAAAAACATGCAACTTCATCAGATATTGGCATTTTAGTAAAACATTTCATATATAAAAGGCTTACTTTGAGCAATTCCGTAAATTCTTGGGAAAGCACCTGCGGTACGCGGGGTAACCTCCCCTGCCGGATGTCATGCCACTGGTCTCCATTCCTGGGCAGGGGTTCGGCACCAGCAGCACATACAACCGTGAGGGCGAGGGCAAAAATATCCGCTTTGGGTAGATGGGTATAGTTCTGCAAGACCAAAACACCAACCAGCCAACCATTTTTAAAGGCGCTGTGAATATGATCTCAAGACAGTATGAATGTAGATGGCAAATGGGACTAAGTAAAACATTCTACAACCATCTATATTTAAGATGTAGTCAAAGAATCAAAATAATAGCTATGGGGAAATTTGTATTTTAATTACTAAGTTAAAAAAAATTACTAAGTAAAATACACCCTGAAGGAAGTGAAAGCCTTTTCTTTCCTCACCAACCCTATTCAATTTTCAGTAGAAATGGCTATCCCTCTAGGGACATTCATATGCAAACCTTTTTAAAAACCCAAGCAAGTTTCTAATGTATATATACACAATAAAACACATAAAAAGAACAATTGGGCTATACCATTTAGTTTACTAATTCCATTCTCACTGTTACACTTAAAAAAAAAATTTTACTGGGGGCTCTTCCATCTCTTAACACAATCCATACATTCCTCCAGTGTCAAGCACATTTGCACATATGCCGCCATCATCGTTTTCAAAGCATTCTCTTCCCACTTGAGCCCCTGATATCAGCTCCCCTGTTCACTTTTTAATCATTTCATTAATAGTAAATTCTTATTTATGCTGTTCTCAACTTGTGTGAACATTTTTGTAAGGAAGAATCCTACAAGTGGAAATTGAGTCAGAAGCGTATGTAATTTTAACATGTTCATAACATACGGAATCTTTTATCTCAGAAAAGGACCTGCTCCTTTTAAATTTACATCAGTAGTTCTGCATAAGAATCAAACCCTAACACTATGAGTTTTCTAAATCTTTGCCTTTACTAACTCTTGTTAAATGCTCTCAATTTGTTTAATTTCTACTTTATATTACCATTCTACTTATCATTAACTTGAAATTGTTAATATACCTGAATTGACATTCTCTGACCAAGTGGTGTATCAAGCAAATCCTATTATTGAAAGAGAAAAATTACCTCCTGCAAAACTTCGTTCGCAAGAAAACGACTATCACCCTCTTCCACTTGTGGACTCGCTATCCTTGTGACGTGTCCGAGATCACCTAAAAGTGTTGAAAACATGACGGCAGCGTTAAAAGAAAAGCCACCTTCTCATTTTATTGTAAGAAATTACAAGTTACCTTTCTTACCTATTTTAAACATAATCTTGTTGGCTGCCCAGTCATCTTCATCCCCTTCTTCAGAGGCAGCATTTGGAATTGAGGTTCGAGATATGAAGATATTACCTGTTAAATAGTTAATCATGTAAGTCACACTAAATATTAACAGAAGCACAGTTCACAAAGAAACCCAAAAACCTGAATCACCTGCAAAGCTTTTAAAAGTATAAGTTTAAAAAAAATCCTATATTTGGAAACTGATAGCAATTTTATCATTCTGCTTGATGTGGTCCTCCTATCTGCAGGTATTTCCTAGAGCAGCTCTGATCCCTGGGCATTTAGAACCCACTGAGTCAGACCCTCTTTCCAAATTGCCCTTCAACATTTAGTGACTTATGAACAATACAGAAGTCACAAATTAATCATTTGTGATGTTGCTAACATACAATTTTTAATCTTCTCTTGCAAGCTTAATAGTGAAAAAGCAGTCACCTAACTAGTGAGTTCAGTTGGCCGTACACGTTGACATCCAGAGATGGCTGTCTGCTTATTACACATTTCATCTTTTTCACTCAAACCCAAGCAAGCTCATGATTTAACAGTTTTCATACCAGATTTCCTGTCAATAGTTTTATCAATATAGTACTAACTATACAAATGTCATATTTATGGACATTCTTGTCCCAGGGATAGTTTATTCATTGGCTCATGGATCTTATGGTGACATTTATCAGTTTAAGATTTGAAAATTAATTTATCTCCTAAGTTTTTCAAATTTTGAACAGGCAGTTCCCAGGTTGCAATCATCCAACTTATTAACAACTCATACTTGCCCTCAGGGAAACTTGCTCCTATTTTTAAAAGGAATGACTGGACCACCCCTACTAGCAACAAATTGTTCATTACACTTGTCTTCACTTGCTGCACAGGCAATTTTTAAATAATTTAAAAGGCTTTGAGACTTTTCTTGCATAAAAAGAAGGCATCTGTTCTGACTTACCTACCTACACGTGCAGCTTAGAGACACACTTAGAAACAGATCTCATTCAATGTGGGCACTGCCTGTACCTTACATGTCAAACACTACGATCTGTGACAGGCATTTTTAACACAGCTATGAGCAAGTGCATTCACATTTATCACTATCAGTTCAAATAGTCTTTTCCTTTGTAAAACCATAAACTTCAATTCATATATGGATAAATTCTTCATTGGATTAAGACAAATTGAGTAAAATTATCTAAATTTTTTATAACATTTTATTAGGGGCTCATACAACTTTTATCACAATCCATCCATACATCAATTGTGTAAAGCACATCTGTACATTCTTTGCCCTAATCATTTTCAAAGCATTTGCTCTCTCCACTTAAGCCCTTTGCATCAGGTCCTCTTCTATTCCCCCCTCTCCTCCCTCACGAGCCCTTGATGATTTATAAATTATCTTGTCATATCTTGCCCTGTCCGACGTCTCCCTTCACCCCTTTTCTGTTGTTCATCCCCCAGGGATGAGGTCACATGTGGATCCTTGTAATCAGTTCCCTCTTTCTAACCCACTCTCCTCCCTCTACCCTCCCAGCATCACCACTCACACCCCTGATCCAGAAGGTATCATCCACCCTGGATTCCCTGTGCCTCCAGCTCCTATCTGCACCAGTGTACATCCTCTGCTCTATCCAGACTTGCAAGGTAGAATTCGGATCATGATAGTGAAGGGGGGAGCATTTAAAGAACTAGAGGAAAGCTGTATTCTTCATTGGTGCTACACCGCACCCTAACTAACTTCATCTTCTCCCCTAGACCCCTCTCCGAGGGGATCTCCAGTGGCTGACAAATGGGCTTTGGGTCTCCACCCTGCACTTCCCCCTTCATTCACTATTGTAAGATTTTTTTTGTTCGGATGATGCCTTATACCTGATCCCTTTGACACCTCATGATCGCACAGGCTGGTGTGCTTCTTCCATGTGGGCTTTGTTGCTTCTGAGCTAGATGGCCGCTTGTTCACCTTCAAGCCTTTAAGACCCCAGACACTATCCCTTTTGATAGCCGGGCACCATCAGCTTTCTTCACCACATTTGCTTATGCACCCGTTTGTCCTCAGCAATCGTTTATCGTGGAGGTGTGCAGCCAATGATGATTTTTTGTTCTTTGATGCCTGGTAACTAGTCCCTTTGGAACCTCATAAAATGATCTAAATTTCTATGAATCAACATTTTTATTAAAAATATTGATTAAATTCAACTTACAAATGTTAAGCCTGAATTTGTTTATAGGAAAACTCAGTACAAAAGGAAAAACGCTAAATGACAGCACAAGGCAGAGAGCAGTGAAATCCAGAAGCCAGAACATTGTATAAGACAACAAGTCTCATTTTTAGAGAGCAGGGAAAGGGTGATTACGTTCTGAAATGGAAAAGCAGGGAGAACTGACTATAATAAACTGGGTAGTAAAATAGCATGTACACTGTTAATTTTATAAAATGAGAGAAGGGACAAACAGAAACATGGGTGAAGGGAGACAGCAGTTGCTATAAGATATGAAAATAGTAAAAATTTATAATGTACAAAGGGTTCTTGAGGATGGGAGGGTGGGGAGGAAAAAAAAAAGAGCTGATACCAAAGGGCTCAAGTAGAAGAAAATGTTTTGAAAAGGTGATGGCAACATATGTACAAATGTGCTGACACAATGGAGGTATGGGTTGTTATAAGAGCTGTCAGAGCCCCTGTAAAATAATTTTTTAAAATGCAGCTATAGTCATAATGCATGTGACTTTTTGTGCACTATATAGTAACTTTATCAACTTTTACAGGCTAGAAATACCACTTTTTGCGCAATATTTAATTTCCCAAGTATTCTGCACCTTCGGCAGATCGAGTGAGTCTATCAGCACAGTTTCATAGAGTGGGGTTTTCTTCTTTTTCAAATCTGGTCTGTTATTGTTTCAGCACTAAATGTTTGCTTCCACTTAGCCTCTACCTTGCAGCACTACTGCTCCTTCATCTCCTAAACTTTGAATAAATTTTAATAGACTAAAGTTGTCCTAAGCCAGAGCATAATGCCTACCAAACTTAGTTATATATAGATATCAATCATTAGGCATTTTTAGCTGAAAAATGATGTAACAGTAAATTAAAACTACTACATGCCTATGCCCTCCAGTCTCAATTCACTTCCAGTCTGTTGTATGCAGTGGTCACAGTATATGCACCATTTCGTGTTCTGAGTCATGTAACATTTGTTTCTGTGCGGATGGAAACAATGTCCCATTTGTATAGACAGCACTGTGACGACACTGTGAGTTAGGCGCTGGGCTGCTAACAGCAAGGTCCTAAATGACAACTACATGCGCTGCTCCAAGCAGACAAGACAAGTTGGCCACTCCGTGAAGATGCCCAGTCTCAGAAGCCTGATCTAGAGTCTGTAAGAGTCAGAATCAACTTCAATGGCAGTGGGTGTGGTTTTGGGTTACTTCAGAAACATTTTCACCGCTCTCATCTTCCGACAGTGATCATTGGTGACACCAGCATTAACTATGGTTCAGTAGCCAAGTGGAAAGGTGCTCAGTAGCCAGCCGAGTGCCATTTTGAGACTGTGGCATGCAATAATTCTTTCCAACTTTAATTTTTAATAAAAACTAACATTCCAGGGCTCAAGTAGAAGGCAAACGTTCTAAGAATGATGATGGTAACAAATGTACAAATGTGCTTGACACAATGGATGTATGCATGGATTGTGATAAGAATTGTACAAGCCCCCAATAAAATGATTAAAAATAAAACAAATAATTAACATTCCAAATCATTTGGGGGAAGAGGCAAATAGAGATCACAAAATGTTAACAATAAATGAGTCATTCGCCTAACAATAAACCTAATAAAAAAACAACCCACAGCAACCCTAGAGAACAAAGCAGAACTGCCCCTGTGGGTTTCCGAGTGTAATTCTTCCTAGGAACAGAATGTCTCATCCTTCTTCCGTTAGGGCTAGCAGCCCAGCATGTAAAATACTACGTCACTACAGATTGTATACATGTGAAAGTGTTAAAAAAAAAAAAAAAGGAACTTATTTTGGAACTTAAAAATAAAAAACTGTTAAAAGATCCGCGATACTTACTAGGTTTAATGTCCATATGAACCAAAGACATTGAATGAATATACTTCAAGCCTCTGCCAACTTGCAAAAGGAGATCCTTTAACTCTGCTTCTTTAAAGTAACTCATGCGTCTATAGTTTTCACTTATGGCATCAGCCAAACTTCCACCTTACAAAGACAGAATAAGTTAAGATATTGTCTTTCTTCAATGATTTTTCTTTCTCACCCCTTTAGTAAATGACCATAAAGTCAACCAAGAAAGTTATTATTCCTAAAACCATCTCCCCCCTTCAACCGGCTTGTCAAACAAAAATTGCATTTATCCTTTCAGTGGGTAATAACATGGTACAAGATACAATTTAGTCTTTCGTTCTTGTACATCCTGTAACCCACCCGGCTCTCCCTCCCAGAGCCAGTCTGTGTTGTCAGTTTTACATCTTTCCCCCGAGTGAGAACAGGTTTTCATGATCTTTTAGCTCTTCTATACCAACATGCAAAGAACTACGTTTTTTTTCTCCATAGAAGACCATTATATAATTGAATGATAATGTAGTAACCAAGCCCTTAGAGTTGGAGATTTTTTAATTATTTCTAATAAATAAGCCTATGCGCCAGTCATTTCATAGGTATTTTTATCTGCTGGAAATGTCATTATTGGGTGAAGGGACACATGTACTTATTTATACTTTCATCATCAGTGTATGAGAACCTGTTTCCCCACAACCTTACACAACAGTCTACACCAATGGTTCTCAACCTCCCTAATGCTGCCACTTTTTCATGAAGTTCCACACGTTGTGGTAAACCCCCAACCATAAATTATTTGTCACTACTTCATAACTGTAATTTTGCTAGTCATGAATCATAATGTAAACATATGATCTACAGGATGGATTTCCATTGTTACAAATTGAACTAAAGCATAGTGATTAATCACAAAAACAATACGTAATTCTATATTGTGAAATATGTATTTCTAATTACAAATAAATGAAATTTTGTCTTGAAGCATGGTGTAGTATGAGTAACAGTCTTCACGCCAGGTACTCGTCCGTGGGCATATCTGCATGTGGGTGGACCCACCTGGAGACAGAGGAGCAGTATCTGGGTTCCTAAGACCATGGGAAAATACATATTTTCGATGGTCTTAGGTGATCCCTGTGAAAGGGTCATCGACCCCCAAAGGGTCTCGACCCACAGGTTGAGAAGCGCTGGTCTATACAGGTAAAGAGTACCCTCAGTTATTTTATACTATTCTCAGAACAAAAGAAAATACTAACCTGCTTTTATAGAAATAATCAAACCAATCAGCTAATCTGCTTATACTTTAAAAAGTTTTATAAATCTCTATACCAAGGGGGTAAGGAGGATGCTTTATAATAGATAGTTGGTATGTTATCTCAAAAGAACACTTTTGGCTTAAAGTTTCAGAATTAAAAAAACCAGAGCCAGCAGGGTAATAAAATCAATAAAAGAGGTCTTACAATTTGAGCAAAATTGACTATCAAAAGTGCCAAATGTATTTAAAAATAAAAACACACACCTAGGTTTCTTAAGCATAATTATGCTCTCCCTGTACAACTTAAATAAATCTTCAACTGGGAGAAAAGAGGGTTATGGATGGGAGCTGACCCACAAAATCTTTAACTCTTTAGATCAAGTCTGGCTTTCCCAGTCTCCCTTCTCCGTGGGTCCAGCAGCTCTGGCTCCATTCGTTCCTTTGCAGAGTGGCAGGAAGGACGGGCCAAGTGAGACGAGCCCAACACTTCAGCTTCCCGTCCCCTGTCCCCATCTCATTTTTTCCTATACTTCTTTATTTAGGGTAAAAATTACATTTTTCACCACGTTTCAAAGGCTTAAAATACCTTTTAAAATACTAAAGACATTTAGTCACAATAAGATAAAACCAGTTAACCAAAAAGGGCCTGAAGAAGACAAGGCCTCCTCCGGGGCATCAGTCAGAGTGGGAACCACACTAGGAGACACTGTCAGAGGGGGCGATATGAAAATATCCAATACCTACACTCCTTATTTATTCACGAGCTAGGTGTAGGCTCACAGAGTCGGTATCAACTCAACACAGTGGGTGTGGATTGGGGTTGAGTTGCTTTTGTTTATCTAAGGAAAAAATGAGAATCAACAAAATCACCTTTCCTGTCTCAACTGTTCATTATATTCTAAATTCCAGAGGAGACAGTCGTGATATTCATTATATATTAAACAAAGATTTACATACCATATGTACTCAACTTGTGTATAAGCTGAGCTTTCCAGCACTTTTTAAACACAGTTTTTGTGGTAAAATTAGGTGCCTCAGCTGATATTCGGGTCAGCTTATACTTGAGTATATATGGTATATAGAGATCAGACCTCTAAAAGCATTGAATTCAGACAACTTTGGTAAAGGTTTCACGGGCAGAGAGATATCTAACTGACCACAGAAGAGCTGGTTGAAATTGAACCTACACATTCTTTGCGTTTTTTTTCGTTTGTTTTGACGGGTTAATTGATGGATTGAGGGAAGGGAACAACCAACCACCTAGTGAACTGAAAAGCCTAACTACTTAGTGGGTTCTAGTGGTAAACTAGGTTGGGTGGGCTGAGATGCCTTGAATGACCGGTTGAATTTAGCAGCAAAAAGGCCCACTGCCATTTTATGAACAATCAACATCTGCACCAGCAATGCACAAAGTAGAATGGAAAAGGTTAGGGGCAGGAAGAATTCAACTAAACCATCTGAACAATTATGTGCTCCCCACAACACTATGTGAGGTGCTAAAACCCAAACCCACTGCCATCGAGTTGATTCAGAGTCAGAGCTACCCAAGAAGACAGAAAGCTGCCCTTTGAGGCTTCTGAAACTGCACGTTTTTATTAATTTTTTTGAGACTGTACAACTATGGGAGCAGAAAGCCTCATCTTTCTCCCTCAGAGCAGCTGGTGGTTTTGAACTGCTGATCTTGCAGTTAGCAGCCCAAACATGTAACCCACTACACCACAGGACTCCTTACATGAGGTGATAAAAGTACACCAAATTATATACAGCAAGGTTCACGTCGTCTCAAAAAGTCCAGTTTACAGACACCTAAGTAATATGCACAGTACTACTGAGGTGTATGCATGTACAAAGTGCTTCAGGAGAGACAGGATTTTCCATTTTTAATCATACAGGTAGGCACTGTTTGTACTTGAAATCACCTTAGGCCTCTAATGCTTGCATTAACAATATAAAAACTAAATAAAGCCATTAAATGATGATCAACATTTCCTCAGCATTTATTTTCTCAAGTGTACAAGTTTAGAGAACATTTCATTCCATGACTTACCATTACAATATTCATTCTGTATAAGCATATGGTCATCCTCTGCCCAGGCAGAGAAATACCGCACCACATGAAAATGCTGGCCAAGCACTGCATGAGCATAGACTTCTCTCAAAGCATTCTGCCTGGTGGGAATGAGATCAACACAATGGTCATGTCCTTTCTGTTTAACCTTCTACCAGCTTTAAGATAAATTTAACTAACTTCTACATTGTTGACATTTATGCTGAAGAACTTGCTTAAATTACAGGTTGCAGGAGGGGACTCAAACGGAGATTTCTGTAAAGATTTCCATGATAGGACAACATTGAAAGCAAGAATCTTGTTGGCTCTAAACTCAAGATTAAGGTCCACTTTATTATGAACTCATGGGTGCTGATAAAAACACATTTTTAAGTAGGCTCCCCACATAAGATTATTAATTATTTTACCCAGTCTACTAAGAACCACTAATGTAAAATAGAAACGTGGGTAAAGGGGGCAGCAGACGGTTTAATATAGGAAAATAATAATAATTTGTAATTTATCAAGGGGTCATGAGGGTGGAAGAGTAGGGGAGGGAGGGAAAAATGAGGCGCTGACACCAAGGGCTCAAGTAGAAAGAAAATGTTTCGAAAATGATGATGGCAACATATGTACAAATGTGCTTGACACAATTGATGTATGGATTGTTTTAAGAGCTATAAGAGCCCCACTAAAATGGTTAAAAAAGAAAACATTAAGAGGATAACATTCAGTATTAGCGCACCTACAGATTTCACGTCTAGAACACCGAAAGGGACCAACTGTAATACGTACTCGTCAACAGAGCCAGCCAATGGCTTTTTGGACCGCTTAATGGCATAAATGCACCCATCCAATCTCTTCACACACTTGAACACTGAGCCAAACTCTCCAGAGCCAATTTTCTCTAGCTCATGAAATTCTGTTGTATACCGTGACTTCATGTTGCTTTCAGTAATTGTAATTCTCTGTAATAAAAAGTACATCCATGTGCACAATGCAAAGACATGATTTTCTTGCCGTTTGACAGGTCTGTGTGTGAAATTTAAAAACCACTCTACCTTGTGTTTACACTTAATGCTTTTAATATGGTGAACTTGTTAAGATGTAAAAAAAAAAAGCCAAGTTTCAAAAGCATAAAGGCGGGGGTGGGGGTGGGGGTGAGAGAAGCTAGCTATTTACTTTGGCAGGTCTTGTTTCATCTTCCAACTCATAATCACTGGCTTCCATGTCTTCACCACAGGAACTGGGAAGGGAAAATATTGCTCCATCAATGTCTGACATGCATATCAAGGAGAGAAATAAAACTTTTATCTGATATACAGAAAACAGACTGTCAATGATAAAAACAGAAAAGCACTGTTACTTGTGCAATCACAAGACTAGGCCCAGATGAGGAAAACATCATGTTGCAATCAGTCACTGACCAGAGGGAGGCACTACCAACAGCAACCCCTCCCACCAGTTTCTAGGTGTAGGCTCCCGGCCTGGCCTCGTTTTCCAACAGCAGCTTTCCTGCAAGCTGTCAGACTTTTTATTCCTTCTTTTCCACAGCTGACTACTTCCCTCGCCCAGCTCTTAGAAGTTAGTGCTAGCAGCAGACCCCATTTCAGAGTGCAAACTTCCGTGCCATTCCAGCAAAACTAAAGTTTCAGAAGCCTGAGAAGCCAATTGTGAGTGGCTGGGTGGAGGCAAACTGTGGGATAGGAAGAAATGACTTACTCATTCCAATATGTTCTCTTTCTTCGACGACACTGTCCTGAGGAATGAAGCAGCAAAGAATCCGGAGTAAAAGGATTGATATTCACTTGAGGCGTCTGTCGCATGTCAAATTCCCTTTTTCCTGATCTTTCTGAACTCATGAATAGCGATCCACCCCGGAGTTTACCAAAGCTCGAATCGATTCCTCGAGATTTGGAAAGCAAACTCTAAGGAAGGGAGGGCGGAGAAAGGAGTTTTTAGGCTTTGTGGTCAGCTTTCTCAACCTCACAATCAACAAGCCTTCCACCTGGCTGATTGTGGGTCAAAACACAACACACAAACTTTTGTTGTTATCTCAAGCAAAATAAACAATGGCTAAGGGTCCTGAAGTTTTAAGCTAACCAACAGGACAAGCAAGTAAAATGGGTTTCCACCCCAAATAATATGCAAACTGAAATTCTTTATAGTGGCTAGCAGTTAACAAGGAAACCCTTTCAATACAACTAAAAATAGGGAGCAGTCTGTCGGCATGCCCCGCCCCTTCCATCTCAATAGGGCTTTGAAAGCCACCAACACTGTCCGCTGGGCTCCCCCATTCCTTCACTGCCAGTGGGTTTAGCCAGGGCAAATCAGTCATGTCAGCTCAGACGCAAACTATCCCGGAGGTTTATGAATAAGAAAGTCGGCTCTCTAACACGGGTGGTAGTAACATCTTCCTGTTACTCTTATCAGCTCTTCTACTTGTCTTTATTTGGGGCAGTGTCCGTTTTAAGATAGGGACAAATAGGTGCTTAACACCTCTCCTCCAGGCCGCAGCAGCAGCAGACGAAAACATTACCCTTGGGGCGACCACACTTGGGCCCTACACCCCAGGGATCCACAAACGCTTACCCAATACTAGGTCCAGAGACGTTTAAATGCTACTGTGCGTTATTCATGAGGCTTTAGGGCTGTTAAGTGCTTGGAAGCTCGGCCTTATCGCTCAAGGAGCACAACTGTGCCCTTTATCGCCATATGACATAAAACGACACGCGGGGTTAAGATTAATAAAAACCTTAACCGAATTCCTTTTGCGTGCGCCGCCCAAATTACAGGGCCGACCCCGGCGTTGAAAAGGCACCATCTGGCTGCGGCGCCGGGGTTGTCAGGTGGCCAGGCCAGCACCACCCCGGCATCCTCCCCAAGCCGCTGCTGGGGGACCCCCCCCCGGGGCGGCCCCGACTCCGCGGGCGCTGCAGGGGCGGCCACCTGGGCGGCGCCGAGCAGCCCCTAGGAGAGCAGAAGAAGTTCCAGACGAGGCGCATGGTTCAGTTACATAATCTCAACGGCCAACTCCTGGGCAGGGCCCCAGCCAGGGGCTGCCAACTTTGGGCTGCGGCAGGAAGGCGAGCGGGGGCGCGGCCGGGCGGTTATGTAACCGAACCCGGCGGCGGGGGCCCCGCTGGGCGCCGCGGCCTGTTTAAAAGGCTCGGCTGGCGCGGGGCCCGGGCGCCCCCGGACGGGCGTCCTCACCTTGGGGGTGTGCGGCGTGTCGAAGAGCCGCAGCTTGCGGAAGGTCTTGTGCGGCGGGGTGCCCGGGTGGTCGGGCAGCGGCGAACAGGGGCCCTCGCCCGCCCGGGGCGGCCCGCAGCCCCGCGGGGGCGAGTCCCCGGGGCCGCCGCAGCGCACGGGCGAGAAGGAGCTGCCCAGGAAGTAGGCGGACGGCGGCGACTTGACGGGCGACGAGGAGCCGAAGCCCTCCTCCTCCCACGAGTCGCCCTCGGCCGCGCCGCCGGCCCCGCCGGCGCCCGGGCAGGCGCCCCGCAGCAGCATGTCCTCCTCCAGCTCCCCGGGGCTGCCGGGGCCCAGGCCGGGCGAGCGGCGGCACTCGGGCCCCGGCTCCGTGGGGCTGCGGGCGGGCGGCAGCGGCGAGTCGGGCTCCTGGAAGGCCGAGTCCTCCCCGGTGCTGTGGCCGCTGCCCTCCTCCTCCTCCTCTTCCTCCTCCTCCTCACAGTCGCTGCAGGGGGAGAAGATGAGCTTCTGCCGCAAGGTGCACGAGACGCCGGCGCGGCCGGGCGGCGGAGGCTGCTGCCGGCTCAGGAAGCTCATGGCCGTCCAGGCGCCGGGGCTGCGCGGCCGAGCGCGGCTGCCCACCGAGAGCCGGACACGGGCTGGAGCAGGGGGCGGGTCTGCCACGTGCGCTGGGCGCGCCCGGTCTCCGCGGCTGCAGGCCTGCGCCGCGCCCGGCGGCGGCTCCGAGGCGCTCCGGGCTGCGGGCTGCGGGCGGCGGCGGCGGCGGCGCGGAGCGTCCGGCAGAGGCGGGGCGGCCCGGGCGGCGAGGCTGGGGTCTCCGCAGGTCTAGTCTCAGGTTCGGGCACCGCGGCTTCCCGCGACCGTTAATCACGTGAGCGCCCAGCCCACCAATCCCCGCCCAGCCCCGGGTTTGAAAAAAAAGGAGGGCGCGACGTAGCCCGCGAGGGCGGGACTAGCTACGCGATTTTGGCGCGAACTTGCTGGCCCCGCCCCGCTCGGCGCGGGGCGAGGCCCAGGGCGGGCGGGGCGTTGCGGACCGAAGGGTGAACCGGGGGGTCGTGGGGGTGGGGCCGGGGCCGCCGGGACTGGGGCCGGCCGAGCCGCGGGAGCAACCTTACAGGAGGGATGAAGGGGGCCATGTTCGCTCGGGCCGTGCCCAAACCGAGCGGCTTCCTCGTTGCTCCGCCGGGGCTTGGGGCGTCTCGGAGTCTCTGCAGCCTGGGACGGGGTGCTGCGGTGCGGGGTGCTACGGTGCGCCGGGCCCTGCCCCTGGGAGGCCCGCGGGAGGAGGGAGCCCCTAGGCCGGGGCCGCCGGGCGTCGTGGGCGTGGCCACGGACAGGCCCGCTGGAGGCCGAACGATGAGTCAGGCCCGGGACTGTCCCCGACTGTGAGACCAAACATGGACATGTGCTAGAGCGAGCACACGCCGGGGCCGGCCTGCAGATGGGTGCACTCGCCCTGTCCGACGCCCCCTCCCTCGGGGCCGCACCGCAGACGGGTCCACAGTGAACAGCACCACCCTCGGCCCGGACACAAAGCCAAGTGCCCACCACGCGACCACGGTGTTGATATTTGTTTGCCAGCACGTGGGCAAGCATTGGCAAAAACCGATTGGCACAGCTCACTGTAAATTTAAATGCAACGTGAGAAAAAAAACAAAAACCCTAGCATTCGGTAAAACCACGTTCTCTAATCAATCCCAACTGTGGGAGTTTTGCCCCCAATTTTCCCATTGTAATTTCACCAGGGCTAACCTTATCCTGCAGGTTTTCCCCATGTTGTGGTTTTTTGGTTGTTTTTCTTCCCTCTTCTCCTTAGGATAAATTCCTAAAAGTGACATTTGTCCTAAGGAAATGAACTGTAAACTCCATGAGTGGGTAGGGGAGAAAAAAAAATGTCTAACTGGCCGTGGATTGGATTATGTTCTTGTTAAGTTCTGGACATGGGTGTTTTTGATGTTTATTAATGTAGGATTAGTATTTATGGGCTTTAATGGACATACCTTTATTTCTATTGTCTCTAATTGTAGCGCTTTTATGGATATTAACTTTGTCTCCCACCAGTTAGAAACTTGATTTTTTTTTTTTAAGGGAAACACATTAACAGAAGACTCAGTGATCCATATGTCTTATTTCCTAACAGGTGTAAAACTGTGTCCTTTTTGTACATCATTCCAAGTTTCATTTGTAGCTCTTGGAAGACAAGAACTCTGCCCTTTTGCTCATTTTAACGAAAGACTGACATTGGCCATTGGCGCTTTCTTAAAAACCAAGGAGAGGATTTTAGTTAGCACTTGCCCTCTGAGTCCCTCCTCTGGCTGTCACCCCTGAGTCTTTGATATGAACATTTGTCATTTTCTCAATTTCATGTGAAGTGTAAATAAAAATAACTGGCAAACGTTTCTCTTGGTCTGTATCATGAGTTGTATGGAAAAGTGTATTTCCTAAGTGCACTCCAACTTCAAGGCCCCTCCGGCACCTTTCCCCAAGGAGATTGCTGCCCTGGGGGACTCCTGAAGCCTCTCTTTATTGCCTGGCAATCTCACATTGTCCCTCACCCCCACCCCTTTCACACCACCTGCTTTATTTCCTTCACAGGCTTGGTCTTAAGAGTATATCTGTAGTTTTATTACTACCCCCTTCTAGGAAAGGAGGTCCCTGAGGGTAGAGAGCATTTCTGGCTTGTTTATTGGGGGGCTATGACAGTATTTTAGGTGTCCCATAACTGTTCAATGACAAATAGGTCCTCATTTAAATAGCTTCCAATTTGCTTCCTAAATTGACACATTTGCAGATAAGTCCCCACCTGCTGGAGATTCTGAACGGAAGATTACCATTGCCTTCATCGGAAGTTTGTAGAAGTCAGCAGTGTGCATGTTTCTATCACTTTTTTCTTCCAAGGTCTAGTTAAAGATTACCGTTTGCTCTCAAATGCTCTAAATTCAAATGGGCCCAGAGTGTCCCAGTTACCCTTTCACTCTCCCGCCCAATCCACATTCCCTTCTCCTGAGGTAAACCCTCTCGACTGGTTTTCTTTGTTTGTTTTTGTTTGAGTTGAACTTTTACTCTGCCACCTGTCTGCTTCCCTAAACTGGAAACTCCATGAGGTATTTGCAAGAGCAAAGAGGCCTGGATTCTGGGAGGAAAGGGAAGAGGCTCCACAGCCCCAAAATGTTAAGTTCTCCCCAGCAAACAGGCCCTCACACAGAACCACATAAGGGGGGAGGGAAATTCCCAGCAAGTGGATAGAATGACTGGGAGAAAGAAGGAATCAAGGAAAAGCCCCAAACAAGTCTCAGCATTACAGCAACTTCCTTCACGAAACCAGCAACTTCCTACACGAAACTTTCCTTGGTTTTCTCCACATCCAGGTAAAATCAACACTCCTGCCGGAGACTTCCCGCCCTGCCCAACGAGCAGTCCCCAACACCCTTTCTGAGTTGGTTTGTCTAGCTTTTCTCTCCCCAGGGCTGCACCCAACAACTTTAGTACCTGGCACCGTGCCCCGGCCCAGAGACTATGCTTAATATTTCTAGAATAACTGAGTGAAAATCGAGTGAGCTTTCCAACGAGCTGAGGAAGACACTCAAAGGCCTGGCTCCTCGGGCTGCAAAGAGACGGCACACAGTGTTAGGGTTTGAGGTCAGCAAGACCCAATTGTAACCAGAGAGTGTCCTGGTTTTTAAAAGTCAGGCTCCTCCAGTACAGGACACATTGTACTGAGAAGACTGGTCACACCCACCAGCCCCAGGACATCTCATTCAAATTCCCAGTTCCTTTTTCCCACCCACTGCTGTTTCTCACTGTAAGGTTGCTAAGCAACTTTTACAGAACCAACACACTTGTGTTGACATTATCATAACAGGGAAAATCTGGTGGCCAATCGTTGTTGGAGAACAAACTAAAACCCAGGCATCCCCTTTAGCCAATAGCTTATAAGAAAGAGACTTTTTCTAAACCACAGTTGTCTCATCATGCACCTACCTTAGCCAGAATATAATTAGGGACCCGGCCTGGAGGCTTATAATTATGATTCCTATAAGCCACCCTTGACAATATGTTTAATAGACAGCACATGAGTGCCTGTGAGTACTCTGATGAACTTGACCCTTGCACTTTTGAATGAAAGATGCTTCAGAACAAGGCACTCATTTTTCTCCATGACGTCATCTACAGGAAACTTTCATGGACTCGACAGAGCGTAACCCAAAGCTGAATTTTCTAACTCGTGCTTTTGTTCCTGGAGAAATGGTCATTTTTCTCTAAATAAGAACCCACTCTGATAGTTTTATAATTAGAAGAAGAAGAAAGCCACCAGGCTCATATCTGGTTTCCACTGTAAAACCAAATATGCTAAAAAGGACTTTGTTTTTTTATGTTCAACTAGGTTGTTTGTTTGTTTTCCTCGTCTGCAATTGATACCTTTCCCTCTGCTTGCTCTCTCAGCAAACCTCCTCTCGCTGCAACCCAGTTCCAACTGTTACCAACTGCCGGTTGGCTCTGGGAATCCAGATCTCAGACTGGAATGTGGTGTAGACTCGATTTCTCGACGACTCTGTCCCTTGCCTTCAGAGTCACTGGTGGCGCTGGTCATTTGGCATTTTCACCCCATGTTTATCAGATGATGCTGGGAGAATGGTCTAACTCAATCCAATTCTGCCCTGGTTGTTCTGTGGCTTAAATGGGCGCCTAGTATTATCCAGGCAAATGAAAGACAACAAAACCAAACTCACTGCCCTTGTCTTCCGACTCACCCAGACCCTGTAGGACCAGGGCAGAACTGGCCCTGTGGGTTTCAGAGACTGAAACTCTTTCAGGGCGTAGAAGACCACATCTTTCTCTCATGGTGCAATCTGCTGACCTGGCAGTTACAGCCCCGCAGGTAACCCACGATGCCACCGGGCCCCTTGGTCCCTGGCACTGTGTTCAATCCATGTGCTACGTGTGCTTTCAGGAATGGCGCTGTTGTTTTGAGGAATCCACATTTGTTAATGGCTTCACAGCCAGTAAATGAACGTCGGACTCCTGATGCTCCCCGCGCACGCCACCCCATCACACACACACACACACACACACACATATACAGGTAAGTAGGCTTCCTATGGTCATCTGATTGGAGCCGAGGAAGTACCAAGCGGAATAAGAACTTGAGAAGGATGAGTTCGTGTGTTTTTATACTTGCCATGCCTGCTGCTTCATCGGTAAGAGACGAACCCAAAGCAAACTCACTGCCATTGAATGATCCTAACTCCTGGCCACGCTGTAGGACAGTATAGAACTAACTGCCCCTGTCCGTTTCCAGAGACAGTAATTCTTGACAGGAGTAGAAAGCTTCAACTTTGCCCCCGTGGAAGAGACTACTAACGTATCATTTCCTGCTGACACTTACAGGAGCCCTGGTGGGGCAGTGGACTACTAACAGTAAGGTTGGCAGTTCAAATTCACCAGGGGCTCTGAGGGAGAAAGATGAGGCTGTCTGGGCCCCGTCCCCCATCTGGGAAGAGCAGTCCTAGTCTGCCCTATGTCATGCCAGAGTCAGAGTCTGAATCCACTCCAAGTCAGTGGAGTTCTAGCAATTATGGAAGACAGAACAAGGGCAAATTTAATCATGCCCTTTGGGTAAGCGTGTGTCCATTTCAAAGTGAGGTACAAAATGTTGGAAGATGCCCTGGTGACACAGTGGATTATGGACTGCGTGTCAGCAGCTGAGACTCACCAGCCATGCTGAGGGAGACCTTCCTGCTTCCACAAAGACTGACAGCCCGGGGCGCCCACAGGGGCCCTTCTGCTCAGTGCTACAGAGCCACTGTGCGCTGGAATTGACTCAATGGCAGGGAATACAAAATGTTTGGGGATTTAAGATTCTCATTCCATTTTTGCCCGGGTCTCTAGCTCTGAAGGAACTTGCATCTGCTACCCAGCCTTCGTGAAAGGGAGCCCTCCCCTGGGGCCTTTCAGCCTCTCCGAAGGCCCCTGGTCTTGACAGACTTGGTCCACTGGGTCGGTCAGACCTGTGGCAATGACACGAACTTTCTCAGGAGAAAGGACTGACCACTGAGCACAGTGGCAAGATAAAAGGGTCCTTCTCACCCGGCAAATTTAAACCGAGCTCTGAAGGCCTGCGCCAGTTCGCTGTTTCATAAGGCTACTCGAGTGTAACTGAATACCCCACCCTCTTGGGGGTTTTTTCAGTATTTTTTTCTCCCCTGCTTGACTAAGAAAAGGCTGTTTTTCTCTGTAGTTCTACTGAGCGTCAGTCATTTAAAAGATCCCTCCGCAGCCGTGTTGTAAACAGAGGGCACCCTAAGTGCCTGCTCAGCAGGATGCAGGCGCGCACTGAACACTGTGATAGGAGGACTGATGGCCTCTCCTCTGGGGGACGTGGCACATACAGGAAACGGCCTGGATGACCAGGCGGACACCATGTGATCATCAAACCAGCTCTGTTGGCCGCTCCGGTGGATTACTGAAGCGCAAAAGGCAGCTGACTTCTGCAGTGAGTCAGGGGCCTGCCTCATGGGGGAGGGAAGGCAGAGAGCCCTTGCTAGTTGTTTGCGCAGCAACAACCGTGTTTGGACACGGCTCTCCTGATGATTCAGGGGTGAGTCAGTTTTAAAGTTCTGGGGCAGCTCAGGCAGGACAGAGATGAACTCATCCAGGCGCTGACTGGGCAGGAAGGAGTCAGATACTATCAGCAGATTGGTGGTGTGGATGTGGATGGGAAAACCACCTACCCCCAAAGCACAATGAGGCCCTACTTGCAGAAATCAGACTACGGGACAGTCAACTGTCGGGTGACTCTGGTGTGCAAATGTCCCCCACATCCTGCGGCAGTCCAGGGGACTTCGCTACAAGTCAGACTATGAGAAATGTCCCCAGGGCTAAAATGAGGTGGTGTTCCAGGAGCTGGGAAAGAGAAGCTAGGTTTTGGTAGTGGCGGGCGGAAGGGCCTTCAAAAAATTCATGGCAAACTTCCTTATCTGTTCACTCCGTTTTCCCACAATCTCCTGGAGCCCCTGGGGTGGTAGCACCAAGTCAGGAGCTTTATGTCTGTCTGTCTGTCTCTCTCTCTCTCTCTTGAAACTGTTCTCTCAACATGCAATTAACAGATCATCCAATTCAATAGTCCAGTCATATCAAAAAGAGTTGTACACTCATCACCACAATCAATCTTAGAACATTTTCTTTTTCCTGGTTCTCATCGCGATTAGCTCTTATTCAATCTTCACAGCAAGCGAGGAAGAGCAGGTACAGGGCATTCTTACCCATATTATACAGATGAAGAAAATGACACCCCCCAACAAAATAACATCACACACACACACGCACACGCACACACACACACACACACACACCCGCAAAGCCAAAGCCTGTCGTTGTGGTCAAGTCCATTCTGACCCCGCAAGATCCTCTTGGGTGGAGTAGAACTGTCCCACGGGGTTTCTAAGGCTGTCAACTTCACAGAAATCGAGTGCACGGCCATGTCTTTCTCCCACGGACGAGCAGGAGAGTTTGAACTGCCGACTCTTGGGTGCCAGCAGACCTCCTCAGACAAAACCCAGAGTTCTACGAACGCCCAGTCCTAGTCATGGAACTAGTGTAATTCAGAGCTCCCGTTTCAAGGACTCACTCAGTCTCACTGGGCTGGTTGACTCAGGTTGGGGCTGAAAGAGTGGGGGAGGTGCCACACCCCACTGGTGGCTCAGATTCCTTGTCACATGATGTCTAGTCCTCCAGCCAGCAGGGCACACAGCAGGCATGTCTGTGTGTATAGTGTTAAGGAGGGACGGGGGATCCTGAGACAGACAGACGCGCCTGCTTCTGCTTTTCTTTCTTTTTTTACATACTATTTTTATTGACATATGTTACACATTCTAATATATCCATTCACATACAATTCAGTTGTTCAGTCCCAGTGGGCGGGGTTACACAATCATCAATGCTATCAGCTCCCTCTTCCCAGCTTCCCTTCCCTCTTCTTTTCTGTTTGATCACAACACACATGCACACCCATTCCTCTCCCCCCCCACCCCCCAGATCACTGGTTTGTTAGGAAAGTAACATACCACGATTCAAAGTAAAAAGCAACCCAGGAAACAAGTTTTCACTCAGGATAGCCACTTGCTGTTAGTGCTCACATGCACATCTTTTCCTGGCCCTTGACCTCTGGCCCTTGACCCACAACGCCAAGAAGCCCACTGTTTAGTCTCACGCGGTCTTTGGCCTTTGCCGCCCCATTTCTGCTGCTGCTCCTTGTCTTCTCGCTCCATTTCCAGTGGCACAGTTCTCAATCTCTGGATGTATTTTATTTTTATTGTATTTATTTTTTTAATCATTTTGTTGGGGGCTCGTATAACTCTTATCACAAGCCATACATAGATCCATTGTGTCAAGCACATTTGTACATTTATTGCCCTCATCATTCTCAAAACATTTGTTTTCCACTTGAGCCCCTGGTGGATGTATTTTAAATCCTAAACCAGAGGAAGATTCCCAG